>NC_068315.1:34689505-35003995 GCF_025860055.1 Xyrauchen texanus
CAACGCAACATGTACCAAAAATTTGGAAGGATGCGGTAGTGGTCCCAGTTCCAAAATGCAGTAGTTCTAAAACTCGAAATGAATTTAGACCTGTTGCTCACACTTCAATTTTAATGAAAAATGTTGAAAAATTGATAAGGCCAGATATTTGAAGGATAACTGAACATGCATTAGATCCCATGAAATTTGCCTACAAGCCACACAGGGGTGTAGAAGATGCCACTCTCACTCTGCTTCATTTGCTCCTCAAACATCTTGAGGGAAGTGGGTCCCATGCACAAATTCTTTTTATCGATTTTTCATCTGCTTTTAATACAATTCAACCATATATTTTAGCCAACCGTCTTATTGAGCAATATGATTTTTGTCCTAATCTTGTTGGTTGGATTTTGGATTTTTTAACAAACAGAACACAGAGAGTAAAGGTGAATTGAGCTCTGTCTGGTCAGCTTTGCTCTTCTACAGGTTAACCACAGGGGTGTGTACTTTCACTCCTTCTGTTCATTTTATATATAAACATGTGTCAGAGCAAATATGTAAATAGGACCATTATTAAATATGCGGACGACTCCGTCATAGTAAGTCTGCTCCATAAAAATGATAGAGGCCATGGTCCAATAATTGAAGACTTTGTCCAATGGTGTGAGGAGTCGCACCTTCAATTGAACATATCCAAAACGAAGGATATGTACATTGATTTTGGAAAAACTCCAGGATTTGAGGCTATAACTATAAATGGTCAACTAGTGGATCAAGTACAATCCTATAGATACCTAGTGACAATTATTGAGTCTAAATTCAATTTCCAGGAGAATTGTGAGGCTGTCTGTAAAAAAGGACAACAATGTCTATACTGTTTGAGAAAATTGTACCATTTTAATGTAGACATGACTATGATGACTTTATTTTATCATGCTTTTATTGAAACCATCATATCTTTCTCCCTAGTGGCATGGTTTGGTTGTGTCTCAGCCAAGCAAAAGAATCGCCTAAACCAAATTGTAAAATGGTCAAGTAAGCTGACTGGGGAGCCCCAGCTGCACCCCGCATCTCTGCATGTTGCAGTTACAGCGGCTAGCTATGGCTATCAAAAAAGATAGCCTACATCCTCTGAATAGGGAATTCCAGTATCTCCCCTCTGGACAGAGGCTAAAAGTTCCTGGTTGCAGAACCACATGATTTAAAAACAGTTTTGTACCAGCGGCAATCACTCTGTTAAACAAACGGTAAAATTATTTGCACAAAACGCATAAGCAATCTGGTCATGTACTACTGTTTTCTGTTCCTACCTGTTTTTATATGTTTTAATGTTTTGTATGTTGCATGCTATGTTGTGGTCAACAAAGTTGTAAGGATGTGCTGCCTCTCAGACTGTAAAACTAGTTTACCTACGGGTACCAATAAAGTAACCTAAAGACCTACCTAAAGACCTTATAAACTGTGAATTTTTTTAAATTTTTTATAAAAGAATGAGTGTTTCAAAACCTTTGACCGGTAGTGTACATAACATCTCTCCAAGACAAGTACAAGCCATAGCACATATTTCTGTGTAGTTAAAGGAAAAATTAGTTAAACAAACAACAACAAAAAAAAAAACAACATTTATTTTTATAACCTGAATATGACAATGACTTGTCCAGATCATAATTTACTCACACGGCTACATGTCTGATAGTTTTATCATCCATTGGTGCCACATTATGTCGTGTTTTATCAAGTATATTTAAATTCAGCTATCAAATGTGCATATTTTGAAGTTTAAAAGAGTCCAAGTTAAAGGTTTTTACCCATAATGCATATTACAGTGGCCATCGGATTGCAGAGCTACTTCCTGGATAATTTTGTGGGAATGACCAGACTCCATACCCCATAATGACAAAGCAAAAAACAGATTTGTGATAACTTTGCAAATGTATAAAAAAAGGAGGGGGGGGGGGGGGGTGCCTGGGTACCTCAGCGAGTATTGACACTGACTACCACCCCCTGGAGTCGCGAGGTGTGCCAGGGTGTGCGGAGTGACTCCATCCAGGTTCCTAAGCAACCAAATCGGCCCGGTTGCTAGGGAGGGTAGAGTCACATGGGGTAACCTCCTCGTGGTCGTAATAATGTGGTTCGCTCTCAGTGGGGTGTGTGGTGAGTTGTGCGTGAATGCCGAGGAGTATAGCGTGAAGCCTTCACACATGCTATGTCTCCATGTGATATCTCCACAAGCCACGTGATAAGATGTTCGGATTGATGGTCTCAGACGGGGAGGCAACTGAGATTCGTCCTCTGCCACCCGGATTGAGGCGAGTCACATTGCCAACATGAGGACTTAGAGCGCATGTGGCATTCCAAATTGAGGAGAAAAAGTGGAGAAAATAAAAAAATTAAATAGAAAAAGAATTATGGAGGCCACTGTGCTGTTGGGAAGCTTCAATGCAGCAGAATGTTTTGTAGCATTCCCCAGATCTGTGACAATCCTTTCTCTGAGCTCTGCAGGCAGTTTTTGCTCTGATATGCATTTTCAGCTATTAGACCTTATATAGACAGGTGTGTGCCTTTTTAAATCATTTCCAATTAATTAAATTTTGCCACAGGTGGACGCAAATCAAAGGGTAGAAACATCTCAAAGATGATCCAGAGAAATGGGTTGCACCTGAGCTAAATTTCAAGTGTTTTAGCAAAGGGCCTGAATACAGCCGGGCCAAAAGTATTGGCAGTGACATACATTTTTTGTTTTGCAAAGTTTGCTGCTTCAGTATTTGTAGATAAGTTTTTCACATGTTGCTATGGTATACTGAAAAACAATGATAAGCATAAGTTTATTTCAATGTAATGATCTCGGAGCTACTTCATTATCACTCTTGCCTTGTGTGCCATTGAGACTACATGTAACCTTCCCCAATGCCCCACTAAGACATCATATTGTTTTTAATAGGTTCCCAGCATCTGACCAAGGATTTCCCTTGAGGGGTGGGAACAAGCGAAGTGACAAGCATGGGAGCTCTCTCTATGTTTCTCCTCATAGAGTTTTAGATGCGGCTGGGGCCATCTAGCTATAACACGTATCGGGGAAGGCATTCTTTTCCAGTTCTATTCTTTCAGGGGAAATAGACCCAGCGAAGACCACATCTTGCCCAGGCTGGGGAGGTGAAAATGCTTCAGATACGTCACGTGGGCCTGTTACGCCACACATGGAAGTGGCGCAGTGGTAGGTCCTGTCTAATCAGGGAGGAGTTCTACAAACACGACGACCGGGGCAGAGGGGACTGCCCAAGGGAGATGCGGGTCTGCCTGACACAGGGACCGTACTGCGGAAAATACTTCACAGGGGGTTACCGTGATAACTGGAACCTATATCGCTAGCGGTATACCCGGTCAGTCATCCGACTCAAACCAGAGATTGTAGAATCTCGCAACGGTATTAGGCGCCTCTTAGAAACCTGATGATCAGGTCGTGCTTCCCTAAGGTGGAGGGGGACAGCCACCCCTTCAGCTTTCCCTGTAGGAATCAGAGCACTGACACGACTGCCCACCACTGTGGGTCTTCAGCTTCACGAAGCCCCTTGTGTCACTACAATCCACACAACGTCGAGTGAGTGACAGAAGGGGAATGTTATTTAATTGTCATTTTGTGTTACACCTACTCTAAAAATTGAGAATAAACAATTGAGTTGGGAGAAATTATTTTTGTAATTTAGTTACCTAATAATTGTGCACACTTATATATTCCCCTTGAGAAAGACAAAACTCACTTTTACTTTATTAAACATTCAGGTCTGAGGTTCAATAAAATTTTGGATTGAATTTGTTCAACAATAAAGTGAATCCTGAAGAATACAATTTGCCTAATAATTGGGCATGCAGTGTACTGTTTATAACGGATCATAAAATCATGAATGTGAATCAAGGACTTTTATTTAATTTGATATGGTTAGTGATTTTGTTACAAACAAAGAGGTGCAAAAACTCAGTTTAGCTCTATTGCCTCCCATTATGCTGGTCCTGATAAGAGATGATTATAGGACTTTCTAACAAGGCATCAAGATTTAGCATGAGCAGTTAGCACCTGTTGGAGTTGCTGTAACGACACCATTCTGTTGCCAAAAAGCATTTTTCTTCATTGATTCAACGATTAAAAATTATCTATATATTCTGACAAAATTAAAAGGTTTGCGAGCAATATATAAGTTGCAAATATTTTATTCTATTAAATTGTTGTGTTGACGTCAGCCAATCAAAGTTGTTATAGTGACATGCACATGTGGCTCCACAGTGATTAGTCACATGGCATTTACAGCTCAGGTGATTGGCAGCAGAACTGAGTGGCTATGTGGCTAAGCAAAAATGGCAAATCTCAAATCATTTACTTCTGGGGGGTCCTACACCAGCCGAGCAAATACCATTAAGATGAATTTTAAGGCTAACAGATAGCTCTCTCCAGGTATCGTAGACCTCCTTGCTTATGACCCATGGACAAGTACAGACACAAGGAATATGAAAGGTTTTTATTTGACTTTTGAGTTACAGGTGGTTTGGAACAGAGACACGAATCAAGAATCTTCAGAATGGAAGAGTAACAAGCTAGGAAAAGTAAAAACTAAAAAATTTTCTTTTGTTTCTTTTTCTCATCCTCTACTTGTCTTCCTCTGTGTCTTTTCCCTATTCTCAACAACCTTCCTTCCTTTGTTTCTTTCTTTGTTTCTTTCTTCGTTACTTTCTTTCTTCCTTCCTTGCTTCCTTCTGTCTCTCCAAGAAAACAAGTGGGAGGTATGGAGAGAGAAAGCGATGCTCTATTATAGAGGCATACCTTCTCTTTTAATATCTCCCCTTCTTTTTTTATATTTAGATTTTTTTAACGGAAATGTACTGGCAGAGAGAACGGATTTATTGTGATTTGATTATTTTTGATTAGTTTATTTCAATATAATCCCATGTGCTCCATGCAGCTCACATTTAGACTACCCAAACTCCAACGGTCCTCCAGTTTAGCATTTAAGTCTTTCTTAAAAAGATCAGATGGACTGTGGGAAGAACGAGAATGCGGGTGCGCCGTGAAGCGGCAGTAATGACAGTTGGTGAGGTGGTAATGAGGTAGAGATGAATGATGGTAGACAGAGTGATTTTATTCCTCCTCTTTCTCCTCTCCGTGTGTGATGACGTAGCAGATGTTCTTGTAGTCTACGTTGCCAGCCACATCTGGAGGGAAGGCAGCCCAGAGGTTGGTCATCTAGAGAAAAAAATAAAAATAATAATTCAGAGGATCTCAAAAAATTGGTTTATTAAACAACAAAGGTAGAATCATTCAACAACAACTAACCTCCTCAGCGGTAAACCTGTCGCACTGGGTGGTCAGGAGCTCCTCTAGGCTAGAAAAGATTTTAAATAAATACATAATTCAATCAAAATTGCCCATTACCACAAGGGGCAGTTGTTAGGGGATTTTCTGTGGAGGCTGAAATGTAAATCAACATTGCTCAAAACAATAAAAAATAATTTAAGTGGGTAACACTTTGCATTGGTATTCCCTTTGTTAAAGGGTTCATTAATGGCTGATAACATATGCATTATAAATCATTGATATGTGATTATAACAGCACAAATAATTTACATGCAATACTTGCCAAATAGTGAACATTTTAAGTTACATGTATAAAAAAACATATACCATAATTCATTATTTATGTCACAATGCAGCAAAATCAGGCTATTATAGTGAGATTAAAAAGTCATTTTGATTCAGTTCGCTTTGTGTTTATTAATGACATGTATTTAATGCATAATAAATACACTTTTTATACTTTAATCTAAATGGCCAATGTTACATCCTCGCGCCATGCTCTGATTTATATAACAATGCAGCAAAATTGGCTTTTCAGCCGAGCTCCTTCTACAACAAACCCCAAGCATTTTATTTTGACTAATTATTTATATTGGTCCCTACATTTTTTTAAGGAAAAACCTTGGTAAGAACTTTGTAGGGACAATGCTTAAGGGAACACTAGAGCAGCAAATGGGAAATACTCATGTAACCCATTATTCACTCAGAGTATCCTTGAAATGATTAATTTAGGGGTTTGTTGCAAATGGGCACAAGACACTTACAATTCCTTCTTGATGGCGCCGGTAGCCTCAGGATCCAGGACTTTGAAAGCGCTCACAATAACGTCCTCAGGATCAGCACCTGAAAGAAGAGTTTGGGGAGATCTTTCAATGTTAATATTGTTCATGTTTGATAAGATGTTAATGCTACGTAAAGATGAAAATGTGTGTGACTGCAAGAATAAATAAAGTTAATCTTACCCTTCAGCTTCTCGCCAAACATGGTGAGGAAGACGGTGAAGTTGATGGGGCCGCTGGCCTCTTTGACCATGGCTTCCAGCTCCTCATTCTTCACGTTCAACTGACCCATGGAGGCCAGCACGTCTCTCAGATCGTCCTTGCTGATAATACCGTCCCTGTTCTGGTCAATGATTGTGAAAGCCTGTTTGTTTTGGAAAGGGAAAACCCATTAATGCCAATTCATGTTGCATTATGAGCAGAGCAGACATCAATCATGTTTATATCTTAATTTAATGGGGTGCGGAGTGCAGCTATGAACTTCAAAATATCATTGAGATATAAGTGACTAGAGACATTAAGGTGTGACTTATTTAAGTGACTGTTAATTGTATCGGAAGTCCCCAAAGACACACAAGACATCTCTGCGCAAATGAAATGTGTTTTGGTTTCGGGCATCACGTCTTACAGTTCTTCTGCAGAACGCCCCTGAAACTGGAGATGACATCTGAGAGCCAGAAGTGTCTTGGCAGCTGCTGGCCACTTGTGTTTCTGAGATGTTAAAATGGTCACAGAATGTACTACAAGACTTGGGGGATATTTAAAGAGGGGATCGGTTACGATTACAACCCTAACGACTTATGTTTCTGACCCTCTTCATACCACTACCCCAAATTCAGTGTAAATTACAACATGTTGCACAATTATTTCTGTTTGATAATTCCAGAATTATCTGTGACACTTGACAATAAAGTTATATTTGTTAACGATAGTTAATTATATTAGTTAACATGAACTAACAATAAACAAAACTTTTACAGCCCTTATTAAAGCTTATTATTATTATTAACAATAAAAATCTGTGTTTCACATTTAATTTTAAATTTCTTTGAATTTAAAAGAAAATATTTTAGGATTTCTCGACATGGCAAGTTGTTTTAAGAACTTGTATGTCGTCAAACGTGTAGTTCACCTGCTGTCACTGGTTTAATGAAATTTTGTAAAGTATTCCAGTTGTGTAATCTGACAACATACCTGAAATCGGAAATTTTCTCATGTTTTTCATGCTCATTCTAATTTTATATAGAACTGTAAAAACTACCTTTAAAAAATTCTCAGAAAATTGTAAAATAATAATACAAATAATAAAAATGTCAAACATTTTTACAAACTCCTGACCATGATATGATGTCTAACATGCATTGCTTCAACTTTAATGACTAGTCTAATTAAAATGAAAGGGTAACTAACATCCATCCCATTAGGTTTTTCTTTATTGCTGGCTTTTTATGGCTTTAATTTGGCATTTTAAAATGTATATAGGAAGCTAATTTTATATTCCAGTACCAAATTTGATTATTGCTTAAAGGAATATTCCGGGCTGAATACAAGTTAAGATCAACAGCATTTGTGGCATGATGTTGATTACAACATAAAATAATTTTGACTCAATTCTCCATTTCTTCTTCAAAACAGCAAAAATGTGGGTTCCAGTGAGGCACTTAAAATGGAAGTGAATGGGGGCCAATCCATAAACGTTAAAATACTCACGGCTTCAAAAGTTTAGCCACAAGATGTAAACAATATGAGTGTTACTAACATTTTATGTTTAAAGTTATATCCAATTTGACTACTTTGTTGTAAATTTTACACATGATGGTGTAATCCTATTAATGTAGTAGTCTGCCGCAAAAACACTGATATAAACAAATGTACAGCTCAAATGATACACAAGTTTTAACAGAAGAATTAATGTAAGGGCTTTTATAAAATTATAAGTTTCACATTTCTGCTTTTAAACCATAAAAAAAATTCTCCCCATTGACTTCCATTGTAAGTGCCTCACTGTAACCTCCATTTTTGATTTTATAAAGATATCGAGTCAAAATTTATTTTTGTGGTATTCAACATTATGCCACAAATGCTGTTGATTTAGCTTCACTTGTATTAAACCCAGAATATTCCTTTAAATAATATTTCCTTCACTTTGCCTATTCGTGTAGCTAAAATGGTTTGAAATACATATGCTAATTAAATAAATGAATACATGCAAATACATTGAATTTATATTACAAAAGGCAAAAAAGTGTTAATTTTCTAACATTTTCCAGAAATGTAATACGTTTGTGTCACAGTGATGTAGAACATTGTGAAAGCAGCAAACCTCCTTGTATTCCTGGATTTGGCTCTGCTCAAACATGGAGAACACATTGGAGCTGCCGCCCTCTGCCTGCTGCCTCCTCTTGGCTTTCTTGGGTGCCTATAGACAGTAAACACACGCATCAACATCATCCTTAAATGAGCTGAATATGCACACTTGTACTGAGCTGCATTGATGAACAGATTGCCTAAAACAAAACACTGCTCAATATTCCACAGCAATAAACATCATCAAATACTATTTTGGCCTATTTTTTCAATGACAATCTATCGTGCCTGTTGCAGATTACAGAGAACTTAGAAAGACAAGTTTTTTGTCTTGTTTGGTTTGTGGGTTGGTCATTGAGGAAATGATACGCTGAGCTCTCTATATCAAATGCTTTCAAGGAAGCATGTCTAGTACACCTCAATTTCCTTCCCTTGCCAAATTTATATCTATGAACATAGTGGTGTGTTAGTGAGCGCAGTAGCAATAACTGAATCTTACAGTGATTCTATCTCCCTGATTTATCATGAAATGTATCTATCTATCTATCTATCTATCTATCTATCTATCTATCTATCTATCTATCTATCTATCTATCTATCTCTATCTATCTATCTATCTATCAAGAATGGAGTTTACATTTTTTTAGGAAAGTCTCCTGAGAAACACTCACCATCTCTCAAGGTTTTTTGGGTTGGTCAAAGAGGAGAAGTGTAGACCACGCTGATGTGACTGACATGTTTGTAGTGCCCTTGTGGGGTCTTATATACGGGCTGTGTGTGCTAACTTTAGCTCAAACTTCAGGTTTGGCAGGGAAAGAGAGTGCTGGTGAAAGTGAAAACAGGAGTATGGAGAGCTTCGGGTGTCACCATTCGCTCCTGAGCCAAAATAGGGTTTGCACGCTTTGGAATGAGGTGAATTACGTCCAGTAATTTTGGCCATAGTTTTGTTTACCTTGTGGACAAATATGGCAAAGCCAAGGAGAGTGTTGCTTGCTTGACTGTAGGACTCTGTTTCTTCTCATCTCAAAGTTACATTCATCTACTCTACGTTTGTTGGCCATTTGTAGCTTTATGCAAAAGTTTGTATTTATATATGGACACTGTATGCACTCCGGAAGAGAACATTTCAAAACAAACAATAGCGTCATTCAACAATATCACAGTATCAACAGACACAACAATAAACTGTTGAACACTGATCTGCTGAAGATAAAGTGTCTTCATTATATATTATTATAACCAAAAGAAATAACTAAAGGCATCGTTTGGGGATGATATGAGATCATTGTAACATAATATACTGTAAATGTATTTTGTCAAAGGTATTTATATATTTGCAAATATATGTTTCCAGCGAATTTCTATATATATATATATATATATATATATTAAATTTGAACTTTCAAATTTTATAAAATGTATAAAAAAAAATCTTGGGCAATATAATACATTTCCAATATCATAATACACTGTAGGTAAATCACTTTGTATTAAAGTAATGTAGATACAGTGTGGTGACAATGCACCAGAAAAACACTATTTATATACTAAAGCCAATATTTATATTCATATTTATAAGCTTATTTTTAAGATTTACACATTTAAATTAACAAGAAATTTCCATAAAATTGAATTATGTAATCTTTAACCAAATTTAATTAATACAATTTACATTTTATTCAATTTCCTTAAATATTCATGCTCAATTCACTTTAATAGAAATGTGTTATGAAATAAAAATGTAAAGAAGAGTATATCAATATATTTTCTTTGAAATATATTGTTATAAAAACAAGTAACATTAACAACCTTTTTTTTTTTGCTATATTATTATTATTATTATTATTATTATATTTGGATTAAAGCATCTGCTAAATGAAGAAATGTTAAACATGTAAATGCAAAGCAAACAATGTATGTGGTGTGTATTTTATGTAGATCAGTTAGAAGGAACATTTGATGATTAAACACTTTTCAAAGAGTAAATCACTACATTGGAGAACGTATTGACCCTCTGTAAAGACCAAACCAGTGTTCTGCTGCCCACCCGCTCAACACCATATATGAGACTCAAAGCTGCTTGTTCATCACGAGACCAACACTGAAGCTAAAATCCAGGGGTGTTGAAACTTTATCTCTACAGACGGCTTGACAGCTCAACTCACTCTTTATTTATCTGCGATTACCTGTCTCAAGTTGCTTGCTGAGGACCAATAAGAAAGATCTATCACAAACAAGATCTCTTTGACTTCAGCTTTTCTGCTTCTCTGAAATTTCAGCGGAAAATGACACCAGTTATCTCACATGTCTGAGTTTCAGAAGAGATCTCAACAATTTCTCAAACTGTACTCAGATTTGTCAAGTTACCCAAGTTTGTACTCAACAACCATCAATCTCAATCTGAACTCAAACACCAAACTCTTTCAAGACAAAAAAAAAACCTGCTCTTAAGCAGTATTTTTGGGTAGAGAGAATCAATTACATGGCTGTAATTTTATGAAATTTGATTTTTTTAATTATTGAGGAGGTGAGAAAGAGACAGAGTTTGAAGATCACTGCAAGAACATAAAGAGAGACAGCTGCAGACCAAAATAACCCAACATCCACCAATTTACACACACACACACACACACCAATCTGAACAAATGAACCAATCCCAAGTGTGGGATCCTCCTGATCCTCTCCAGCATAACTTTCCAACACACACACACATACACTTTCACTAATGTCTGCTATGTTCTGCCCTGTAAGCGCATGACCTTTTCACCCCATCACCTGTGACCCCCATCACTGGGTCATCCAGCACTGACTCTTTCTTCATGTACCACCTATAAGTCAAATACCCCAAGATCAAAGAACAGATTGTTGTACTTTTACATCATTCAATACTTCACTATGCTCATCATTTGCCAGTTGCTTAAAATTACATGAGCCTTTAATTATTAATGAGACTCGAGTCGTGCATTTTTCTTATATACATTTAAGTCACTGAAAAAAAAACTCGTCTTATGGAGTATGTTTGTCTTTTTTTTCAGGAAAATATCTAAACATCCTTAAATCAAGAAAAAAATTATACTTGAAAAGAAGAACGGCATAATATATAGGGTGCAGTGCAAAGCCTTTCTGTGGTTGTGTAAAGCACAAGTGGCCGTGGGTGTATACGTGTTAATGAAGTTGGCAATTTGCTATTTCCTAAGAAATAGTTAACTGCACTAAAATGTTTTAGGACCATGTCTATTTTCAGCGCAAAGTCTAAATTCAGTTTTAATTGCAGTTTGGAGATTCCACCAGCAGGTGGCAATAAAGTTAATGTCAAAACTTTGAAAGTTCAGTTGAACATCAAATTATGTCCATTACAATCACGGTTGTAGCCGTTTTATGAAACAAAACTTTTGCATTATAAATTGTTCTCCCTGCCCAGTAGGTGATGATATGCTCGAAGAATGTGAATCGCTCAAAAGAAAAGAATGTGAAAGTGAAAGTGGAGATTTATAGTAAAAAAGGATTTAAATATGAATCAGTTTCTCACCCACACCTATCATATCACTTCTGAAGAAATTGATTTAACCACTGGAGTCACATGGATAACTTTTAAGCTGCCTTTATGTGATTTTGGAGCTTCAACATTTTGGTCAACATTGACTTGTATTGTATGGACCTACAGAGCTGAAATATTCTTAAAATCTACATTTGTGTTCATCAGAAGAAAGAACGTCTTACACATCCAGGAAGGCATGAGGGTGAGTAAATGGGAGAATTTTCATTTTTGGGTGAACTATTCCTTTTAATGGACTGCACTTCTATCCTTCACAACCTCATTGTCATATATTGCATCAACTCAAATACAGTGGCTACCCTAACAAAGGTTTATGTATCTACAGTATTAAACACAGCATGAGATTATGCTTATAATGAGTGTTAAAATATTAATTATTGGCACAGATTTCCCAAAACTCATGCTTTCATTGCACTCTAAGAACCTAATATGATTTAAACAGTAAAATATGGGTCTTGAGTGCTTCAACAATACTTCAACTAAAAAAGTAACACTGAAAATAAACATGTTTTTTTCCATGACAATCCCTCTTTAGGCATATGACTCAATCTCGCAGAGGCACCTTTCCTTTATTCATTCATCCTAAATCGATAAATTTCCCCTCTATTGTCTCTCCCCTCCTCTTCTTCTTCCAATCAGCTATCAGATCTCTCACTTCCTTCCCATAAGCTTCATGCAGTTTACTGAAATCATTTGCGAGATCAGACTGCTCCCCTAGAGGAGGGGCTGTGGCATTGCCGGGCGTCACATTAGTGTGTCTCATCGGCCACAGCTTGGATGATTTCTTGTTGGCTGTTTTGTTGGTTGTGGGTGGGGCCTGTAGGAGGTTGTTGCTGGATGTTGCAGGTTGTCCTGATGCGCTCTGTGTGTAGAACACTGATCCAGATTTCTGTGAATGAGCCATGCTTTCTGCTGTTACAGAGAAGCAGTCCAATGCTTCAACGCCTGCCGCCTTGGCTGCCTCTACAGAACGATATGCAAGACAATTCAAGTTTAATCCTTCAAACGCTTAAATGCAATTTAAAATTTTGATTTTTAATCAGATTAAAACAATAATTCTTCTTTAAAAATGCATGTTAATATTCTTCTACATATGTATGTTGATGTTGTGAATCATTCCTTTCAGTTATAATGTGTTTTTGTATTTCATTACCTTTTAAGTACCTCTTTGTTTCACTCATTAACGGACAAACCCCCCAACAGAGTCATATAAACTATCATATTATGATTAATTAAGTTGTTTAAATGATTTTAAGTAACATTATGTGAAAATGGTGCAAGATTCTCCTACTCAAATGCATGTGACATCAAATAAACAAATGTTAGGTCAGAAGTAATCCTAAGAAATTTGATAAAATACCTAAGAGATTACGTAAGTAATTACAATTTTAGACATGTAATTTGTAATCAGTACCAGATTAAACTTCCAAAGTAATCTACCCAGCACTGATGAGAGCACAGCAACCTTGAGCAACAAAGACTGCTCACGACAAAAAGTTGAGAAAAGTTGATCAAAGTGGACAAAGCAAGAGAAAGGTTGACTTGATAATTAATTAGCCATCTAAAATCAATTAATAACTGCCCTAAATCTCTCTCTTCTGCACACACACACACACACACACACACGGCATGGGCACGTTTGGACTAAACGTCAACTTGCGCAGGCCAAAATAATGATCTTTTATCATTCTTGGTGTATAAACCCACAGAAAATACATGTCACGGATGGCTACATTCACAACATTAAGCCAAAGAAATGTGTGATGCAGCAGCAACAGGAAGTGGTGTAACCCCGAAAATGTACTGTGCCTTTGGAAGGTTGCTACGACAAACGCTTTTGAGATAGAACTAATCACCGTTAGTGGCATCAAATCTTTCAAAGATATTAAATGCAGAAATGTGTACGAGTTTTATTTTAGGTGCTTTAGTGTCAAGGAGATACCCACAAGCCAGGCCAGTTGTCTATGAAATAAACAGGATGGACAGAAATTATTATTACTTTTTCTACTGTATTGTACTGTACAAACAATTCTGTCTTCGTGTACATACCCTCCTGTTTTAACACACTTTCTTCAGTGGAACAGAAAAGTAGATATTTAGTAGAATGTCTTAGCTGCTCTTTTCCAAACAAACCAAGTGAATGGGGACTGCGTGGGGCTATCAAGTTCCAAAAATGACACAAATAAAAGGACTATAAAGGACAATCAAATTGTCATAGACAATTCCAGGTCTTCTGAAGACATATGATAGCTTTGTGTGAGGAACACACCAAAATGTAAATCGTTATTCACTGAACATCTTCCATTCTGCCAAGGCTCTCAAATCTCATTTGCACTTGTGCATATTTAAAGATACATGATGTCAGTGACATCAAACTCAGTTGGTTCATTGGTCTTGTGACCAGTCAGAATGTGTTTGAATGTTCTGAACAGAATGCAAGTGTGACTGTGTACTTTTGTTGGATGGAAAACAGCAGCATGAGCATCTTTTCCTTTATTCCAGACCTGATCATATTTCCAGTTTGTTGATCTTCAAAGCGACTCTTACCCAGGTACTGCTGCCGTAGATCAGTGAGGAGGACACGGAGGAAACCGTGTTGAGCCGAGAGAAGGGCTTTAACCCAGCCCTCCTGACTCAACTCATCCCCTGCAGAGAACTTATATGTGCGAAGACCAGGCTCACTGAACACGAGGGAGAAGGCGAACTGCTCATCTGATTCACACAGCTGCACAGAGCAGCCCTCGAGAACAATCACACCCAGCACGTCTCTGTCTGCCGGCCGATCGCGGTAGAACAGCAGGTTTCCTTTAAGAGTGAACCAGCGCTTCTGATAGGACGTGTTCAGCTCGCCCTGTGTGTGTCAAACCACAACAACTTGTGAAACAGAAAGTTCATTGTGACAGCACGGTACTTCCTTACAACGACTTGACTTTCAAAACTTCAGACTTTTCTTACATTTACAATTACATTAGTCTGTGACACTGACACTGAAACAAGATGTCGTACACATGTTTAAGTATAGCAACAGAGAAAGCAGAATTATTGTACAGGTCACATTTCACCCCAAAATCTATAGAAAAAAATTTATTATATTTTTGCATAAAGAAAATAAAGCCAATTTTAGGACCATAAAGATTGTTTCAGTTATGACATTATTTGTATTAAAATCAGAAAATTACATCTATGATTCCCATTACTGTAATTTACTGATGTTTTACTATTTATTTATTTATTGTACTTCTCCTTATTCTCAATGGAGATTCACATTAGATTCTATTTACTGTAAACAATCGTTTACTGTATTAACCTTTAAATGCAAACCTCTGGTCTTTTGTGACACGGGACCACATTCCACACCCTCATGCAACCTTTTTAGTATTCCTAAGCCTTTCTCTTATGAATAGTGAAACACAAACAAATAAATAAACAAATAAAATGCCAATACAAAATATCACACCCCAATTCTAATTGCTTTATTACAGAAAGTGTAAAAGTCTAAAGGGTCATTAGACCAGAGATATGTAAGTGTCATTATACAGTCAGGTCCATAAATATTGGGACATCGACACAATTCTAATCTTTTAGGCTCTATACACCACCACAATGGATTTGAAATGAAACAAACAAGATGTGCTTTAACTGCAGACTTTCAGCTTTAATTTGAGGGTATTTACATCCAAATCAGGTAAACGGTGTAGGAATTACAACAGTTTGTATATGTGCCTCCCACTTTTTAAGGGACCAAAAATTTAATCTGGGACAGATTAACAATCATAAATCAAACTTTCATTTTTTAATACTTGGTTGTAAATCCTTTGCAGTCAATTACAGCCTGAAGTCTGGAACGCATAGAGATCACCAGACGCTGGGTTTCATCCCTGGTGATGCTGTGCCAGGCCTCTACTGCAACTGTCTTCAGTTCCTGCTTGTTCTTGGGGCATTTTCCCTTCAGTTTTGTCTTCAGCAAGTGAAATGCATGCTCAATCGGATTCAGGTCAGGTGATTGACTTGGCCATTGCATAACATTCCACTTCTTTCCCTTAAAAAACTCTTTGGTTGCTTTCGCAGTATGCTTCGGGTCATTGTCCATCTGTATTGTGAAGCGCCGTCCAATTCTGAAGCATTTGGCTGAACATGAGCAGATAATATTGCCCGAAACACTTCAGAATTCATCCTGCTGCTTTTGTCAGCAGTCACATCATCAATAAATACAAGAGAACCAGTTCCATTGGCAGCCATACATGCCCACGCCAAGACACTACCACCACCATGCTTCACTGATGAGGTGGTATGCTTTGGATCATGAGCAGTTCCTTTCCTTCTCCATACTCTTCTCTTCCCATCACTCTGGTACAAGTTGATCTTTGTCTCATCTGTCCATAGGATGTTGTTCCAGAACTGTGAAGGCTTTTTTAGATGTTGTTTGGCAAACTCTAATCTGACCTTCCTGTTTTTGAGGCTCACCAATGGTTTACATCTTGTGGTGAACCCTCTGTATTCACTCTGGTGAAGTCTTCTCTTGATTGTTGACTTTGACACACATACACCTACCTCCTGGAGAGTGTTCTTGATCTGGCCAACTGTTGTGAAGGGTGTTTTCTTCACCAGGGAAAGAATTCTTTGGTCATCCACCACAGTTGTTTTCCGTGGTCTTCCGGGTCTTTTGGTGTTGCTGAGCTCACCGGTGCGTTCTTTCTTTTTAAGAATGTTCCAAACAGTTGATTTGGCCACACCTAATCTTTTTGCTATCTCTCTGATGGGTTTGTTTGGATTTTTCAGCCTAATTATGGCTTGCTTCACTGATAGTGACAGCTCTTTGGATCTCATATTGAGAGTTGACAGCAACAGATTCCAAATGCAAATAGTACACTTGAAATGAACTCTGGACCTTTTATCTGCTCCTTGTAAATGGGATAATGAGGGAATAACACACACCTGGCCATGGAACAGCTGAGCAGCCAATTGTCCCATTACTTTGGTCCCTTAAAAAGTGGGAGGCACATATACAAACTGTTGTAATTCCTACACCGTTTACCTGATTTGGATGTAAATACCCTCAAATTAAAGCTGAAAGTCTGCAGTTAAATCACATCTTGTTCGTTTCATTTCAAATCCATTGTGGTGGTGTATAGAGCCAAAAAGATTAGAATTGTGTCGATGTCCCAATATTTATGGCCCTGACTGTATATCTTTGCACTTCCAAAAATCATGTTTCTATGACTATTTCATATCCATATAAGTTTACTAACACAGGACATATTTTTCTTTGTTTAATATAAGACAAATGAGTTCTATATTCATACAAATTACTACTGTATCATGTGAATTGTTTGTGCAGCAATAGTGAAATATCAGTGTCCCATATGCGTGTACACAAGCTGTAAACTGAACATGCTATTGGGTTACTTAAGGTGGCTCTGTTGTTTCAATCATTGACTTAATTTGCATTTGACATAGCTACAGTATTGAACAAAGAAGCAACGTGGAAGTAAACTATAGCAAGTACAACACATGAACAGGATGATCTGGCTATTGACATTTAGGTGGTGTGAAATTCTGTAAGTTTTACTTGTATTTAGACTCAATAAGTGCCTGAGGAAATACATCTATGCATTATCAAAATAAAACAGATTATAATCGGTTCTAATATTTTCTAATTGTCTTGAAAAGACACTATCTGGGCATTTTGTAGATCCATTAGTGATAGATTTATGTGCCAGGCTGCTTAAGAAACGAGGTGTGTAATGTTTGGCGAAACACCCATGCATTAAATGGTTAAAGGAAGTACATCAAAAACTACCATTATAAACATAATACTGTTTACATTCAAAAAAGAATGAACATATCATTATTCCTTTTCTGCTTTACAATAATGAGAATGTGATTTTTCTGCATTAAAATAATGAGAATTATGCTTATTTGTCATGAAAATAATGCCACAATGCAAAAAACAAACATACAACAACAACAAAAAACCCTTAATGCTCCTAAAAATAGACTTAATTTTCCTTATGGAAAATATAATTCATTTCTATGAGTTGTTTTAGGGGTGAACTTTCTTTACACATTTTATGAAAGTCAAGAAAATATGACGTATGACCTTCTTGTAGATGAATCCCTCTTTATCCACAGGTGAACTGCTCAACAGATACTGATGCAGAATTTTCCCATGGACCTTCATCACTCTACAGGACAACATGATGACAGTAATGAATACACCATTTGTATTTATTTTGTATTCCATGAAAGAAAGTCATGCAGGCTTGGAAAGGCATGAGGGTGAGCAAAGGATGACATAAAAGTCCCACTTAAAAATATGAATATTATTCATTACATTAGTGACATCTTCAAACAAATTATGCTAGAGCTGTTCTCAGAACTAAATTCACTTTGAATGAATTCAGTTTCCTTCAAATCCACACAAGTGTCCCAGCAGTAACCAGCAACAAAAGTGTCCCAAGAACGTTTTGCTTACATTTTGAGCAATAGTCTATCCCTTTTTTTTTTTTTTTGGTACAATTTGAAACCAAACGAATTTCTTATTGTTTACCGTTTTGCTTGAAAAGTGTGCTTGTGATATTTTTCTTTATTTTTACAATAAATGCCACACTAGTTAGATTTTTTTGTTATAGCAATGTAATGGCATTTGGACATTTTAAAGTGTGCAAATATTTGTATGGGGAAACTGTATATTAAAATAATTTATTTGGTCCATAATTGATCCGTAGACAAACATCATAAAGAGCATATATCACAATAACACTGGTCAGGATTGACCATATTGGTTGGTTAATCTTTAACACGCTTTGTCATGCTTTATATGTTCATTAATCATTAATAACCGGTTATGAACGCGCACATTTGCCCTCTATGATACAAAATTCCGTATAAAACAAACATGTATAAACACAATGACATGTAAGATTGCACATAGATCTGCCGAATGTAGTTTTCATTTTGAAACGGACTTACCAGTGCTGCTTTTAAGCAAAGCATCCACACTGCTTCCGCAACAAGTTTAATGTCACATCAGGCATCGGCAGCGAAAACACATCGGGTTTCCAGGACAGATATATTAGATATTTGCAGCATGAACTTTTAAACAAACCCAAATCGAAACGCTGAAAGCGAGGGAAACTTGATGCTATGATGTCGCTGCCTGCTGAACACACTTCCTGATACAGTTTCAAGGTGAAACATTCTCATCTATTCTGTAGTTGCAAAAACTCCTCCCAGCTCGTCTCAAAATTACCTGCCTGTATGTTGGGTATTCAAATGGAATTACTGCGAAGATAACATGGGGGGAAACGTATATGATTTTGCAACATATTCTTACTTTTGCAGGCGGAAAACGCAGTTGAAGTCAGAAGTTTACATACACTTAGGTTCATTAAAACACCACACCACAGATTTCATATTAGCAAACTATAATTTTGGCAAGTCTTTTAGGACGTCTACTTTGTGCGTGACAAGAGTAATTTTTCCAACAGTTGTTTACAGACAGATTGTTTAACTTTTAATTGACTATATCACAATTACATTGTCTCAGAAGTTTATACATTAAGTTAACTGTGCCTTTAAGCAGCTTGGAAAATTCCAGAAAATTATGTCAAGCCTTTAGACAATTAGCTTCTGATAGGATGTGTACTGAATTGGAGGTGTACCCATGGATGTATTTTAAGACCTACCTTCAAACTCAGTGCCTCTTTGTTTGACATTATGGGAAAATCAAAAGAAATCAGCCAAGACCTCAGAAACAAATTGTGGACCTCCACAAATCTGGTTCTTACTTGGGAGCAATTTCCAAATGCCTGAAGGTACGATGTTAATCTGTACAAACAATAGTACAGAAGTATAAACACCATGGGACCACTCAACCATCAAACCGCTCAGGAAGGAGGCACATTCTGTCTCCTAGAGATGAACGTAGATTGGTGTGAAAAGTCCAAATCACAGAACAACAGCAAAGGACTTTGTGAAAATGCTGGAGGAAACAGGTGGACAAGTATCTATATCCACAGTAAACAATTTCTATATCAACATAACCTGAAAAGATGCTAAGCAAGACAGAAGCCAATGCTCCAAAACCACCATAAAAAAGTGCACATGGGGACAAAATCTTACTTTTTGGAGAAATGTCCTCTGGTCTAATGAAACAAAAATTTAACTGTTTGGCCATAATGACCATCGCTATGTTTAGAGGAAAAAGGGTGAGACTTGCAAGCCGAAGAACACCACCCCAACCATGAAGCATGGGGTGGTAGCATCAGGGGGGTACTGCAGGAGGGACTGGTGCACTTCACAACATAGATGGCATCATGAGGAAGGAAAATTATGTGGATATATTGAAGCAACATCTCAAGACATCAGTCAGGAATTTAAAGCTTGGTCGCAAATGGTTCTTAATATGGACAATGACTCCAAGCATAACTACAAAGTTGTGGCAAAATGGCTTAAGGACAGCAAAGTCAATGTATTGGACATCTCAAGACATCAGTGTTATCAGTGTTAACAATGTTATTGTGGCAGGGCGGAGGGCGGGGCCGGGTTGTGATTATACACACCCGGTCCCGTATCAGGCTAATCAAGCCTCCGAGAGGGATAAAGGCCGATGACAGACGGTGGTGCGACGAGAGAGAGATAGTTTACAGACATGTCCATCATGTGCGTGTTTGTGTCTGTTTAAGTTTATAATTAAAATATTATTTATATCGTCAAGCCAGTTCTCGCCTCCTCCTTTCCATTGATCCCTTTACACTAGTGCCGAAGCCCGGGAAGGAGGAGAGATGCCCGTCGCGGAGTCCTCGACACTGCCGTCCACCCAGGGGAGCGCCGCTGCCATCCACTGGGGGAGGAAGTAGACCGACCGCCCGGATGCGGTGAACGACCGCCGTCCGCAAGGCGAGTGGGGACTGGACTCCCCGACTGCCTGGAGCGATGGAGCCGCTGCCAGGGGCGGAGGAGAGCCCTGCCACAGTTATTCTGACATTTCACATTCTTATCAGTATTGGAGTGGCCATCACAAAGCCCTGACATCAATCAGATAGTACATTTTTGGTCAGAACTGGAAAAGCATGAGCGAGCAAAGAGGCCTACAAACCTGACACATTACTCCAGTTCTGTCTGGAGGAAATGGCCAAAATTCCATCAACTTATTGTGAGAAGCTTGTGGAAGGATACCCAAAACATATGTCTCAAGTTAAAGAATTTTAAAGGCAATGCTACAAAATACTAACAAATTGTATGTAAACTTCTGACCCACTGTGAATGTGTTGAAAGAAATAAAAGCTGAAATAAATAATTATCTCTTCTATTATTCTGACATTTCACATTCTTAAAATAAAATAGTGATCCTAACTGACCTAAGACAGTGAATGTTTTCTACAATTAAATGTCAGGAATTGTTTAAATGTATTTGGCTAAGGTGTATGTAAACTTCTGACTTCAACTGTACATATTTTATGAAACAGAATCCTGCACTAAAATCGTATTAAATTATCCATGGCATTCCAAAACGCTTAATGTAAAAAAATGCTTAAAAGTAGCACTAAAACACTGACCAAAGACCAAATTCAAAACATGAACCTTATTGATGACGCATACTATATACATTCATCACCAATAAGGTGCATACTGAATTTGGCCTTCAAATATCACTGTTTTAGTACAGCCACGTAAAGCGTTTTCGAATGTCTGAATGATCCGTATTCCACCCAGCAACACTTTCGGTTTCAATGAACACTTTGAACGTTTTTGGTTATCATATAACAGGAATGTTAATTTATGGTTCAGAATTCCCATGCACGATGGAAAACCTGGAAACATCCGGGAATTTTTAAATTGTGATTTCCAATTTAAGGAAGTCATGGAAATTGGTCAAATCTTAAAAGTCACGAAAATGTCATTAGTGAATGTAAATTCATACATCATTTATGAGTTGGTTATTTTGTATAGTCTCGCACAATGTTGTTTGCATAAACTCGTACGACTTTATCATTTTATCAAATTCACGTGTCATGCGGAAGCGCACAAGGCGTTAAGGATATATTTATTAATATTATGCCCTTTTCCAAACCCCTTATCTAAACTGAACCAATCAGTAGAGTGTGTAACGTGATAAGAAGCTGTTGTGTGTGACAGAAGCAAGTAATTGTCATGTAGTAGATGGAAACGATGTCCAGCGACGTCATTGGCTGTAGTGAAAGTCGTAGGAATTCAAACGATATCATAAGAATTAGCCAAATTTAGATATTGCGCTTAGATTCAAGGGGCTGTTCACTGTGCACGTGCTTAAAATAGTCCAAATAATAATAATAATAATAATTTTAAAAAGTGCTCCAAAATTTCTAGATGCAGCGCAACAAAGTGATGCATTTTTATAAGTTGCCAATCTTTTTAACTTGACAGCAAATAAAAAAACATGGTGCAACGGTTAAAGACATCAGTCTAGCGCTATGTTTACATAGAAAAACTGTGCAGATTTTTTTATTGACAAAAATGTTGGGAAACCTGATGGTTACATTATAAAAATAAACCTAATAAATATCATTCTTGGAACATAAGGAATTGCACCAAACAGGATTCACGCAGGGAAACGTTCTGTGTTTGTTAGTTGCACAGTGACCACATCACTTTTTTTCACACCAGTTCAGTTTTCAACTTGGTGGAAGAAATATGATTATTTTTGATAATAAATGTACTTATTCATTAAATATTGGTGTCTTTGATCACACTCAATTGTTTTTTAAGAGTTACGCATCTCAATTTCATTCTTTAGTATTCTTTAATTAAATACATTTAAAAACAAAATATGTTAATTTGTATTCATTTAAACTACACAATTCAACTCGATGGAATTTTGTCATGAAATTAAAATGTGTACATCATAAAAATAGGCTAAGTAAATATATTTTTGAGTGTATTGTCGCATTTTATACCGTTCTATGCCTAATGATAGACAACCCTTTCATTGTAATGTGTGACCCAGAATGATTTATTCTTGAATTACAGTGGATGAGTAATAGGCCCACTTCGGTTAAAGGTTACATTAAGGTTCTGCATTCACCCAAGTGAAATACCGTACATGTAGACATAACTAAGTGTGTATATCACTTCATGATATGCACGATTACAAACAACCAAACCAATTCATTTGAAATAGAAAAATAATGATTTACTGTATTACAAGCTAAAAGTAAATTACTGGTGTAAAACATAAAATGCATTACTGAAATAACATCCAGCAGAACAGGGAACTTCTAACTTCTGCATTATTAGTCGAAGTAAAATTAGCAATCACATTCAATTGACCTTATTGCTATGGAATTAATACGAATAATAATAAGAAGAAATTAATCATGATAAGCACTTCATTAAAAAATCCTGCAGTCAGTCTATTTCAATGATACAGTACTGTTTTATTCATATTTATCCAATGCCTTTACTTAAAGACCCCATAAAAAGATCTGACAAACATACATTTCTTACCAATATTGTCATATTTCCTAATGAAACAGGAAGTTGGGGGTGATAAATATCACAGGGCTTGTCCCTTTTTTGTAAATGCTAATATTTTTAGTTTTAGGTCGCAGCTCAGCAAGATCACGACTTGCTACTTTGCAAGCCAGAGGCTGAAGGTCAATCTACAACATAATTTTATTTTGACAAAAATGTGTATACATTATATTAAATAATCCACATTTTTAATCACATGCTAAAAGTGTTCAGCAGCACACTAGCGTACACAAAACTGACTTTAATTTATATTGCTGTCAACACTAGTTTTTCTGCAGATCTCTCCCTGATTGCTGGAGATGTTATGTTTCTCCGATGTGAATCTTCTGATGGCGTTTGAGGTTCTCTCCTCTGCTAAAGCTTTTCCCACACTGAGTACAGCAGTATGGTTTCTCTCCCGTGTGAACGCGCTTGTGTTTCTTCAGGTCTCCGGCTTGACTAAAGCAGCGGCCACATGTCAGGCAGCGGTACGGTTTCTCTCCGGTGTGAATGCGCTTGTGTTTCTTCAGGTCTCCGGCTTGACTAAAGCAGCGGCCACATGTCAGGCAGCGGTACGGTTTCTCTCCGGTGTGGCACCTCAGATGTATCCGCAGGTTCCCCTCGCGGCTGAATGTCTTGCCACAAACCAAGCAAACGTGATGCTCTTCCCCTTGAGGAGTCGAGCGGACACCCCTACCATCTTCCTGCCTTCCCTGCATATTGTGGCCTGAGTGGATGAACACCAGTCCATAATCACTTGATTCATTGGTTGATTTTGGACCTGAAGCGACAGGCTCCTGTTTAGCCGTGGAGACACTCGGGTCTTCCGCCAAGTCATAGTCACTTTGAGGAAGCTGCGTTTGTGTAGAAATGTTCTCGGTAGCATCACATTCTCTCTTAATGTGCTTAATGGTAACGTCAGGTTTGCTGACTGCACATGATGTGTTTGATCCATGTGAAGCGTGTCGTTTCCTTTTCACAGTGCTGAGTGAATCAGTGCCTTTGTTGCATTTAACTTTTGCAGGTGTGCAGTCGTTTGAAACTGGTCTGCTCTCAGAAACCGTCTTCTGACATTCGGCTAACGTCAGAGCGACACTGAGGTCACACACTGTCTCTGGATCAGTCATGTGACTGCAGTCGCTCTGTGTTTCAGTCTGAGTGGAGTTTGACCTCAAGTGTGAGAGCTTGTTCATCTGATGCTGATCAGCGCAGTTAAATGATCTGGACACAGCAGCATGTCTGGAAACTATAAAGAGAGGAAAATTATTACATAAAAAATTGGTGCATCTATGGTATTGTATATTGCTGAAATAATGTTTATGTTATGGCAGATAAAGACCAAATGTCTTTGATAATAATGGGGATTCAGAAATAAAAAGAGTCACATTAAACCAGTCATGTGATCTCAACATGGTGGCCATGGGTTGCATCCTTATGTAGAGTCAAACAGCTTTTCCTAGAATGCTAATATGACAGTAGTATTTATCTAATGTAAAAGTATAGTTTTAAACAGATTTATCTATTGTATTACTATTTCTTTCCTTAGGGGTAAAACATTTTTACATTGGAGAAAAATTATAGTGCACCATTAAGTTCAACCAGGCATGAAATAATTTCAATGTGCTGACATAAAGGTGAATAACCATTAAGTGCAACGGGGCTAAAGGACCCCCTTAAGGAAAATGTGATCTTTTTATAGGTTACATTTCTTTTTATTGAATATTGATAAAGCATCCAAATTTGTGAGGAAAAAAAAAATAACATAAGGTTGCATTGATTCAAATTAATTGTTAATAAGAGGTGGCAAATGGGTATTTTACCACGACACTTGGTGCACCATCTCCAGTTAATTTAAATAACATTGTGCAATTCATAACATCTCAAGTATTCTATAAACAAATAAACTCCATTGTGATGACCCACTTTTAACCCTCTGGGGTCGACGGACACGCCGGCGCATCCTGCTGGATATTTTCGTCATTACAGCTGAAACAACTTAAAATACTCCGTCATTTTTGGGTATACAGATAAGTGCAAGACATCATTAGAGACAATAAAGGGTCTACTTTTATTTGTGTACACTCACAATAACAACAAAACCTTGTGCTTTTGTAAAATAAAGAAAATAAAAAGGGTGAGCTGTTAGCAGTATTTGTTTACGAGCATATTTCTGAAACACGTCACAAAAATTAACTGAAACTCCGCGAATACTTATCACACAAACATGAAACATATGTCAAAAGAAAGCTTAAAATGTCTACTTTTAAATAAAACAATTCAAATTTAAAACAAATATTCTCCTGAAATGTAATCTGTATGAAACAAAGAGATGTACAGTTTTTACCGGTCCATCTCATTATCTGTAATGTGATCACACCCACCAGCAGAGTGCGCCATTCATACGCTAATGTGCTGAGACGATCAATGCAAATGGCGAACGCCCCTGACTGTGCCTTAAAAACAACATGCTCATTCATTTTCCTGCACGTTTGAAAGACAGCACGATACACAAGTGAGAAAACTCCAGGATATTAAGGAAGAGTTAACATTTTCCTCAGAAGAAGAGCGGGACTCCGATGAACGTTTGTATTTTGAAGAGAGACTTGATACAGCAGAAGATACAATTTCGGACAAGTCATTTAGTTTTTATTAGTTGACATGCTATTTTATATAAACATGTACATATTTTACTAGTGGGACAAATTTTCCAGAAATTTTAAATATGTCCTAATAAGCAAGTTTTAGTTACATTTAAATGCTGTTTCGGCTAAAGCAGGTATTTAAATTGTATGCAGTATTATATAAATATGATATGTAATATGATATAAAATTATATGAATGTTTAGAATATATTTTATCTAGTATTTATGCTGCCTCATTATCATCGACAAAGCTTGTGCTTGCAAATATCTGTTCAGGTTAAATGAGTAAAATGCACTTTAAATATACCCATATTAGAAAATCAGCATCTTATAATGATTTCTGAAGGATCATGTGACACTGAAGACTGCAGTAATGTTGCTGAAAATTCAGCTTTGATCATAAATTGCATTTTACAATATATTTAAATAGAAAACTGTTCTTTTAAGTTCTAAAATGAGTTCAAAATATCACTGTTTTTACTGTATTTTGGATAAAAAAAATGCAGCCTTGGTGAGCAGAAGAGACTTCTTTTAAATGGACTGTAGGTCTAAAATTAAGTAAATCTTTATCTAAAGAAAATGTATAGTCAGATTACTTATTTTAACTTAAAACTTGATTTTGATCATTAAGTCTCCTCACATTCATTCTCTTTCTGTCACATTCCTCATTGATAGGCCCAGGGGAGGGGTCTTTTGTCTCCTCATGTGTGAATTACAATCAATATTCATGATAGTTCACGCCTCCTCGCATATGACCTTTCTAACACTAAAACTGTCTTACAAAAGTTAAATTACTATATTGTTTTGTATGAATGAGTGATCAGGATGTCATCACATCATTTTGTAGCAAAACTTCTAGGCTACAAGATCCAGTTCTCAAAAGTTTTGTGGACAAATGTTTAGTATGTGTTATATGAGCTTATTTCAATGACATAAAAAATTAGTTTTTTCAAAAACCACGCATAAACGTTATTTTCTCAAAAATACAAACCTACACATGTTGCTCACATATTATTTAGCCCAGTTTGTGCTGAATACAGTGTTATCAGACTTTAGCCATTAATATGTTTTTAAGCAACTGAAAAAAGCACAAATGTCAAGGCATGTCAAAACTTCTCCAGGGCCCAAAACACCCTCAGACCCCAGAGGGTTAAAATTCTTTATAACAAATCTATTACCCACACTTCAGGAAAACAGTTTGTTCTATTGGGGCCTTTAGCCCAAATACTATCCTTTAAGCCACTTTGCCACAAATTTAGAGGTATGCTTGGGGTCAGTGTCCATTTGGAAGGCCCATTTGCGACCAAGCTTTACATTTCTGGCAGATGCCTTGAGATGTTGCTTCAGTATATCCACATACTTTTCCTTCATCATAATGCCATTTATTTTGTAAATGCACCAGTCCCTCCTGCGCAAAGTACCTCCAAAGCATGATGCTACCACCCCCATGATTCACTGTTGGGACGGTGTTCTTTGGCTTGCAAGCCTCACCCTTTTTCCTCCAAACACAACGATGGTCATTATGGCCAAACAGTTCAATTTTTGTTTCATTAGACCAGAGGAAATTTCTCCAAAAAGTAAGATCTTTGTCCCCATGTGCACTTGCAAACTGTAATCTGGCTTTTTTATGGCAGTTTTGGAGCAGTGGCTTCTTCCTTGCTGAGCAACCTTTCAGGTAATGTTGATATAGGACTAATTTTTACTGTGGATATAGATACTTGTCTACCTGTTTCCTCCAGCATTTTCACATGGTCCTTTGCTGTTGATATGGGATTGATTTGCACTTTTCGCACCAAACTACATTCATCTCTAGGAGACAGAATGTGTCTCCTTCCTGAGCGGATGGCTGTGTGGTCCCATGGTGTTTATACTTGCATACTATTGTTTGTACAGATGAATGTGGTACCTTCAGGTGTTTGTAAATTGCTCCTCTTGATGAACCAGACTTGTAGAGGCACAATTTTGAGGTATTGGCCGATTTCTTTTGATTTTCCAATTATGTCAAGAAAAGAGGAACTGAGTTTGACGGTAGGGCTTAAAACAAATCCACAGGTACACCTCCAATTCAGTACACCTCCTATCAGAAGCTAATTGATCATTTTCTGGAATTTTCCAAGGTGCTTAAAGGCACTTAGTGTATGTAAACTTCTAACCCACTGGAACTGTAATAAAATCAATTAAAAGTGAAACAATCTGTCTGTAAACAATTGTTGGAAAATGTACTCCTGTCATGCACAAAGTATATGTCCTTAACGACTTGCCAAAACTATAGTTTGCTAACATTAATGTGGAGTGGTTAAAAAATGTGTTTTAATGACTTAAACTTGAAGTGTATTTAAACTTCTGACTTCAACTGTATTGTTGTATTACAGTAGTAATAATACATTCTTAATTAATATTAATATTAAGAATAAATTGAGGTATAATTATTAAGTAAACTGTGAGCGATAGTGTTCCCTGCTAGGACAGTATATTTTAAACAAGAGGGGTGAATGGTTAAGGAGTGTAACACGTAAGTGCAATACCGAACCGATGCGCATTGATAGAAGCGTAGAGCCTGTCTGTGCGATGGTGCGAGGAACCGGACGGCGGAAAAAACAAATAATGTTCAGTAAAAAAGTCAAAAAAAGATTGCAATGTATGTAATTGTAACTATATCAGATATTATTAATAAAACACGGGAACTCGTTATGTGGACATTTTTTGCACCCATATTTTGAATTTCAGAGATATTTTTGTCAATTTCTTTGGCATTTTTGCCCCGAGTCCCCTTTAATTTCTGACACTATTAGCATTGTATCTTTCTAAGGTATTTAAAAGTTTGTTTTAGACATACAGTAGCAAGTAAACAAGATATCCCCACATATAAGTCAAACTACATTGCGTTCATGTTTGACACGGTTAAAAAAGTGCCTACCTTAAAAATAAGTGAAATTTGATCAGTGGTTAAACATGTTCAGACGGTTCTCTCGTACCTGAATGAACGGCTCCATTCAAGAATGAAATTAAATATACAGAGAATCACAGTATTGTAGTTGTATAGTGACAGGGCAGAAAGTCTTGAAGAAGCTAGAGAAGAGAGGACACCAGCGGCAGTTTAAGCAAGCTGCTGTGCACATGATGCTGTGCCCTGCGGACTTCTGTCGTGCCGCGCACAACGTGATTTAATTTATAAACGTATTTAGCACTTATAAATTGCTGATTTCTTCTTCCCAAAAATTCAAAAATCTTGTATTTTTTTTACTTTTTAATTGTGGTTAAAAATAACTGTAGCGAAGTTGAATACTTGAATTCATTCTCTTTAATTTAATGGAGCACACATCCAAATTCTGACGAGAATCACATTTTCCATGCACATAAAAGCAGCATGTCACTGTCTTAGAAATATGCCTGACAATCATCAAGGATGCATTTAATGCACAAAAGAATGTAATTTTCGATTCTTCTAATTCATTGCATACAGTCCATTTACACTACCAACTTGTTATGAATGTGCTGTCTTGGTTTATATTGCTGGTGCTTGAGGGAATTAACTATATAACTGGATGCAGACTGTGGAATAATAACCGGAGAAAACCTCAGAATTAAATTGCACTTAATCCAGCCCATTTGCGCATTGCACGTGCGATTTCGCCAAACCCACTTGTGCATAGGTTTAGAGCATGCTTGCATGAAAATACCAAAATTTCATGGCCATGCCCATTGACTTTGCGCATATGACTTATGGCATAGCACTACGTTTAACACTAGCGCTCTTAAACTAGGGCCCTGTGAATGAAGACCTTTTCAACAACTATACATATACATGAACAGCTAATCCAGATAAAAGGAAAACATTATAGTTAAAAAGTACATTTATCCGCTGTTTTAAAGTCTTCACTGAATTATTATTAGATATGATGCATTAATACAGATTTGATGCTGCAGAGATTGAATGAGGAGCAGACCTGTAATTAAAATAATATTAAATTATAAAACTATTAATTAACTGTATGCTTGTTATGATTTCTATGCTGATAAAACACCACACAATAAATAAAAATGGCTTAATTTTGTTTATTTTGGTGAGGCATGTGGCATGTTTTGGGCTTGTTTTACCAGACCAGGCTGCTTGTTTCTCTTGTGAGATCTCGCAAAAGCGCAATTGGTATTTCACTCACCCCTTAGCGCAGAGGACTGTCATTTTAAAAAGAACGTTATGAACCGTTCTTTTATTTTGTTCAAACTGGTTAATATTTAAAAAAGGGGAACTTCTGAACCGGAACGAAAAAATACAGTTTTTGCTTAGAACGAACCAAAATTATAAACATTTAGTTTTTAGACTAAAATGTTTTAGACCAGCAACGACTTCATGGATCAGGAAAATGTTGTGACGTAAACTAGTGACAAACAGGTGTTTAGTATTTTGGCAGGAAATGAAATTCCCTTTACCAAGGTGGTACCCTACTTTTGTAATCTTGGCACAGAAAAACAAGTACACAATGGAAGCAAATAAGCACTGTTATTACAGTATTTACAGCGTGATTATCAGTTTAATCAGACTGGGGTGGGGGAACACTGCTGATGGGATTACCAAAGTAATCAATAATATACATACAGTACATGCATCCAGGAGACACACATTTACAAGTTCTTGTATACAGGAGCATGTGTCAGGACAGAACTCTTACCGTCTCTCTCTTTTGCCAACTTATCCAACGCTTCTCGTAGTTTCTCGCGCAGTCGCTCATTTTCTCGCTGCGTTCTCGCGGTTTTCTCCTGATGTTGTGTGAAGGTCTCTTTCACAATCTCAAGAACTTCGTGAACTGCAACCGTCAGTAGTTTGGCGACCTTGGCGTTCAGGTGCTCGAGTTTGGACATGGCTGTTTTGAACACCAATCAAAGACACAAATTCACCACCAGTCTAACAAAATCATCCGTTTTAAGCAGTAAACACACACGGCAGATTTGCTCTTCAGCTTCATATAGTTTGTTTTTCTGCATTGGCACCAACAGAAAAGTACAACGAAATTATATGTAGAATAGAACTATAGCATATAGAATACATAATTAAATCACTGAAAAATAGAACGTATATAACAGAATAGTACTACAACGGAATACAGACATGAAGATTTTCTCTTACCGTTAGTTTATCAGCTTTGATCTTAACAACACAAACTCACTGTTTAATATCTGATCGGCCTGATCAAACGTCAGAAAAATTATGTAATGACACATTAAACTAATTTTATTCATTGACAATGTAAACACTATTATCCCTTCATTGCTGTATTCACGTGATATTTGTTTATGTACTGATATTTCTTCTCTTCAGTCTACAAAACAATGTGTTGCGGACACCTTCACTTCCGGTTACATCGGGTTTCAAAATAAAAGTCCTTATACTTATCACAGCATCCTTGTCAATCTACTTTCTCAGTCGGTCAACAATCAATTTAACAAATATATAAAACAAAGCACATTTTAATGACATCTCCATAGAATGCCTATGCCTTTTTTTTTTGTTAAATAAAAATTTAAAAGTTTTATTTTAATTTAAACTGTTTAATGTTATTACCAAATGCATAATAATTTTCAAGCGCTGTTACAATTATTTAAAAAGTTATAAGCATTTAAACAACAGATAAAGCTAACTATTTATAGTTGGTTACTGACCATCTATTAACAGCTTGCAAAATAAATACACACATTTATGGTCAATTACAAACAACAACAAAAAACACAGGTGCCATATTTAACAATGAAGGTTTATGAGGATAGTTTTAGGTTACAAACTGGTAATTACAAGGGTCTTTATAATTCAAATCACATACTAAACGATGGTTTTTGCAAATGTAAAACTGCAGAAAGTTTTCTGTGAGGTTTAGGGGATATAATCTAAAGTTCGTACAGTATAAAAATAATTATGTCTATGAAGAGTCCTCATAAGGATAGCCGCACCAAAATGTGTGTGTGTGTGTGTGTGTGTGTGTGTGTGTGTGCGCGCGCGTGCATTTTGTTTGGGAGTGAATTTTGGGGAAATTACTTTAAACATTTGTCTATTGTATTACTATTTCTTTACTTAGGGGTAAAATATGTTTACATTGAGAAAAAAAATTATATACAAGTTTAAGTACAATCAGGCATGAAATAATTTCAACATTGGTTTTCGACCACTGACAATGTGTAACATTTAACAAATTATGGATAAACCCACACTGAGAGCCCAATATCTCTGGGATATAAACAAATAAGCCTTAAAAATTAATTTACAAAAAATTTGTTCTGAACCAGAATCTAAAAGAATTTTAATATATCTTTAATACTTGAGTTACAGACACTTCAACTTTCCAATTTTTGAACACACCATTGGCATATAATGCAACAAGGGGTCATGAAGTCAACCAAATTTAGTAATAAACCTACCTATCGGTGTAAAAATAAATGCCAATTATTTTTGTTTTGATCTCTACTTTAGCTCAGTCATAGGTATATTGTGTATATTTAGATTGTATATCTTCCTTCAAAAATGTATCAGGTTGATTAGGTTGATATACAATAACCCAATAGGCTGTTTATGGCTGTCAAGTAACGTTCAAATCCGCTGCTTCGCAATCGATGCAGCCTACTAAGAAATGGCAAAAGGAATTGCTTTTTGTGATTATAATTAATAACTGTAACTATGTTTTGAACATTAGTGTCTTTTATCATATTACTGTTGCTACCGTTTTATTAAAGCCACTAGTTGTCTTGCATTACATTGATTTTAACATGGGTTAAAGGAATAATTCACACAAAAATTTAACTCTCTCATCATTTATTCACCCTCATGCCATCTCAGATGTGTATGACTTTCTTTCTTTTGCAGAACACAAATTAAGATTTTTAGAAGAATATTTCAGCTCTGTTGGTCATACAATGCAAGTGAATGGTGACCTGAAATTTGAAGCTACAAAATGCACAATAATACATAATAAAAAAAGAAAGAAATAATAATGCAATGAAAATAAACACTTCTTGAAGAAAATAAATAGCAAATAAATATAAACACTTTATTTTATATATATATATATATATATATATATATATATATATATATATATATATATATATATATATATATATATATATATATAGGGGTGGAAAGAGAACTGAAAAGTCATACTCATGTACTGTTACTTCGACACAGACCCTTTCTCTGGTTTGCCTTCGAGGGTCAGGCATATCAGTACAAAGTTCCCCTCACGCCTTTACGGAAGTCGCAGAGGCAGTCCATGCCCCGCTAAGTATCAACTCAACTATCTTGACAACTGGCTAATCCTAGCTCACTCGTGGGACATGTTGCGTGCGCACAGGGACCTGGTGCTCAGGCACCTCAGCCGCTTGGGGCTTCGGGTCAGCTGGGAAAAGAGCAAGCTCACCCCGGTTCAGAGGATCTCTTTTCTCGGTGTGGAGTAGGCTCGGTCTCAATGACGGTGCGCCTCACTAACAAGCATGTGCAGTCAGTGCTGGACTGTCTGCATGTGTTCAGACAAAACACGTTGGTCCCACTTCAGAGGCTCCTGGGAATATGGCATCCTTAGAGAAGGTCCACTTCAGCACTGGCTGCAGGCCCGAGTCGAGAGACGAGCATGGCGCCACGGCACACACCGTGTCCTCGTCACGCAGGCTTGTCGCCGTCTATTCAGTCCCTGGTCAGACCTAGCTTTCCTACAGGCAGGAGCTCCCCTAGGCCAGGTCCCCAGGCAGCGTGGCTGGGGCGCCAAGTGCAACAGGCACTCAGTCGTCAGCCCTTGGACCGGCCCGTGACTGTGTTAGCATGTCAACTGCCTCGAGTTGCTGGGAGAACTACTTGCCCAGAGGAGGATATTGCCGTTGATCTAGGGCAAGCATGTGTTGATCCGGATGGACAACAGAGCGATGATTGCGTACATCAGCTGCCAAGGCTACCTACACTCGTCGAATGTCACAACTCGCCCGTCATCTCCTCCTTTGGAGTCCGCAGTGGCTCAAGTCTCTGCGAGCCACCCACATCCTGGGCCACCTCAACAGCACAGCGGACGCGCTGTCGCAACAGGTTACACTTAGGAGAGAGTGGAGACTACACCCTCAGGTGGTCTAGCTGATCTGGAGTCGATTCGGCAAGCACAGGTAGACCTGTTCGCTTCCCCAGAATCCTCCCACTGCCCACTTTGGTACTCTCTGACCAAGGCTCCCCTCAGCACAGGTGCCCTGGCACACAGCTGGCCCCTGGGGCTGCGCAAGTATACGTTCCCCCCAGTGAGCCTACTTGCAGACGTTGTGCAAGGTCAGGGAGGACAAGGAGCAGATCCTCTTAGTGGCCCCTTATTGGCCCCTTATCCATATTTCCACTACTATATATATTCCATTATTTCTCATTTTTCCAAGATTCTATAAAGTCTAAAAGGGAGCCACCTATCACAGTAACATTAACAGAGGAATTAAATGTGCCTATTTAATGCTTGGTATAAACTATCAAATTGATATACTCTTCAAACTGATTTTGAAATGGTAACGAGTTGTATAGTGCTATAATCTGGCCAACGGGCAAAGAAACACAAAGGAGTGGACACCATAGCGCTTAGAAAGCTAAGAAGGGATACGTAGTTAACCAGGATGAATAGAGAAAAAATCTTAAGCTGGGTGCATGATTAAGTCTTTTTAGGGTAAATCTAGGAACTGTAAGGATATATCTTCTGGTGTTACAGGAGTAATACAAACAAGTGATGGCCAAGGCTACGGTACAGTCTAATGTTTACAGTTTACAGTCTCTGCACACTTATGTTTACCAGGCTTTTTCTCCAGTTTGTAAGTGTTCTTTCTGTTGATGTCTTGGCCCTTTACTCCTGTGTAAATGCTGAATGACAATAAAGTGAATCTTGAACTTTTTTCATTCTTTTTTTAATCTTGAACTTACTGCACAAGCATTCTATACTTTGTTTACATAAAGCAGTCTGGACTCAATATTGTTAGCACTAGCATGCAAGCTTGCATTCATATCTTGTGTGTAGGCTCTTATTCAATGGATACTCCAATATTATTTAGTGTTTGACCGTATCTCATTTATTACATTTATTTTCAAGTAGACAATCACATTCAAGGTAATACAAAACTTGACTGGGTCTGGTATCTAAAGTCTGGAGTAAACACTCTCAGTCAGAAATACAGCAGCGAAGACAGGGCTATGAGACTGTGACAGAAGGGTTAAAGAGACCTTTCTTCATTTATGAATGTGAAATGACAAAAATGACAATAAACATATTTTTTTTTCTCATATTCTCAGAACATTGTTAATAAAGTGAACTAACAGCATACAGCAGAGTTAAATATTTACAAAATAAAACCATTTACAGCACATTTAAAATGGAGGGTATCCCACCACAGGTAATGAATCTGAGAAACAGATAAAAATTATATTTCAATATTAATATTCAACCTACTTTGAGCTCAATGACTTCAATTTAACAAACACATAGGCCAGAGACTCAGTAACATCTTTTATGTCTTAATTTGAACAGAGTAGCATTTGCATATAAAGCTTACCTACAACTTTAAGAAGAAATATTTAGCTAATTAATTTAGCGTGTGCTATAAAGTGTTTTGTTGGTAACATACCTTTGTGGTTGTCACGAACACCGGCGAGGGCACCTCCCCCGGCCTTCGGAGATCGCACTCGCCCGAGTACTAACCGCCCTGACTACATTTCCCATTAGCTCGCACACCCAGGTCTGATTGTTCCCCAGCTGGTACTCATTACCCCTGTCTATTTAACCGTGCTCGTGAATGTCTCCCTTGCGAAGTCTTGTTAGACCGGCCACATTATTGAGCGTGTTTATTCCGAAGTCTTGTTATCCTGTGTACCAACCTAGTCTGTTTTCCTCGACCATGATAGTTTGCCGCCTGCCCTGACCCACTGCCTGTTCTAGTTACAGTACGAGCCTGCCTGTCCTCTTCTCTCTCTGACTGTATCCTGACCCTGCCTGTACGACCTGAGTTTGCACTTACCTAATAAACCGCATATGGATCCCAACCAGCCTGAGTCTTCATTACAGTGGTGTCAATAATGTGGTCTTCTCGATTGTTCTTTCCCACTGGTAAACGTTTAATGTTCAGCACCCATCCAAAGATGAAATAATATATGATTTTAGAGAAGATTATTTTGATTCTTGTAAGCACTAACCGTATCAGTAACGGTATTGATGATATCACAACACCAGAGGTGGGTAGAGTAGCCAAAAACTGTACTCAAGTAAAAAGTACAATTACTTCAAAAACATAATTACTCAAGTAGAAGTAAAAGTACTAACATAAATAATCACTTGAGTAAGAGTAAGAAAGTATCCAATTAAAAGAGTACTCAAGTAGTGAGTAACTCGTTACTTTCACAAATGACATAATAGACAATAACTCATATTCCATTACATAATACACATTGAACATGAGCTACAGAATTATGAATGGAAATTCTGTCATCATTCGTCATTCATCATGTTGTTCCAAACACGTATGACTTTCTTTCTTCCATGCAACACAATAGAGATATTAGACAGAATGTTTGCCTGAGTCACATATTTTGTGTTCCATATAATACAAAGCCTCACACTGGTTTGGAACAACATGAGGGTAGAGATATTATGACAGAATATTAAATTATGGCTAAGCTATCACTTTAAAGAGATAGTTTACCCAAAAATTAAAATTCACATTTACTCACCCTCATGCCATCCCAGATGTGTGTGACTTCCTTTCATCTGCAGAACTCAAATTCAGATTTTTAAAATATTATTTTAGCTCTGTAGGCCAAATATTTGATGCTCCAAAAAGCACATAAAGGCAGTATAAAAGTAATCTATAAGACTCCAGTGGTTAAATCCATGTCTTCAGAAGTGATATGATAGGTGTGGGTGAGAAACAGATGATTATTTGTCATTTTTTGCTAGACAGCAGGGAGCGATATGCAGAGAAGAATGTGAATCACCAAAAACACAAGAAGAATGTGAAAGTGATCTGTTTCTCTGTTTCTCACCACACATAGCGTTATTGTCCGCACCTGTTCGTGATTTTGTTATTACCGTGTCTGTCTATTTAAACCCTGTTGTTTTCCCTTTCCTTTGTCGTTCGTTATCGTTTCATGTTCGCTGTTCATGTTCCTGACATCTTCGTGTTCGTTCGAGGTTTCCTTGCCCTTTGTGGATGTTTTCCCAACATGTGTTGCCCCTCAATGTTCTTCTGTGTTTTAGTTTCTTTTCCCATCGTGGACCTTTCATTTGTTCCTGTGTTTGTATTATTATTATTTGTTTGTGAATAAAGCCATGTTTGGATCCGTACCTCCCATCTGCCTTCTCCTGACTTCCCATTCATAACAGAACGAACAACCACAATGGATCCAGCGGTGCAACAAGCCAACTATCGCCTGCTCTGCCTGCTACAAGAGGACCGACCGGTGGAGGAACATATCAGCGACTTCCTCGAGCTGGTGAATGTCTCTGACTTCCCGGACTCAGCCCTGGTATCCTTCTTCCGGGGCAATCTGAACGCCGCACTGAGGGAGCGGATGCCACCGGCAACGCGTGAATGGACTCTCTGTGGCTTCATGGAGGTGACTTTGCTGGTCTGCGGCTCGCCGTTAACCGTGGCCGTTGCTGAGGAGGACCCTCTCCTCCCTCGGTGGTGACTCTCCAGTCGTCCATGGCGCTTCCTGTCATGCCAGCTCCACCTGTCAGCAAGCTCACTCCCACGGCAGTTGCTTTCCATGAGCCAGCGCGGCCAACTTCGTCGGCCCGGAGGAGAAAGAGAATACGGGCTTCCGCCTCCCGGCCAACGCCTGCCCCGGTCTGCGAGCCAGAGCCCACGCCTGCCCCGGTCTGTGAGCCAGAGCCCACGCCAGCCACGGTCAGCGAGCCAGAGCCCACGTCAGCCACGGTCAGCGAGCCTGAGCCCACGTCAGCCATGGTCAGCGAGCCTGAGCCCACATCAGCCATGGTCAGCGAGCCTGACGCCACGCCAACCACGCACGGCGTTCCAGCGTCGCCAGTCTCACCCGCCCGGAGGAAGAGGAGAAGGGGAAAGTCCTCTGCTCTCCGACCTCCGCCTCCCGCAGCTCCGTCCCCAGAACCCCCCGTGGCTCGGCCCTCAGTGTCCAGCGGACCCAAGCTCATGCATACCACGGCTAACCGGCCAGAAGCCTCACACATCAGTGAGCCAGTGCCAGAAGCCTCACACGTCAGTGAGCCAGTGCCAGAAGCCTCAAACGTCAGAGAGCCAGCGCCTGTAGCCTCGACCGTCCCTGAGCCAGCGCCTGTAGCCTCGACCGTCCCTGAGCCAGCGCCTGTAGCCTCGACTGTCCCTGAGAATGTTTCTATGTAAATGTAAATGTTTTTCGCAGTTACAATGTTTCAAATATCTTTATTTATCTTGTTGGTTTAACGCTGACCAAGGAGTAATTTTAGGGGTACGTGCCAAATTGCAGGTTGTCGAAAATGCTATTCCAAAGCTTTGCAAGAGCAGAACGGTACCTTATGCCATGAGAAACGCAGTTGACAAACAGTTACAACTGTTGGAAAAGCAGGGTGTAATTATGCCTGTTGAGTACAGTGAATGGGCAGCATGTGTGTATACCAAAAACAAGTGGTGACGTGCGCATTTGTGGCGATTACCAGATCACAAACAACTTGTGGTTAGCTGTTGACAAATATCCCTTGCCGAAAACCCAGGACCTGTTTGCGCTGTTGGCAGGTGGTAAATATTTTACCAAACTAGACTTAACTCAGGCGTACCAGCAAGTAGAGTGAACAAAAGTAGTAAACAAGTGGCTCACTCAGAATTCAGACACTCCTACAAAAAAGCAAAAACTCAAAATAGAGCACTATATAGTGGATGGGGGCAGTTTCAGACACAGCGAGTGTTCCACGATCAGGGTTGGTGCCCTATGTAGGCTGCGTGCTCTGCATTTAGAGAGCAGTGGTACTATTGTACAGAACTACCGATCTAAATACTTACGACACTGAAAACTGTAAGTACACTGAAATAAGAATCCACATAGGACTTTAAAATGTTCACCAGCAATTTTTCAACGCATTATGGATCAGACTTTACAGGGTCTGCAGGATGTAGTCTGTTATTTGGATGATATTCTAATCACTGGTAAAAATTTAAGTGAGTGTTGGAAGAAAGTCAAACAGGTGGTCAAACAGAGGTATTAGAGTGAATATGGGAAAATGTTCACTTTCTGTCAACCTCAGGTAACCTATTTGGGGCACAGAATTGATCAGGAAGGCGTGCATCCGGTATCGGAGAAGATCGAGGCTATTGAAAAAGCTCCGGCACCTAAAAATGTGACTGAGCTCAGAGCTTTTTTGGCATTACTTTCGTACTAAGGTAAATTCATGGAGAACTTGTCAGCAGTAATTAAACCCATGACTGAACTATTAAATGGAAAAACTGATCTTGGCAGGGGTGAAAGGCCTATTGAAGAAGCTAAATCTGTTGTCATCATACAGATAGGGAAAACCCCAATGCATATGCTTCACGCAATCTTAGCAAGTCAGAAGTAAACTGTTCCCAAATCGAAAAGGAAGCCTTAGGTATCATCTTTGGAATGAAGAAGTTTAGAAACTATGGTAGGCAATATCTGCTCATCACCGATCACCAGCCTTTGGTAAAGATTGTGAGGCTGAAACATGAAGTGCATGCCCGCCGACAGGTTACAGAGGTAGGCATTACTTTTATCGGCATACCAATATGATATCATGTACATGTTGTCTGCAGAACATACAAATGCTGATGGCCTTTCGAGATTCCCTTGGGGTGAGACAGTACCTAAATTCAAGTTCAAGATCACATTAATCCAGGTGATTCTGATAGATCAAACAGACATCATAACTGAAACCGACAAAGATGAAGTTCAAATGAAAGTGAAGTCATTCACACTGAAAGGTTGGCCAAAAAGGGTGTCAGATGAAAAACTCAAACCTGTCAAGTATTTACCTGTAATTCCCATTTCCCATTACCTCAGTTCCCTTGTTTGTCACTTGGTTTTCGAATGTGCTAGCCACCAGTCTCTTGTGTTGCTCTCTTAGCCTGCCCTGTATCTACGTGGTGTGAGTTCTAAGTTTTTTCCCATTGCTGGACCTAATGAGTTTTGTTTTGGATGTTTCCTTTTCAAGTTTTCTTCATCGGATTCAGAAAGTTTTTTTTCCATTTGCCAAGTTGACTATTTTGGAACATTACTTTTTATTATTAAACCTTTGAACTCCTCTTACATGCTGTATTTGTCTTCTTTCTGGGCCCAACCTACTGCTCTGCGGCTCAGTGGATAGTCACTACCACTCCCTTACCAGAGACCTCGGTTCGAGATTGGCTCGTGACGCAAACCATATTTGTATAGACTGGATGAGATCACTTTGTAGGCTGACTGTCTATTGTGGGGATTTTGGGTAATTGTATCAGACATCAACTCTTAAAATAACTACATGAGTCACATTTAGGGATGGTCAAGCGTAAGGCAGTAGCCAGAAGCCATTTTTGGTGGCCTAAATTGGATGATGATATAAAAATATGATTAGTTACTGCAAGGTATGTGCATTACATCAAAAGATGCCTAACACTGTACCTGTGTATCCCTGGAAATGGCCTGAATATCCATGGGTGAGAGTGTATATTGATTTCTGTGAAAAAGGGAAGCATCAGTTTCTATTGGCCATTGATGCTTATTCACGTTGGCCAGAAATCAAGTTGATGACTTCTGCTACTGCCAAAGCAACAGTTGAGGTTATGCATAGTATGTTTGCCAACTATGGATTACCTAAGGAAATTGTTTCAGATAATGGACCTCCAATCTGTGTCCAGAGAGTTTGAAACCTTTTTAGAAATTAATGGGGTAAATCATGTCAAATCAGCAGCGTACCATCCTGCCTCAAATGGTTAGTAGAGGGACTGGTGCAAACCTATAAATTGTCATGGGAAAAACTAAAAAAATGGGATTTCATGGTTCAACATGGCATTGACATATTTATTCATTTAAAGAAATGCTCCCTTGACTGTGACCTCAGTTCTCTTCTCAAATGCAAGAAAAACAGCAAGTACAAAAATCAAGGGTAGCTCATGTGAGAGTATTTTATGCACAGCAAAAGGTACTTGAGAAACAATTCAGGGGAGGGGAAGAGAAGTGGAAGTTAGTAGAAATTGAAAGACCATTAGGTCCAATTACTACAAAAAGCAAGTCCTACAAAAAGCATGTAGATCAGTTAAGAGCAACAAAATGAATGACTACTGAACAGGATGAGGAAGCACTTTCAACAGAAAATTTGTGTGACACTTCACAAATGATGTTAGAAGAAACTCCTGGGTTGAGAGAGAGTAAAAATTAAATAGTTGAACCAGAAGTATAGAAAGAGTCTGTACATACTCGAACATGTCTGGTAAAAAGAGTTCCACAGAGGTTAAATCTGTAAAAACACCTGCAACCAGAAGTCTGATTATTTTTGTTGTTGTATGGGTATTTGGGATTTCTGTTGTGTGTTGTAAAAAAAAACAACTGTGTATTTTTGGTTGTTGAATTGGGGGATGTTGTATTTTCAGGTGAGGAATGTAGTGCATTTAATGTTAAGATGATGGAATGAGGGAATAAATGCCATATGGCATTGTTTGTTTATTAAGGAAGATAATAATTATGACAACCTGCATATGTATAAAAAGTAGAGCACCAGCGCCTTCTGTCCGTCCGGGTGCTCCTTCGGACCCAGGAGGATGACCGGTGGGTGCTGCGGGGCCTAATACCCCAGGAGGGAGCGCTGCCACCCTTTCCCCACCAGCAGCCAGCCCTCACATGTTGCTCAAAAAGATGTGCCCTCAAGATGATCTGGAGGCCTACCTAGAGCTCTTTGAGCACATGGCTGAGAAACCCTGAGATGGCCGCAGGAGCAATGGGTGGTACATCATCTGCTGCTGCTGACTAGGAAAGCCCAGATTGTTGCACAACAACTTCCAGTTGCCAACCTACTGGACTACAAGTTGTTGAAGAAGTCCATCCTGCAACGGGTCGACCATAGCCCAGAAGAACACCACCAGTGCTTCTGCTCCTTGATGCTGAGTGAGGTAGGCCACCCATTTGCCTTTGCTCAGCAGCTCCATGACGCCTGCCGGTGGAGGGTGCTGGCAAGGGAGAACAGCGATGCCGATGATGTGATCAACTTGGTGGTCTCCCAGCAGTCAAAGTGGATGGCTGAGTGGTGGCATCGCTGGACGAAGCGGTTCAGATGGCGGTGTATCTGGGGGCCCACACCCTTTCCCCCCCTTTTGTCTCATTCCCAGCTCTCACCTCACCTCCCCTCCCCCCATCCCCCACTTCAGCCCTGTTCCGTTCCCCTGGAAACTTGGGAACATTCCCCTGAAACCGTCTCCCCGGTCTTGGGTGTTCCCTGTACCACCAAACCCCATCTCTCCCCTCTTTTCATCCCAGGTAACAGAACCCGCTGCAACAAATGTGGCTGGTAGGCTTGGGCCGGTCTGCTGGAGTTGCAGGTTTCAGGTCACGTTTGAGATCTGTGCCCGGTAATGGAGATGGGGGCCTTGATCCGGATCCACTCCACAAAATGCCCCTGATCAAGCAGGGACATACCAGATACCGGTGAATGTCAAGGGGGTACATTTACATTTATGCATTTTTGGCAGGCGCTTTTATCCAAAAGACTGGTGAATTCAGGTTGCAATTAAACCTCCATTTCATCAATGCCTGGTTCAAAACAGGGCATGGAATGCAAATAATCAGGTGAGGGTGAGGTGTGTGCACAGGGATATTCAGGATTATCCCGTAGTGACTATCACAACAATGTTCCTTTCCCGGTCCGAACTCCAAGTAGGTGTCGCTGACAGAGAACGCTTGCAGGTCCCCAACCCTCTTGATGGAGGCTAACGCGATCAGAAGGGCCGTCTTCAGGGAGAGGGCCTTGAGCTCAACTGAATCAAGCGGCTCGAAGGGGGGTCTCTGAAGGCCCGAGAGGACCACTGAGAGATCCCAGGAGGGAAACAGACTAGGCCGGGGACGGTTCAGTCTCCGGGCGCCTTTCAGGAACCTGATAATCAAGTCGTGCTTACCTAGGGACTTGCCATCTACTGCATCGAGGTGGGCTGCGATAGCAGCTACATACACCTTCAAGGTGGAGGGGGACAGCCTCCTCTCTAGCCTCTCCTGCAGGAATGAAATCACTGACTGAACTGCGCACCTCTGTGGGTCTTCGGCTCGAGAAGAACACCAATTTGCTAACAAGCGCCACTTTAGGGCATAAAGTTGTCTGGTGGATGGAGCTCTGGCTTGGTTGATCATGTCTATGACTGCAGGTGGTAGATCCACTAGATCTTCCGCATCCCATTCAGGGGCCAGACGTGGAAGTTCCATAGGTCTGGGTGCGGGTGCCAGAGGGTGCCCCTTCTCTGAGAAAGAAGGTCGTCCTTCAGGAGAATTTTCCAGGGAGGTGCTGTCGCAAGTAGCATAAGATCCGAGAACCAGGTCCAGGTGGGCCAGTAAGGGGCCACCAGGATGACCTGTTCCTCGTCCTCCCTGATATTGCCGAATCAGTCCCAGATCAGCTGGACCACCTTGGGGTGGAGCCTCCACTCTCCGCTGGGCAAAACCTGCCACGACAGCGCATCCACCGTCGTGTTGCGGTTGCCAGGGATGTGAGTGGCGTGCAGCGACCTGAGTCGCTGCTGACTCCAATAGAGGAGATGGTGGGCGAGTTGTGACATATGACTAGAGCGCACGCCGCCTTGGCGATTTATGTATGCTACAGTCGCGGTGCTGGTTGAACGGATCAAGATGTGCTTGCCCCGGATTAGTGGGAGAAACCTCCGTAGGGCAAGAGATACAGCCAGCAACTCTAGGCAGTTGATGTGCCAACATCGGCTCCGAAGAAAAATTCTGACTGGCACTCGCTGCCCCACTTCCCTTTATACCCGTATGTCCAGGGCGGGGCATGCAAATTCTGTCTGCCAACTTGACATTGGCCTTTTCTCAGGTTCAGAGGTACATTTGGTGTCCCAGGAAGACCCCTTGTGTCACTTCATTCGACACAACATCGAGTGAGTGACAGAAGGGGAAATTAAGCTATATCATTGAATTGAAGCAAACTTATTATTTTGTCAATAAAAGTGACAATACTGATTTGGAATCGCTGTCTCCCGCTTCCTCAGGAGTGAGGAAGCAGGAGATATAACTTAAATCTTAAAAATGGCATCGGACAACATACACAAACAGCTTGTCAGCTGGGCTGTCTCTCACACTCTGACTGGCCCTTTTATTTCCCCCATATCTCACTGTGAACACAGTAACAAGCAGTTACCAGCATTTTATCTCAGATGAGAATCCTTACCACTCACATCGACCATGCCCTCACCTCCACGTATTTATAATGGGTGAGTGAACATTTAAAAAACCTAAAGTATGATAATGTATAATTAATTACATTTTCTGTGAACTCTAGTGAGTGAAATGAGGTCATGTAAATGTTTTATAATTATCAACATAAACTATGTTAAATAAGTGAACTATTGCAAAAATGTGAAACATTCAGTAAGATTGTTTTGTTCTTCAATTTTATTTAAAGGAGACAAATACAAGGTTGGCAAAACATTCATGCATTAAAAAGGCAAACATTCATGCATCATTCCAGACACAGAAAAAAAAGCTGGTTTACAAATGTGCACTAAATTGTTCACATAGGCATAGACAAAAATATAATTAATATTATATTCATTAAAAATGCCTTAATACTCATAAACAAGTGTATGTCCCATAGAGAAAAGAAGTAAAGAATATAGGAATATAAGTGACAAAAACATATAATAAAGAAAAAACTGAAAACCAAAGAAAATGTATACAATGAATTACTATATTAGTCAATTAAATTAACAAAACAAAGGACTGGTAGATTATTTGAGTGTGGAAGGGGAGTGCTGCTCTAGCAGAGAACTGTGAGTTGCCATAGACAATAACACATAATACTGAAAATTAATCTCATAAACAGATTACAACTGTAAGAATGTGGTGATTAACACAGCAGTTATGCTATTTAAATATATGTCAACTGTTAACATAGACATATCTCAATGTCCTCTTAAAATAAAATACAGTATAGTACAATATTTCAGCAGCAAGCAATACAATGTCAGTTTCTTAAAATAAAAGATATTTACTTTTTAACATTTTCTATGAAGCAAAATATGAAGGAAGCATTGTTAAACACTATAGCTTCTTATTGCAACAGAAATTCAGAAATGTTTGCAAGGAACACAAATATATTAATTATATTTCCAGAGACTTATTTGCAGCCGTCACATGTAGACGTTTACTACTATGCAATAAATTGTTTAGATAACTCTTGAAAAAGCATTCATTTTCTGTTAAACCCAAGTTTTGGCCCTTAACATAAGGCTACACAGTAAAAAAAAAATATAATAAATAAATACAATTCTAATCAATATTTTTGTCTTCTTTTCCTGCAACAAATTTTAAACATTCTTTTATTTACTTGAGAATATTTTGTAATTTACTAAATTTAGTGAGGTTTATGCTTAAAACAAGAAGGACATGACAACAATCACCAATGGGGGTAAGAAAATAAACTTTATTCAAGATATATTCTCTGAAAACAATGATGTTTAGATGTTGTTACTGGAAAACAAGAGATGAATACTGGTAAAGCAATAATATTTCGTTTTATACACTTTAACAGTAATTTGGACAGGTGTTGACTGAGGAAAGATGGAAGAGAAGACGTGATGGTGAAATATTGAGCACAATCCAGTTGAAATGTAAACAAGTGCAGGATAATGTCTCAGGCAGGTATTGTTGCTGTTAAATTGTGGATCCTGGCAGGTCATTGGTCAGTGTGTGCCAGTGCTCGATCTTCTCACCTTTATTTTCCAGACAGTCTATCCAGTGCTGGAGGGCATCGCCCTGTGAGTGACATCCTAAAGACACGCCCCCTACAAGATCCAACCAGATTCAAGCTGATTAGCACACATTTTAACAACCCCATGAGGACATACTGGACGCCGGCACACTGCACAAGTCTGTGTTTGTAGCTTGCTAGCCTGCTCAGCATTGCTTATTCTTATATGTTCACCTTTGTATCCTTTGCCATTTTACCATGTGCTTGTCTACATCTCGCATCTTAACTGTGTACTTAAATTTTCTACTCTTTGTTTTACATGGATTATTGCATCAATCAAAAACATCTGCTGATCATGAACCACATTGAACTACATCTATCTCAAACATCACCTCTCAAAAACAACCATAACAACAACAAATAAGTGAGTCAAGTCATGGCAACCGCTCATTTTATTTCTTCCTGCACTGCATGCCACATGTATACGATAGCTTCTTCCGTCAGCAGTGAGTGATTTACATGTGATAAATGTTAGGAATTAGTCAGGCTGACTGAGAAGTTTAATAAGTTAGAGACACGTATTCGAATGCTAGTGGAGGTCAGTGAGAAAGAGAATCCGGTATTGCAACAAGCAACACAAACACTTTGGTTCAGGCTGTAGAGCCCCCACTCGCTCAGAAAGTGACACCACTCTCCCATTCCTGTTATGGTTTCCAACCGATTCTCACCACTCAGTGATGCACCCACTGAGAATAATGTGAAACAGCCTTAGTAATAGGTGGTTCTATTGTAAGGAAGGTGGAAATACATTTCGGGCTCGGCATCTGACATCAGATCAAAATTATAAGTGCTGGCTAATGCTAAATATAGATTTTCTAAAATTTGTATTCTTGTCTGCACTAATGATGAATGGCTTTACCAGTCGGAGATCAATAAAGATAATGTTAAAGAGGTGTGTGAACTTGCAAAAATTATGTCAGACACTGCAATACACTCTGGCCCCCTCCCTTCACGTCGTGGTGTCAAGGTTTATATGGGGCAGTGGTGGCTCAGCGGTTAAGGCTCTGGGTTACTGATCAGAAGGTCGTGGGTTCAAGCCCCAACACCACCAAGACACCACTGCTGGGCCCTTGAGCAAGGCCCTTGAACCTATCTGCTCCAGGGGCGCCGTATCATGGCTGACCCTGCACTCTGACCCCAGCTTAGCTGGGATATGTGAAAAATAAATAATTTCACCATGTATATGCAGAAATGTATGTATAATGTGTGACAATTGGTCAAATTAAATTAAATTATTAAATTAAATTATTAAATTAATTATAGTAGATTAGTGTCACGGAATGGCTGGATGTCCATGTGGTGTCTGGCGAATAGCATAGAATTTATAGACAATTGGAGGAGTTTTTGGGGTAGACATGATCTGCTAAAGAGAGATGGACTCCATCCCTCCAGCAAAGGTGATGCTCTCCTCTCTATTATATATAGACTATTATTATATCTATTATTATATTATTGACTAACTGGGGCCCAGTGCAGAAAGCAGACAAACTGGTTAATCAGAATGTCTGCTAGCTGCTTTGAGACGAGACACAGGTTAATAAACTGTATGTAGACTGTGACACCTACATATCATATAGAGACTATCCCTGAATTACCAAACACAAACCCTTCACTAAATAATTTAGAAAACATTTGATTAAGGTAAAAAAAAAAACATGAAGATAAACATCATATAAAGGTAGTGCTTCTAAACATTAGATCTCTTACAACCTCAGAACGAATTGTAAATTAAATTATTACAGATTATAATTTGGATGCACTCTGTTTTACTGATGCCTTAAACCGGATGAATATATTAGTTTAAACGAATCTACTCTCCCAGGATATTGTTATAAACATGAGCCTCATCTGAAGGGTCGAGGAGGAGATTTTGCTACAATTTACAGTAAAGGTTTTAGTGTTACTCAGAGGACAGGATATAAATTTAAGTCTTTTGAACTATTAATACTTAATGTGACACCGTCAGATATAAATAAAAAATCTCTGTCATTGTTTACCCTTGCTACAGTATATAGATCACCCAGGCTGTATTCTGATTTCCTTGGTGAATTTCCTAATTTTATATAACATCTAGTAGTTACTGCAGATAGAGCTTTACTTGTTGGAGACTTCAACATTCACATAGATAATGAAAATTATACATTGGGATTATTCTTAACTCTCTTGCAGACAGACAAAATGTGAAAGGACCAACTCATCGCTATAATCATACACTAGATTTAATGCTGTCATATGGAGTTGATGTTGATACTATAGAAATTCTACCGCATAGCAATGACATCTCAGATCATTACCTCATCTCTTGTTTACAGCGATCAACTAATGTCACTCAATCTACACCATGCTATCGTTCAGGTATAACTATTCTTTTGACCCCTAAAGATAGCTTTACTAATAATGTTAAAACATTTACTAATGATGTAAAAACAGAAAATATAAATACAGTTTTTCTAGAATTCTTAATAGTGCTGTCCCCTTCAATGGTACAATGATCACACTCATGCTCTCAAGAGAGCAGCTTGGAAAATGGAGCACAAGTGGAAGAATAAAAAATTAGAGGTATTTTGCGGTGCATGAAAGATAATGTCTGTAGCTACAGACAGGCACTAAAAGCTGCCAGGTCAGCATATTTTAGCAAACTCATACAAAAGAACCACAACAGTACTAGGAGTTTATTCAGTACTGTGGCTAAATTGGTTAGGAATAAAGCCTCGACTGAACCAGATATTCCTTAGCAGCACAATAGTAATGACTTCATGAATTTCTTAACTGATAAAATAGAAATCACCTGAAATAATATTGGAATTATGCAATCAACTGTCACAGCACCTCAGAAAACAGTGTCTCATAAGTTTCCTCACCAGCAACTTCAATCCTTCGCTGTCATAGGTCACATAAAGCTAACACAACGTATCAAAAAATCAAAAGCCACCACATGTATGTTAAACCCAATACCAACTAAGCTCTTAAAAGAGGTATTCCTTGTAATCTCAGAACCTCTCCCTAATATTATATTAAACTCCTTGCTATCCATAGAACATGTCCCAAGGAACTTTAAAATGGCAGTTATCAAATTGGCTAATCATAGACCATTTTCAAATCTCCTTTTCAATTTATGTCGAAAATACTAGAAAAGGTAGTGTCCACACAACTCAAGTCAAGTCAATTTTATTTGTATAGCGCCTTTCACAACACACATCGTTTCAAAGCAGCTTTACAGAATATCAGCATTAACAGACGATACAACTGTAATGTCTATAAAGTCGATTAATCATCATTGTGTAATTTCGATAAAATACGATTTTTAATAGTGTTTAAAAATAATTAAATGATAATTGTATTAATAACCCCAGTGAGCAAGCTGTAGGCGACTGTGGCAAGGAACACAAAACTCCATAAGATGTTGATTAATGGAGAAAAATAACCTTGGGAGAAACCAGACTCACTGTGGGGGCCAGTTCCCTCTGGCTAACATTTTGAATGTAATGTAAATATTAATTATGTATAGTTAAAATCATGGTTTAAAATTATTAAACTAAGTGTTAAGGGTCAGTGATTAAACATCGATTGTGTTTGAACTGTAAGATTAATGACAAAAGTCTTTGAAGTCCATCTTGATTAATTGCAGAAGTTCACATAGATGCAACTGTCCTTGTTAATTGGCTGATGAAGGCTTTTGTTGGCAATAGTTAGTCTATGCATTCCATTTCAAGATCGTAGTCCATCTATAGACCGAGGTGATGCAGGTTGGAGTTGGCATCATTTCATCCTCTGAAGTCCGTCATAATAGATTGAAGTGATGTTTGGCTGGCACCGGCTGCATTTAGTCATCATCATTCTGCGACATGTAGCAGTGGAGTCCAACATGAAGCAGGAATGGTGCTGGATCCAGCCGGTTCTGGTGACCTCAGGATAGGAGTCCCGAGGTTGAGACAGGGAAACAAATAAAAAGATGTAAGCGTAGATGCCATTTAATTTATTGCAGAGTAAGAGATCATGCTCAATGTTTCTGGTTTCTGGTTCCGGCAGACCCAACTAAAGCAGCCTAATTGTGGGTTGGAGGATAAATTAGGTGTATGCCTGGCTAAATAGATGAGTCTTTAGTCTAGACTTAAACTGAGAGAGTGTGTCTGCATCTCGAACAGTGTTTGGGAGACTATTCCATAGTTTAGGAGCCAAATATGAAAAGGATCTTCCTCCTTTAGTGGATTTTGATATTCTAGGAACTATTAATAGGCCAGAATTTTGCGATCTTAATGAACGTGTTGGAATATAGCGTGGTAGAAGATCACTTAAGTACTGCGGAGCTAGACCATTCAAAGCTTTGTACGTAGTTAACAGAATTTTAAAATCAATACGGAATTTAACAGGTAGCCAATGTAATGATGATAAAATGGGGCTAATATGATCATATTTCTTGGTTCTCGTCAGCACTCTGGGCTGCTGCATTTTGAACCAATTGAAGTTTATTTATTGATCTTGCTGGACATCCTCCCAGTAATGCATTACAATAATCTAGTCTTGAGGTCATGAACCCATGAATTAGTTTTTCGGCATCAGCAACCGAGAGCATATGCCTTAATTTAGCAATATTTCTTAGGTGGAAGAATGCTGTTCTACAAACATTTGTAATTTGATTTTCAAAGGACAGATTGGTATCAAATATAACACCTAAGTTCTTCGCTGATGAAGATGATGTAACAGTACATCCATCTAGAGACAAATTATATTTTAGTGGCTTATTTTTAGAGTTTTTTGGTCCAATAATTAGAACCTCTGTTTTGTCAGAATTGAGTAGAAGGAAATTTCTGGCCATCCAATCTTTTATTTCATTAATACACTCTGCTAATTTAGAGAATTGTGAAATCTCATCAGGTTTTGAAGAAATATAAAGTTGTGTAACCTCAGCATAGCAGTGGAAACTTATTCCACGATTCCTGATAATATCTCCCAGGGGAAGCATATACATGGAGAAAAGCAGAGGCCCTAAAACTGATCCCTGTGCCACTCAATATTTTACTTTTGTTTGGTTTGACAATTCCTCATTTACATAGACAATGTGGTAGCGGTCTGCTAAACCATGCTAATGCCACTCCACAAATTCCAACATAATTCTCTAGCCTATTCAAGAGAATGTCGTGATCTATCGTGTCGAATGCAGCACTAAAATCTAAAAGCACTAGAAGAGAAATGCAGCCGCGATCAGATGATAAGAGCAAGTCATTTGTAACTCTGATAAGTGCAGTCTCTGTACTGTGATGAGGCCTAAATCCTGATTGAAATTCTTCATGTATACTATTTCTCTGTAGAAATGAACATATTTGGGAGGATACTACCTTTTCTAGTATTTTTGACATAAACGGGAGATTTGAAATCGGTCTATAATTAGCAAGTTCTCCAGGATTAAGTTGTGGCTTCTTAATTAGCGGTTTGATAATTGCCATTTTAAAGTTTCTTGGGACATGTCCTAAGCATACCGAGGAGTTAATGATATTAAGAAGAGGTTCTGATATTACAGGAGATACCACTTTTAAGAGCTTAGTTGGTATAGGATCTAACAAACAAGTTGTGGCTTTTGATGTTTCGATAAGTTTTGTTAGCTCTTCATGACCTATGATAGCTGAAGGATTGAAGTTGCACATGAGGGAAATTATTCGACATTGTTTTCTGGGGTGCTATGACAGATGATTGCATAATTCCAATTTTATTTCTGATTATTTCAATTTTATCTGTGAAGAAATTCATGAAGTCATTACTCTTGAGCTGTGACGTAATATCTGGTTCGGTTGAGGCTTTATTCCTAACCAATTTAGCCACAGTACTGAATAAACATCTAGGATTGTTGTGGTTATTTTCTATGAGTTTACTAAAATATGCTGACCTGGCAGCTTTGAGTGCGTGTTTGTAGCTACAGACACTATCCTTCCATGCACCCTGAAATACTTCTAATTTTGTATTTTTCCACATGCGCTCCATTTTCCGAGCTGCTCTGTTGAGAGCATGAGTGTGATCATTGTACCATGGTGCAGGGCTTATTTCTTTAATTTTCTTTAATTGAAGTGGGGCGACAACATCAAGGGTGCTAGAGAAGACTGCATTTAAATTTTTTGTTATTTCATTCAAGTTCTTCTGGGCTTTGGGGTTTATTGAGTATATGAGATAGATCTGGAAGAGTATTAGTGAAGCTATCTTTAGTGGTCGAAAGAATGGTTCTACCTGAACGATAGCGTGGTGTAGATTGAGTAACATTAGCTGATTGCAGCATGCAAGAGACGAGGTAATGATCCGAGATGTCATCGCTCTGTTGCAGAATTTCTATATTATCAACATCAACTCCATATGAAAGAATTAAATCTAGCGTATGATTATGGCGATGAGTTGGTCCTGTTACATTTTGTCTGACTCCAAGAGAGTTGAGAATATCGATAAATGCTAATCCCAATGTATCATTTTCATTATCTATGTGAATGTTGAAGTCACCAACAATTAAGGCTCTATCTACAGTAACTACAAGATCTGATAAAAAATTTGCAAATTCACTAAGGAAATCTGAATAAGGCCCAGGTGATCTATATACTGTAGCAAGGGTAAAGGACGACAGAGATTTTTTATTTATATTTGTATTTGACGGTGTCACCTTAAGCATTATTAATTCAAAAGACTTACATTTATATCCTGTCCTCCAAAACAGGTAACACCAAAAACTTCACTGTAAATTGTAGCAACACCTCCTCCTCGACCCTTCAGACGAGGCTCATGTTTATAACAATAACTTGGGGGAGTAGATTCATTTAAACTAATATATTCATCCGGTTTAAGCCAGGTTTCAGTCAAACAGAGCGCATCCAATCTATGATCTGTAATCATTTCATTGACAATTAGTGCTTTGGTAGAAAGAGATCTAATGTTTAGTAGCCCTATTTTTATATGATGTACATTTTTAATTTGTTTGTTTTGTTCAAGTTTGACCTTAATCAAATTTTTTCTAAATGATTTAGTGAGGGTTTTGTGTTTGGTAGTTTGGGGAACAGACACAGTCTCTATGAGATATCTAGGTGATACAGTCTCTATGTGTTGTAGTTTATGTGACCTGTGTGATGTCTCAAGGCAGCTAGCAGACGTTCGGATTAACCAGTTTGTCTGCTTCCTGACCTGGGCCCCATTTAGTCAATTAATATCATTATTAAGTCTATGAGCCAAATTACTAGAGAGGAGAGCAGCACCTTCCCTGGAGGGATGGAGTCCGTCTCTCTTTAGCAGGTCAGGTCTACCCCAAAAACTTTTCCAATTGTCTATGAATCCTATTTTATTCTGCAGACACCACTCAGACATCCAGCCATTCAGTGACACTAATCTACTATAAACCTCGTCACCACGACGAGCAGGGAGGGGACCAGAGCATATTACAGTGTCTGACATCGTTTTTGCAAATTTGCACACCTCTTTAACATTATCTTTAGTGATCTCCGACTGGCGAAGCCGGACATCATTAGTGCCGACATGGATAACAATTTTAGAAAATCTACGTTTAGCATTTGCCAGCACTTGTAAATTTGATTTGATGTCAGACGCTCTGGCCCCCGAAATGCAATTAACAATAGTGGCTGGAGTCTCTATTTCCACGTTCCTTACAATAGAATCACCGATAACAAGGGCTCTTTCAATATGATTCTCAGTGGGTGTATCACTGAGTGGGGAGAATTTATTGGAAACCCTAACAGGAGCGGGAGAGTGGTGTCTCTTTGCTGAACGATTATGCCGCCGAGACGTCACCCAAATGCCCTGCTGCAGGGGCTCTATAACGGAACCAAAGTGTGTGTGTTGCTCTCTGTACTGCCCGCATCCGAAACAGTATCTAACGGCTTCTCTTTCTCACTGACCTCTACTAGCGTTCGGATGCGAGTCTCTAACTCATTAACCTTCTCCGTCAGCCTGACTAATTCCTTACATTTATCACAAGTGAATCCCTCACTGCTGACGGAGGAGGCTATTTTAAACATGTGACATGCAATGCATGAACAAATAACATGAGCCGATGCCATGACTTACCGCAAATTGTTCGTTGTTCCTGAGCGGTGAGGGTTTTGAGATTGATTTGAATCCCTCACAAAATGGTTTGTTGTTGGTGGTGGTTGTTCTGATAAGCGGTGCTTTGAGATCGATGCAATAATCTGTGTACCGCAGAGGAGAAAAAACAGGTGCGTGCTGAAAAAATGCACGCAGTTTAACCGCGATAAAAATAGAACGCGGATACAGGTGGAATATGCGCGCAGTTGAATCCCGATAAGAGAATAATACGGGAAGACCCGATGCGTGCTTAAAAATGGCAGATGTTTAAGGATTAAAGGCTACAAACACAGACTCTAGCTAGGTGTCAGCAGCAACCGGTAAAATACATGCAGATGAAATGGGAGAAAGAGCGGAAGAATCTGAAACGCGGTAAAATGTCAAAGGATATAACTATGAACTACGCGGTAAACTGACAAAGGATATAACTATGAACGATGACTATAACGTTGAACGTATGAGAATAAGCAGTGCTAAGCAGGCCACAAACAAACTCTCGTGCAGCGTGCGTGCGTGCTGTGCCGTCAGAAACAGGAAGTCCAATCTTGTGTATAGCTTTGAACCATACACAACTATGTTAATTTCTACAGAGAAATGGTATATATGAACAATTTCATTCAGGATTTAGGCCCCATCACAGTACAGGGACTGCACTTATCAGAGTTGAAAATGACTTGCTCTTATCATCTGATCGTGGCTTCTTTTCTCTTCTAATGCTTTTAGATCTTGGTCCTGCCTTCAACACCATAAATCACGACATTCTCTTGAATAGGCTGGAGAATTATGTTGGCATTAGCGGACTTGCGTTAGCATGGTTCAGGCCCTATTTATCAGACCGCTACAACTTTGTATGTGTAAACGAGGAATTGTCAATTCAAATTAAGTATGGAGTGCCACAGTGATAAGTTTTAGGGCCCCTGCTTTTCTCCTTATACACCGGTGGACAAAAGTTTGGAATAATGTACAGATTTTGCTGTTATGGAACGAAATTGGTACTTTTATTCACCAAAGTGGCATTCAACTGATCACAATGTAAAGTCAGGACATTAATAATGTGAAAAATTACAATTACAAGAGTTCTCATCAAAAAATCCTCCACATGCAGCAATGACAGCTTTGCAGAACCTTGGCATTCCAGCTGTCAGTTTGTCCAGATACTCCGGTTACATTTTACCCCACGCTTCCTGTAAGACTTGCCATAGATGTGGCTCTCTTGTCGGGCACTTCTCACACACCTTACAGTCTAGCTGATCCCACAAAAGCTCACTGGGATCAGCAGTGATCCTCGAGTAACCCCACTGCTGAAAAAACCTGCACTTAACCCCACACAGATAGAACACTACAGACCAGTCTCTCTCATCCCATTCATGGCAAAAACACTTGAAAGGGCAGTTTTCAATCAGATCTCTGCCTATCTCTCACAGAACAAGCTGCTGGATAACAATCAGTCAGGCTTCAAAAGTGGACACTCCACTGAGACTGCCCTGCTGTCTGTCATCGAGTCACTGAGACAGGCGAGAGCTGAATCGAAATCATCCGTTCTGATTCTGCTGGACCTTTCTGCTGCCTTTGACACAGTCAACCATCAGATCCTTCTCTCCACACTCTCTAAACTGGATATCACTGGAATTGTGCTTGACTGGTTCAACTCTAATCTCTCAGAAAGGTCCTTTGAGGTAGCATGGAGAGGGGAAGTATCCAAGCCACACCAGTTACTTACTGGGGTACCTCAGGGATCAGTGCTTGGGCCACTTCTCTTCTCCATATACACAACATCACTGGGACCCATCATCCAGTCACATGGTTTCTCTTACCACTGCTACGCTGATGACACGCATCTCTACTTGTCTTTCCAGCCCAACGACACCACAGTGACCGCTCGAATCGCTGCCTGTCTGGCAGACTCAGCCTGGATGAAGGAACACCACCTTCAACTCAACCCTGCCAAGACCGAACTCCTTGTCTTTCCAGCCAACCCGGCTGTTGAACACAACATCACCGTGCAGCTGGGTCCAACTACAGTTTCACCTTCCAAAACGGTCTGAAATCTAGGGGTAACCACTGATGCGCTAAATTTCACAGACCACATTTCAAAAACTGCAAGATCTTGTAGATTTACACTCTACAATATCAGGAAGATAAGACCCTTCCTCTCTGTACATGCCACACAACTGCTTGTTCAGTCCCTTGTCATAACTAGACTGGACTACTGTAACGCTCTCATTGCAGGCCTTCCTGCATGTGCTATTAGACCTCTCCAAATGATCCAGAATGCAGCAGCACGTCTGGTCTTTAATGAACCTAAGAGAGCACATGTTACACCACTCTTTGTCTCTCTCCACTGGCTGCCGGTTCATGCACGTATTAAATTCAAGGCCCTAGTGCTGGCATATAAAACAGTCACTGGGTCTGCTCCAGCATACCTAAAAACATTTATGCAGAGCTACGTTCCCACCAGAAGCCTGCGGTCGGCTATGGAACGTCGCCTTGTCGTACCAAAACAAAGAGGCACCAAAACACTTTCCCGGACTTTCAATTTCATCATACCACGGTGGTGGAATGACCTTCCCAACTCAATCCGGGAAGCTAACTCACTCTCTATCTTCAAAAAACGTCTAAAAACACATCTTTTCCAAAAGCACTTAACCGGTCACTAAAAAAATAAATAAATAAATAAATAAATAAATAAAAAATGTACATTTCTTGTTGCACTTAAATCTGTTTTGTATACTATTATGATGATAGTGAAACTTTGTAATATGGCACTTTTTGTACCACTGTCTCCCTAAGATGATTTGCTGATGTTCCTCCTCTTTTGTAAGTCGCTTTGGATAAAAGCGTCTGCCAAATGAATAAATGTAAATGTAAATGTAAATGTAACCGACGCCGGAGGGTGGGACACACGCTTCGCCCAGGGCAAAGAGTATGGCTGTCAACCCGAGATCTTCCTCTGTGGGTGGAATCCCAAAAGCTAGCCCCACGTTACATTGGCCCATTCAAGGTCCTCAAGAAGATCAACCCAGTTTCCTATCGACTCCGTCTGCCAAGGTCCATGAAGGTTCACTCCACTTCATGTTTCACGGTTAAAACCTGTTGTTTGCTCCACTCTGTCTCCAGTTAGGAAGCCTGCCCCAGTACCTTGTATCATTGATGGCCAACCAGCATACACTGTCCGTAGACTGCTGGATTCTCGCCGGGTCCGGGGGAAGACCCAATAACTGGTAGACTGGGAGGGCTATGGCCGGGAGGAGCGGACCTGGGTCCCCGCTCAAGACATCCTCGATCCGTCTCTCGTCGTGAAGTTTCACCAATCCCGAGGGAACTGACTGGAGAACGTCAGGAGCCGTTCGTAGGGAAGGGACTCCTGTAAGGGATCTCCTCTTTGGGGTGCTGTTCCCCTCCAGACCAGCAGAGGGTGCTCGCCTTGGGCCTCCCATGCCATGCTCCTCTCCACCCCTGCAGATGGCACCAACGCCCCTAACCCGGTTCAACCCCCTGCTCGTTTACTCTCATTCCCTTCACCTGTGTCTAGGCCTATATAAGTCTGTTTGTTCCCTGCTTATATTCAGTCTTGAGCCTATGTACCCTGTGCCTCGAGTGACAAACTCTCTAGCTAAGTATTTTCTTGTTATACCTTTTGACCCTTTAATTTAATTATTTAGAAGTCTATTTCATTTCTCTGTTTTGTGAAAGCTCGGCTTTCCTTGTTTATTTGTACTTTGCCTTTTTACCAAGTAATGATTATATTTTTGAAGATATTTTGGCTCATTGCTCTTCTGGCCTTGGCCTCAACTATCTGGATTCCATAGCCCAGAACTATGGAATAGTCTCACTAACAGCTGTGATGCACCTCACTGATCTCTGCCTGCATCACCTTTGTCTGTTAATGGACTACACTATTGAATTGGAATACATAGACTATCAATTAATTGCCAACAAAAGCCTTCATCAGCCAACTATCAAAGGACAATTGCATCAATGTGATCTTCTGCGGTTAATACAGGATGGACTTCAAAGACATTAGTCATTAATCTTAAAGTTAATCAAAACCTTTGTGTAAACACTGACCTTAACACTTACTTAATTTACAAATGTAAAACCATGACTTGCACTGCACATAAATAACTAATATTTACATTATATTCATGATGTTAGTCAGAGGGGAACTGACCCACACAGTGAGTCTGGTTTCTCCCAAAGTTATTTTTCTCCATTAACCAAAACCTTATGGAGTTTTGTGTTCCTTACCACAGTCGCCTTTGGCTTGCTCACCGAGGTTCTAAATACAATTATTATTTAACTATAAAAAAAAATATTTTATACACAATTTGCACAATGATGACTTTATAGATATTACAGTTTAATTTTCAGTTAAATCACAATCTTCTGTAAAGCTGCTTTGAAACTATGTGTGTTGTGAAAAGCGCAATTCAAATAAAAATGATGACTTGATATCGAAAGCCTTGTCCTTTTATTTATATATATATATATATATATATATACACACACTTATTCAACATTAGTAACCTATCAAAATTGACCTTAATATAAAGTTGACACAGATGATGCATTTATTAAAGAGTTGCCAACATTAGAAACGTAATGTGTATGAAGTTCATAAGGGTTTAATAATTATCAGGCTTTATTAAATGATAGATGCTGTGAAAGGGCATCAAGAGCTGAAAAGTGTTTAGATAACTAGGACTAGGTCAATCTATTCCTTTGGCATTAACTTGACAAGGAAAGTGACAACACAAGTGAGTCAAGACATGAATATAAACACAATGACATAATCCCTCCTTATAATATCACTATAGTAATCAAATTTTTCTGCATTGTGACATAAATCATGAATTATGGCTTATGATGCATATAAATGATTTAGTGAATTGTCATTAATTAACTCCTTTTAAACCCTTAACATAGGGAACATTAAAGGTAATTGTTACCAAATTGTATTTCGCCTTCAACTTTTAGGAGTACACACAGTATGTTAGCTTCAAAACCAACAAACATGAAGACACGCCCATTTTAATTTCACCAGGACTTTAAAAGGTAACAGACCCAAGAGGTATTGCAAGTGTAAGTAAATACCATGCACAGTATCAAAAAGATCTAAAGTCTATTTGATACCATGCTCCAAACATATGCATGTATCACAGGTTTGTTAACAGTGATAACAAATTTAAATAATAAATTCTCACCGATGAAGTCATTCGATCTCCCCAAATCATAGTCCCAGACAGTAACATCCAATGTCTTGGTGGACAGCTCACTGAATTTGATCTCATAAAAAAACTCCTGAAACATTGTGAGTATAATATGACACAAGAAATATTACATGTATAATCTTGATTATCCTTTCTTTGAAATTAAAGAAATAGTTCATCCAACAATGGACTGCTTTTATGGTGCTTTTTTTCTTCTTCTTCTGAAGTGATTTTATATACATTTTGTGAGGGACAGACTGAAAATTAAGTGATTATCTACTGAAAATCTTCCCATTTGCCACAGCTCTCAAATGTCATTTGTGCATTAAAATATGACACATCACTATCGGTCACAAGACACATGAAAGGTGTTTGCCACCAATAATGTCAAACCTGGAACAATGTGTTTAGAGGAAGCAAAATTGAATATGCAAATGAGATTTGAGACCTGCGGCAGAAGAGAAGATGGTATGACTTCAGAAGATGTATGCAATTTATATATACTGTATATAATAAGATATACTGTGCGAATATACTTAATGGTGCTTTCTTGTTCTTTTTGGAGCTTAACAGTCACCTGACCTTTTATACTTTCATTGTATGCAAAAACAATGTGAACTGCTACACATCTTCATTTGAGTTTTATGGTATAAATAAAAGTAATGTGGGTTTGGTGCAACATGAGGGTGAGTAAATGTTGGCAGAATTTTCATTATTGGCTGAACTATTAATTTATCCTTTCATTTAAATATGTTAATAAATCATATAGCAACACAATTAAAAGCATAATTGGAGAGAATAATGATGTTTTGCAAGCACAAACATTCTCATCCATTTCTCATGTGTATGCGCATAAATTATTTTATTTATATAAATGATATTAGAATTATAAAGTACCTCATTGAACTCTGGGTTCAGTGTCTTTTTGATAACTGCAGTCTTGTGCTTTGATTTCTTCTTCAGATCGGGTTTGAGGTATCTGATGAAGAGATGTGTGAGTTTACTGCTGGAAGATTTTATGCAGCTGCACAGAAAGTCATCTCCAAACTCTGCAGTATATTCTCCAATATCTGACCCGACAATCTCAGTAATAAAGGAATGATTTCTATTTGTATACTGCAAAAACTCATATTCCATGAGCATCTGTATTGTTTAACAATGTTTAGTTTTTTTTACATGGAAAGAAAGCAATATTCTATTCCAAAAATGGTTTGTCTTGTTTCATTCGGAAGATTGAAAATTGCAGAACATCTTTTGCTATTTTTATGCAATCTGTTTTTTTTTTTTCAGGATGTTTAGATATTTTTACTGGAAAACATGACATATATCCTCATTTAGAATATGAGTTTAACTTATCTTCTTTTTAAGCAGATGAACTGATCTTATTCCTCTGTGTGGAGTTTGCTCAGTGTAAACAGTGCTTTTCTTTCAAAACAGTGTGATCATTTTATATGTTAACATTAATTATAATCCATAGTGCATTTTGTTTTTGTTAATTTTTATAAACTTCATGGATGAACTGAAATTATTTTCTGTGCAACAGTATGCCACAGACACTGTCCATAAAGCTTATGTTGTATTTAACTTGGCATTTTTTCTGAGTCCGGCCGAGTCCATGGCATTTGTGATGCAATGAAAAACAAACAAACAAATAATGTAACTGTGGCAGCGGGGGCGTGGTCAAGCGCCCGTCCGGGAGAGAGAAGCGGTAAGGGCGCTCACACCTGGGCCAAATTATGACTAACACCTGTCTCTAATTGCAGTAGAGTGAGGAGAGCGGTGAAAAAGCCAGCGGCCGGAGAGCAGAGGGAGACGACGGTGCAAGCCAACCCAGTGCGCTTGTGTCTTTGTGTGTATTATTGTGAGACATACGGCAATAAAAGCCTTACCTTTTTTGTTGAAACCTTCGTTTCCTGTCCTGCTTCCCGTGAGAGTTTCACACTGGTGCCGAAACCCGGGAGAATTAATAATGGAACAGAGTCGCCCCATAGAGTCCTCCCAGCTGGCTGAAGTCCTCCAGTCCCTCGCGACACTCCACCAGAGCCACCAACAATCCCTGCTTGAGCTCCGGCAAGACCAGGATCGCCGTTTTTTTGAAATCATGCGGGCTCAAGCAGAGGACCGGCACGCCATCCGGAGCCTCCTCAGCCAGGAGGCCGCTCCAGCCGCAGCCGCGACCCCGGACACCAGCGCCACATTGCCCCCACCAGCGTTACAGAAGATGGGGCGGCGGACGACCCAGAGGCCTTCATCGACCTCTTCGAGAGGACGGCGGAGATTTGGGGGTGGCCCCAAGACCAGTGGGCAGCCCGATTAGTCCCTCTCCTGTCCGGGGAAGCACAACTCGCGGCCCAACAACTGCCGACAACAAGCCTCCTGGCTTACAACGATCTGCGAAGAGCCATCCTGCCTGTTTGCGGATGAAACCCTTAAGCACGCCTTTGACCAAGTGAGAGTAATCGATGGTCAACAACTCCGGCCGGGTGTCGCCGTCTCATATCCGTACTTTTCGCTGATCAATGATCGCTTATACAGGGTGACGCAGGACGCCCAGACAAAGGAAAAAGTAACTCAATTGTTGATTCCACGGAGCCGTCGGGAAATGGTTTTCCAGGCGGCTCACTATAATCCTATGGCCGGTCACCTAGGGGAGCGGAAAACACTTCTCCGTCTAATAGCCCGTTTCTATTGGCCGGGCATTGGCGGTGACGTCCGCAGGTGGTGTCGCGGCGTGCCGTGAATGTCAGCTGGTAAACCCACCGGCCACCCCAAAAGCGCCATTGCGCCCTCTACCATTAATCGAGGTCCCCTTCGAAAGAATTGGGATGGACCTCGTCGGGCCATTAGAACGGTCGGCACGCGGACATCGCTTCGTGTTAGTCCTAGTGGATTACGCGACGCGGTATCCGGAAGCAGTGCCTCTGAGCAACATCTCCGCACGCAGTGTTGCAGGGGCACTCTTCAAGATAATCTCCCGGGTGGGGATCCCGAAAGAGATCCTCACCGATCAGGGCACAACGTTTATGTCACGAACACTTCGCGAACTTTACGAGCTCTTGGGCATCAAATCGATTCGCACTAGCGTTTACCATCCTCAGACAGATGGCCTAGTGGAACGGTTTAATAAAACGCTCAAGAACATGATTCGTAAATTCGTACACGATGACGCTAGAAATTGGGATAAGTGGCTAGACCCCCTGTTATTTGCAGTACGAGAGGTCCCGCAAGCCTCCACCGGGTTCTCCCCGTTTGAGTTGTTGTACGGACGACGCCCACGCGGGGTCCTCGATGTCATCCGTGAAAATTGGGAGGAGGGACCTTCTAATGCCAAAAATGAAATTCAATACGTTCTTGATCTTCGAGCAAAGCTCCACACACTGGGGCGATTAACACAAGAGCATTTGCTCCAGGCTCAAGAACGCCAACGCCGGCTGTATGACAGGGGTGCTCAGCTACGGGAATTTGCACCGGGAGATAAAGTGCTTGTATTACTCCCAACATCGAGCTCAAAATTACTCGCCAAGTGGCAAGGACCGTTTGAGGTCACACGACGAGTAGGGGATCTCGATTATGAAGTCAAACGTACCGATAGAGGGGCGCGCGTCAAATATATCACCTCAACCTCCTGAAATTGTGGAGGGAGGAGGCGGCCTCTGTGACGTTGGCCACGGTAGTTCCGAGAGGGCGGAGCTCGGACCGGAGGTAAACAAAAACTACAATCTTAACACTCCGGTCACTTGTGGGGACCAGCTCTCACCGCGGCAGCTCACAGAGGTTTCCGAGTTACAAAAAGAGTTTGCGGACGTGTTTTCCCGTCTCCGGGCCGTACGAACCTCATACAGCACCACATCGAGACCGAGCCGGGCGCGGTGGTGCGTTGCCGCCCTATCGCTTACCCGAACATAAAAAGAAAGTCGTTCGGGAAGAATTAGATGCAATGCTCGATATGGGCGTAATAGAGGAATCCCACAGTGATTGGTCCAGCCCGGTTGTTCTTGTTCCCAAGAGTGATGGGTCGGTTCGGTTCTGTGTGGATTACAGGAAAGTCAACGCGGTGTCTAAATTTGACGCGTACCCAATGCCCCGTGTTGATGAACTGCTCGATCGGTTAGGTACTGCTCGATTTTACTCGACCCTGGATTTAACAAAGGGCTATTGGCAGATCCCCTTGACACCAATGTCCCGCGAGAAAACAGCCTTCACCACGCCGTTTGGATTACACCAATTTGTGACGCTTCCTTTCGGTTTGTTCGGGGCCCCAGCCACGTTCCAGCGACTCATGGATCGGATCCTCAGACCGCATACCGCGTACGCCGCTGCCTATTTGGATGACATTATCATCTATAGCAATGATTGGCAGCGGCACATGCAACATCTGAGGGCCGTCCTGAGATCGCTGCGACGGGCGGGGCTCACGGCAAACCCTAAGAAGTGTGCGGTTGGGCGTGTGGAGGTACGGTATCTGGGGTTCCACTTGGGTCATGGCCAGGTGCGTCCCCAAATTGAAAAGACTGCGGCGATTGCGACTTGCCCTAGACCTAAGACCAAAAAGGGGTGAGACAGTTCCTGGGGCTGGCTGGCTATTACAGAAGATTTGTGCCTAATTATTCGGACGTCACCAGCCCGCTGACTGATCTCACTAAAAGGGGGCTCCAGATCCGGTCCAATGGTCGGAGCAGTGTCAACAGGCGTTTACGCAGATTAAAGCTGCACTTTGTGGGGGCCGCTTTTACATGCACCTGATTTTTCTCTCCCTTTTATTTTGCAGACGGACGCTTCAGACAGAGGGCTGGGGGCCGTACTCTCGCAGCTGGTGGAGGGGAGGAGCGCCGGTGCTGTACATTAGTCGGAAGCTCTCCTTAAGGGAGACTAAGTACAGCACCGTGGAAAAGGAGTGTTTGGCCATCAAGTGGGCGGTCCTCACCCTCCGTTACTACCTGCTGGGGCGGGCCTTCACCCTCTGTTCGGATCATGCCCCACTCCAGTGGCTCCACCGCATGAAGGATACTAACGCCCGGATCACCCGTTGGTATCTCGCTCTCCAGCCTTTTAAATTCAAGGTGATCCACAGACCGGGGTGCAGATGGCTGCCGCCGACTTCCTCTCCAGAAATGGGGGAGTGGTAGGCAGGCCGGATGACGCCCCGGCCTGAGTCGGGCGGTGGGGGTATGTGGCAGCGGGGGCGTGGTCAAGCGCCCGTCCGGGAGAGAGAAGCGGTAAGGGCGCTCACACCTGGGCCAAATTATGACTAACACCTGTCTCTAATTGCAGTAGAGTGAGGAGAGCGGTGAAAAAGCCAGCGGCCGGAGAGCAGAGGGAGACGACGGTGCAAGCCAACCCAGTGCGCTTGTGTCTTTGTGTGTATTATTGTGAGACATACGGCAATAAAAGCCTTACCTTTTTTGTTGAAACCTTCGTTTCCTGTCCTGCTTCCCGTGAGAGTTTCACAGTAACATAGGGTGACCATACGTCCTGTTTTCCAACCTGAAAAAAAGCATTCGTCCGGGATTTTAAAATTGCCTCTAAATGTCTGGGATTTGTCTTTGTCTTCATATTGATGTATAGTACTATCATACTTTCTGTGTATTTGATATACTGTGCATTTGACGTGCCCCTCCCCAACTCGTTGTGTCACCTCAAAGGGTCCTTTCCACTTGGCGAGTAATTTGGAGCTCGAAGTAGACAGCAATACAAGCACTTTATCTCCCTGTGTGAATTTGCGTAGTTCCCTGTGTGAATTAGAACGGCATTGACGTTCTCCTGTGTTACCTGCCCCAAAGTGTTAAGTTTTGCTCTAAGGTCAAGAACGTATTGAATTTTGTTTTTGCTATTCGAAGATCCTTCCTCCCAAGCTTCCTGAATGATGGTGAGCATGTCACGCAGCCGACGCCCATACAGTAGCTCAAAGGGGAAAACCCTGTGGAGGCTTGTGGGACCAAACTCACCCTAACATGCCCCGCCTTGCATCAAGCGTTGGTGGATAGAGGTTTGAGAACCACCCAAATCCACCAAAGCTTGATGTGTATCCACTTTTACCTTTACCATTATCCGATATGCCCCTGCCCAATCGGGGGTGACCTTTTATTTTCTTCCTCTCACTCTTTTGTGTACAGCGTTGTTATTTCTTCACTCAGGCAATAATTAACTTCCAGTATAAACATAAAACACTCATAAGATCTCGAACACTGAAGAACATGCTACAGCTGTACACTAGGTCTCTCACTCTCTTCTGATTCTCCCTCACTCTGATGTTCTGGCATGCCTTATCAGGCCTCCATCAGCTATAACTATAATGAGAGACATGTGTTAGAGTAATCATAACCCAGGTGATGAGCCTTACCGCTCTCCCTCTCTTGCAGACAGACACATATCCATGCCACCCATGCCACAAAATTGTATATAGAACCCCTTTGAGAAAGCTGAAGGCAACTGTGTAACACAGGAGAACACACAACTCCATACGATGTTGGTTAATGGAGAAAAATAACCTTGGGAGAAACAATGCTCATTGTGGGGCCAGTTCCCCTCTGGCTAAATAACATGAATATAATGCCAATATTAGTTATTTGTGAGCAGTGTAAGTCATGGTTTACAATTCATAAACTAAGTATGCTTTAAGGTCAGTGTTTAAAAAAGTTTCAAACTTTTTTATGAACTGTAAGATTAATGACTAATATCTTTGACGTCCATTCCGGATTAACTGCAGAAGTTCACATAGATGCATTTTCCTTTGTTAGTTGGCCGATGAAGGCTTTTGCTGGCAATTAATTTATAGTCTATGTTTTCCATTTTAAGTGTGTAGTCCATCAATCAACAAAGGTGATGCAAGCAGAGATCAGCAAGATGCATCGCAGTTCAACCGGCAGGATATTTCGGTGAGGTTCGGTAGGGTCCATCCTAAGTCCAAGGTTCAGGCAGTGGCATATGAAGTTTCCAATGTCTTACAGTTGGAGTTAGCTGTAGTTTGTCATCGTCATTTAGTGACACGTAGCAGTGGAGTCCGACACCAAGCAGGAAAGAAGCTAGATCTGGCCAGCTCTGTCAACCTTGGGATATAAATCCAGAGTTTGAGACATGGAAACAAATAGAATTGTATTAGCTTAGATGCCATTCAATTTTATGCAGAAAAATAGATCATGATAGATGTTTCTGATTCCAGCAGACCTAACTAAAGCAGCCTACTTTTGAGTTTATGCCTGGTTAAATAGATGAGTCTTTAGTCTTGACTTAAACTGAGTGTGTCTGCATCCCAAACAGTGTTAGGGAGACTATTCCATAGTTTAGGAGCCAAACAGGAGGATGACCTTTTGTGGATTGTGATATTCTAGAAAATATTAACAAGCCAGAATTTTGTGATCGTAATGAACGTGACGGAATATAGTGTGTCAGAAGGTCACTTATGTACTGTGGAGCAAGACCATTCAAAGTTTTATATGTAGTTAACAGAATTGTTTTATTTATATGACATTTAACAGGTAGTCAATGTAAAGACGATAAAATGGGGCTAATGTGATCATATTTCTTGGTTCTAGTCAGCACTCTGGCAGCTTTATTTTGAACCAATTGAAATGTATTTATTGAACTTGCTGGGCATCCTCCCAGTAATTGATTACAATGATCTAGTCTTGAGGTCATGAATGCATGAATTTGTTTTTCGGCATCAGCATCAGAGTGCATTTGTTGAGGTGGAAGAATGCTGTTCTACAAACATTGGAAATTTGATTTTGAAAGGACAGATTGGTAGTCAAATTATATTTTAGCGGCTTATTTATTAGAGATTTTTGCTCCAATAATTAGTACCTCTGTTTTATCAAAATTGAGTTGAAGTACATTTCAAGCCATCCAATCTTTGATTTCATTGATGGAGAATTGTGAATTTTCTTTGGGTTTAGGAGAAATATGAAGTGGGTATCATCGACATAACAGGGGAAACTTATTCCATGATTCCTGATAATATCTCCCAGGGGAAGCATATATAAGTAGAAATGCAGAGGCCCTAGAACTGATCCCTGTGGCACCCCATACTTAACTTTTGTTTGATTTGACAATTCCTCATTTACACATACAAAGTGGTAGCGGTCTGATAAATAGGACCTAAACCATGCTAATGCAAGTTCACTAATGCCAACATAATTCTCCAGCCTATTCAAGAGAATGTCGTGATCTATTGTGTTGAAGGCAGCACTAAGATCTAAAAGCCTAGTAGAGAAATGCAGCCACGATGATAAGAGCAAGTCATCTGTAACTCTGAGATGTGCAATCTCTGTATTGTGATGCGGCCTAAATCCTGACTGAAATTTTAATATATACCATTTCCCTGTAAAAATGAACATAGTTGGGAGGATTCTACATTTTCTAGTAGTTTCGACATAAATGGTAGATTTGAAATCGGTCTGTAATCAGCCTATTCTTGAGGATCAAGCTTCTTAATAAGCGGTTTGATAACTGCCATTTAATGTTACTTGGGACATGTCCTAAGGATAGAAAGGAGTTAATCATATTAAGAAGAGATTCTGAGATTACAGGGAATACCTCTTTTAAGAGCTTAGTTGGTATTGGATATAACATACATGTTGTGGGTTTTGATTTTTTTAAGTTTTGTAAGCTCTTCCTGACCTATGACAGCGAAGCATTGCGAAGGTTGCTCATGTGGAAAAATACTGTTTTCTGAGCTGCTGTGATAATTCCAATTTTATTTTTGATTATTTCAATTTTATCATTAAAGAAATTAATGGTCATTATTTTTGACCTGCGACGGAATATCTGGTTCAGTCGATACTTTATTCCTAACCAATTTTGCCACAGTACTGAATAAACACATGATTGTTGTGGTTATTTTCTATGATTTTGCTATAATATGCTGACCTGGCAGCTTTTAGTGTCTATCATCTAATTTTTTATTCTTCGACTTACGCTCCATTTTCTGAGTTGCTCTCCTGAGAGCATGAGTGTGATCACTGTACCATGGTGCAGGACTTTTTCTTAAAATTTCTTTAATCGAAGGAGGACGACACTATCAAGAGTGCTAGAGAAGACTATTCATAATCTCTGTTTTTACTTCAAGTTCTTCTAAACTTTTTGGCATGCTGAGTATGTGAGACATTTCTGGAAGATTATTAGTAAAGCTATCTTTAGTGGTCGTAAGACTAGTTCTACCTGAATGACAGCATGGTGTAGATTGAGTGACATTTGCTGATCGCAGCAAACAAGAGACGAGGTAATGATCTGAGATGTCATCGCTATGTGGCAGAATTTCTATAGTATCAACAGCAACTCCATATGACAGAATTAAATCTAGCATATGATTATGGCAATGAGTTGGTCCTGTCACATTTTGACTGAGAGTTGAGAATATCATTAAATGCGAATCCCAATGTGTCATTTTCATTATCTATGTGAATGTTGAAATCACCAACAATTAAAGCTCTATCTACAGTAACTACGAGATCTGATAGAAAATTCGCAAATTCACCAAGGAAATCTGAGTACAGCCCGGGTGATCTATATACTGTTGGAAGGTGAAAAGACGACAGAGGTTTTTTTATTTATATCTGATGGTGTCACATTAATCATTATTAATTCAGAAGACTTATATCCTGTCCTCTGAGTAACACCAAATACTTCACTGTAGCAACACCTCCTCCTCGACCCTTCAGATGAGGCTCAAGTTTATAATAATAACCTGGAGGAGTAGATTCATTGTTTGGTTTGTTTACAGTTTTTAGTTTTTTTTGTCTTGGATGTTGTCTGCCTTATTGTATACGACAGACAAAAGCTTTTGGACATTGGTTCGGCAATTACACCCTGAAAACTGGACTTCAAATTCCTCAACGCCGACCCACTGTTTACAAACACGCCAGCGGACCCCTTTGTCTGTGCTGCCCGGCTGCGGAAATGCAGAAGGAAAGGGGAAAAAGAGCTGGCGTTCTCATCAGAGTAAGACGTTGCGCAAATCGACCCCAGCTACCCAGTATACTACTGGCAAATGACCAGTCTCTGGAAAACCCGCAGGTTTCTCCGTGCACCGAGCGGACAGAGCAAAACATCTCTCAGGTAAAAGCAGAGGTGGTGGTGTATGTTTTATGATCAACAAATCATGGTGTGATCAGAGGAACGTACACTTTATCAAGTCTTTCAGCTCTCCTGATCTGGAATGTCGACCATTCTGGGGGAATTCACAGCGGTCATTATCACTGCTGTGTACATCCCCCCACAAGCCGACACAGACCGAGCACTCAAGGAACTGTATGGGAGTATAAGTGAGCAGGAAACTGCGCACCCTGAGGCCGCGTTCATTGTTACCGGGGACTTTAACAAAGCCAATTTTAAAACAATCGCACCAAAATACCACCAACACATCAGCTTCAACACAGGTTTTGGACCATTGGTATTCTCCTTTCCGGGATGGCTACATATCCCTCCCCCGCACACCATTTGGCAAATCAGACCACTCTTCTGCTGCTGCCCGTTTACAGGCAGAAACTGAAAAGGGAAGCACCCACCCTCAGAACAAACCAGTGCTGGTCGGACCAATCAGACTCTATGCTACAAGACTGTTTTGATCACGCGGACAGGGAGATGTTCCGGTCCGCCTCTGATGACGACATCGAGGTTTATGCTGATAGCATCACGTGATAACGTGTTTCATCAGGAAGTGCGTAGAGGACGTTGTGCCAACCAAAACAATACAGCTCTACCCCAACAAGAAACCATGGGTTAACGGCGATGTTCGCACGGCACTTAATGCGAGGACCTCCGCTTTTATTTCTGGGAATGCGGAGGAGCATAAACAAGCCAGTTATGCCTTCCATAACTCTATCAGTGCAGCCAAACGCCAGTACAGGCAGAAAATTGAAGGACAGTTCAACACCACCCACTCTAGAAATATGTGGCAGGGAATTAACATCATCACGGACTACAAAGGGAATAAAAATTCCGCCGTGAACACCGTTGCCTCTCTCCCGGATGAGCTTAATACATTTTATGCTTGTTTCGAGGACAGCGACACACTGCCCTCGTGGCCGATGATACAGAGGATGGTTCACTCTCCGTCTCTGTTACAGATGTAACCCGATCCTTCCGATGGGTGAACATCCGTAAAGCCGCGGGTCAAGATGGCATTCCGGGCCGCGTCATCAGAGCATCCACGAACCAATTAGCTGGTGTTTTTACGGACATTTTCAATCTGTCCCTCTCCCTGTCTGTAGTCCCCACATGCTTCAAAACGTCCACCATTGTGCCTGTACAAAAGCAATCAAAAATCACTTGTTTAAATGACTGGCGTCCTGTTGCTCTGACCCCCATCATCAGCAAATGCTTTGAGTGGCTAATCAGAGATCTCATCTGCTCTGCTCTGCCCACCTCTCTGGACCCATTGCAGTTTGCCTACTGCAACAACCACACGACTGATGATGGCATTGCATCTACAATACACACTGCTCTCTCCCACCTGGAAAAAAGGAACACATATGTGAGAATGCTGTTTGTAGACTACAGCTCAGCATTCAACACCATAGTGCCCTCCAAGCTTGACGAGAAACTCCGGGCTCTGGGCTTAAACAGCTCGCTGGATCCTGGATTTCCTGTCAGGCAGACGTCAGGTGGTTAGAATGGGCAGCAACATCTCCTCATCACTAACCCTCAACACTGGAGCCCCGCAGGGCTGTGTTCTCAGCCCACCCCTGTATTCCCTATACACACATGACTGTGTGGCAACACATAGCTCCAATGCCATCATTAAGTTTGCTGACGATAGGACAGTGGTAGGTCTGATCACTGACAATGACGAAACAGCCTACAGAGAGGAGGTGCACACTCTGACATGCTGGTGTCAGGAGCACAACCTCTCCCTCAATGTCAGTAAGACCAAGGAGCTTGTAGTGGACTTCAGGACGAAAGACAGAGAACACAGCCCCATCACCATTAATGGAGCACCGGTAGAGAGAGTCAGCAGTTTCAAGTTCCTCGGTGTCCACATTACTGAGGAGCTCACATGGTCCGTCCACACTGAGGCCGTTGTGAAGAAGGCTCACCAGTGCCTCTTCTTCCTGAGATGGCTGAGGATGTTTGGAATGAACCACCACATCCTCACACGGTTCTACACCAGTACTGTAGAGAGCATCCTAACTGGCTACATCACCGCCTGGTATGGCAATAGCACCGCCCACATCTGCAAAGCCCTGAAAACGGTGGTGCGAACTGCCAGAAACATCATCGGAGGTGAGCTTCCCTCCCACCAGGACATATATAAAAGGCGGTTTGTGAAAAAAGCTATGTTGTTTATTGTAATTGGTATATGTCTCGTCACTGTCATGACTGCTATGTTGCTCGGAACTGCACTCAAGTCAGGTTTCAATCAAACAGAGCACATCCAAATTATGATCTGTAATAATTTTATTTAAAATGAGTGCTTTGGTTGAAAGAGATCTAATGTTTAGTAGCCCTACCTTTATATGATTTTTATCTTAAATTATTTTGTTTATTTTCAATTTTGTCATTAATAAAAAAAATTCTCAATTATTTAGTGAGAATTTTGTGTTTGGTAGTTCGGGGAATAGACACAGTATCTATATGATTACTAGTTGATACAGTTTCTATGTGTTGTAGTTTATGTGACCTGTGGGATTTCTAAAGGCAGCTTGCAGACATTTGGATTAACCAGTTTGTCTGCTTCCTGAACTGGGTCCCATTTATTAAAATACTATCACTATTAAGACTACGAGCCATACTACTAGAGTGAAGAGCGTCAACTTCCCTGAATGGATGAAGTCCGTCTCACTTTGCAGGTCAGGTCTACCCCAAATTGTCTATAAATCCTATGCTATTCTCGGAACACCATTCAGACATCCAGCCATTCAGTGACACTAATCTACTATAAACCTAATCACCATGTTGAGCAGGGAGGTGGCCAGAGCATATTACAGTGTCTAACATTGTTTTTGCAAGTTCACAAACCTCTTTAGCATTATCTTTAGTGACCTCCGTCTGGCGAAGCTGGACATTGCAAGTGCCGACATTAATACAAATTGTAGAAAATCTACGTTTAGCATTAGCCAGCAATTTTAAACTTGATCTGATGTCAGATGCTCAAGTTCCAGTAATGCATATAACAATGGTGGCTGGAGTCTCTATTTCCATGTTCCTTACAATAGAATCACTAATTATTAAGGCTCTTTCAACATGATTCTCAGTGGGTGTATCACTGAGTGTGGAGAATCGATTGGAATCTCTAACAGGAACGGGAGAGTGGTGTTGATTTGCTGAGTGAGTATGTCGCCGAGATGTTACCCAAAGGCCCTGCTGCTGGAGCTCCACAGCCGGAACAAGGTGTGTGTGTTGCTCGCTGTTCTACCCACATCCAAAACAGTATCTACTGGCTTCTCTTTCTCACTGACCTCCACAAGCGTTTGAATGCGTGTCTCTAATTCATTAACCTTCTCTGTCAGCCTGACTAATTCCTTATATTTAACAATGGTGGCTGGAGTCTATAAAACGGACCATCAAACACCATCCCCCAAAATCGCAAACGCTGATGCTTCTCTCGCAGACGAGCTGAACACTTTTTACGCTTGCTTCGAGGCTGCAGTTTACTGCGCTAATGGAGCTGACAGTGACAATAGTGATAACAGCTGCTTGTATGCGGAGAGCATTAATGATGGAAATGCATTCACCATCACTGAGTGCAACGTGAGAAAGGCTTTCCGGAGAGTGAACATAAGAAAAGCAGCAGGACCAGATTGAATCTCAGGTCAGGTCTTCAGAGCCTGCACTGACCAGCTAGCACCAGTGTTCACAGAGTTATTCAACCTCTTCCTGGAATAGTCAGTAATTCCAACCTGCTTTAAACAGTCCATCATTGTTCCTATCCCGAAGAAACCCCAACCTTCCTACCTTAATGACTATCATCCTGTACCCTGAACGGTGATGAAGTGCTTTGAAAGACTGGTCAGATACTTCATCACCTCCTCACTACCTGACACCCTGGATCCTTTACATTTCGCTTACGACCAAATCGCTTATACAGACGATGACACACACAGTCCTAGATCATCTGGACAAGAGGAATGGAAATTATGTTAAAAATTCTGTTTGTTGATTACAGTTCAGCTTTTAATACTTAATTCCCTCTAAACTCACCACCAAGTTGGAGGACATAGGATTTAGCCCATCTCTGTATCAGTGGATCTCCAACTTCCTGACTGACAGGCCACAAGCAGTAAGGGTGGGCAGACATGTCTCACCCCTCTCACCCTCAGCACTGGAGCCCCCCATGTTTGTGTTCTAAGCCCCATGCTGTACTCATTGTAAACATGTGACTGTGTGGCCACTTCCAACTCCAACACCATTGTCAAGTTTGGTGATGACACTGTTGTGGTGGGCCTGATCTCTGATAATGACGAGAGGGCCTATCTGCAGGAGATCAAAGGCCTGGAGGACTGGTGCCAGAAGAACAACCTCCTTTTGAATGTCAGCAAGACAAAGGAGCTGATTGTGGACTTCAGCACAAAGCAGGCGAGGTACTACCACTCCATTATGATCAACGGGGCCACAGTGGAGAGAGTGGACAGTTTCCAATATCTTAGCATACACATCTCACATGATTTGTCATGGAGCTGCCACATTAAAGAGCAACATGCAGGTTGAATTTATAACTGAATTAATACTTTATATTGTCTGCAGAGGTCTTTTAAAAACACATATGTAGAAATTACTAATGAAATCTCATTTGATGAAAATGTGCTAGTCTCTGGAATACGCCTTTCCCGCTATCAACGCGTCATATGACGTAGGGCGAGGCAAACAAAAGAGCTCGCGGTCAGCTGCTCTCATTGTGGGTGTTGATGTAGTTAGAGCAGTAGTGAGAGACAGAAAGTTTTAGAGAAGCCATAATGGTAAATTATTGTGTTTGTGCTGGTTGCACGAATTCCAGCCTGTCAGGACATCGTGTCCATCATTTTCCTTCTAGAAAAAACAAGGCTTTTCGGTCTTGAGTGCGTTTTGTGCAGGTGAAGAGAGCAGACTTCACTGCCGCGTCTGTTACCACACACTTCGGTCGTTTGTGGCGCACATTTCACTCCGGTGAATTATCGACCTGGAGATTTGTTGGAGTCTCGGATGGGATTTCGGAGTAAGGACCACGTGAGGCTGATTACTGATGCTGTTCCCTCGGTGCACTCGATGGAATCAAGTCCACCGTCAAAGTGTACACCGGATTTTGGCGCGGGCTGGACTGGAGGACAAAGTGCTAACGTTAGCAGACATTCTGTGCAACGAAAACGAGGACTTAGCAGAGTAAGTCTTACTTTTAATTATTTTAACTTTTAATTTGCTCATAATTATAGGCCTGTGGGCCATCATAGGCATGTTCGTCCACACCGGAGAACTCTGTTTCTTCATTCGCATCCATTGTAACCTGAGCTTGAACTTGAGCAGACTCCCTCGCCCATCGTCACTTCCGGTTAGTGCTTTATAGACGCGGAAGTTATTTTATCACAATTTATCTCAAAATATCGTTAATGGCTAAATATATATTACTCCAGTTCAGAAAATCTAGTTGTTTTATCATCAACATACACTATGCTATATAGGGGTGTCCAACCTGCATGTTGCTCTTTAACACCCTGGTGAAGAAGCAACTTTACCACCTCAGGTGCTTAATGGACTTTAATCTATCCTCTATGGTGCTAAAGAACATTTACACCTGCAGTATTGAGAGCATCCTGACAGGAAACATCACAGCCTTGTTTGGAATCTGCACAAAACAAGATAGACTGGCTCTTCAAAGAGTGGTGCGTTCAGCTGAGCGCATCACCCACATCAAACTCCCTGACCTGCAGTCCATCTACAGCACACAATGCTGGACCAAAGCCAGGAAGATCCTGAAAGACCTCAGCCATCCTAATAATGGACTCTTCTCTTTGTTGTAGTCAGGGAAATGCTTCCGCTCTCTGATGGCCAAAACAGTGAGAATGAGATGGAGCTTCTTTCCCCAGGCCATCCGTGTTCTGAACCAAGGACAACACCAGGACTAGTTTCACTATTCAACACCAAACACTTGAAGCAATATTACGCTCTGCATTATCATATTATATGTTATCATTATTATACATCTACAACATCACCTCTATAACATCAGCCTGTTACAGCCCTACAATTACACTTTACCTTGCACAATGTACATATTGCCAGTCAAACTGTTTCTGCTACCACCTCTACATCTGTCATTATGCATTACTACATATTCATATGCATACTTTGTATCTCTCTGATTGTGTCTAGAAAAACTGTACAAAACAATTTTTTCTTGTTTTGCTCAATAAACTCCTGACTTTTTTGCACCTGGAACTCCTGAACACCTATTATGCCCCTTTTCACAAGATGTAATTTCAATCTTTGGTGTCCCCAGGATGTGTCTGTGAAGTTTCATCTTAAAATACCCTACAGATAATTTATTATACCATGTTGAAAATGCCAATTTTGGGGTGGGAATAAAAAGGAGTGATGACAAGTGACTTGCTCTTATCATTTGATCGAGGCTGCATTTCTCTTCTAGTGCTTTTAGATCTTAGTGCTGCATTCAACACGAGAGATCGCGACATTCTCTTGAATAGGCTAGAGAATTATGTTGGCATTTATGGACTTGCATTAGCATGGTTTAGGTCCTATTTAGCAGACTGCTACCACTTTTTCTATGAGGAATTTTCAAACCAAACAAAAGTCAATTATGGAGTGTCACCGGGATAAGTTTTAGGGCCTCTGCTTTTCTCATTGTATATGCTTCCCCTGGGAGATATTATCAGAAATCGTGGAATAAGTTTCCACTGTTATGATGACGATACCCAACTTTATATTTCTTCAAAACCTGATGAGATTTCACAATTCTCCAAATTAGCAGAGTGTATCAATGAAATAAAAGATTGGATGGCCAGAAATTTCCTTCTACTCAATTCCAACAAAACAGAGGTACGAATTATTGAACCAAAAAACTCTAAAAAATACGCCGCTAAAATATCATTTGACTCTCGAAGGATGTACTGTTACATCATCTTCAACAGTGAAGAACTTAGGTGTTATATTTTATACCAATCTATCCTTTGAAAATCAAATTACCAATGTTTGTAGAACAGCATTTCCCCTTCTGTCGCTCTCTCGACGTTGTGTCGGAGAAGCGACACTAGGGGTCTCTCTTGAGTGCCGAAATATGCCTCTGACTTATGAAAAAAGGCCAATGAGAAGTTGTCAGACAGTATTTGCATACCCCGCCCACGGACATACGGGTATTTAAGTGGGCAAATACGGTGAGTTAATTCAGAAAATTTCTTCGGAGCCGATGGTAGTGCATGCAGTCTGCTGTGAGTCACACACACCAGTTCCTGCTTTTTCCTCTGACGATCTGCATGCTGTTGGATTGACGACGCATAACAGCGGCTTTCTCCTTCTTGCACGGCTGTGCATTTTTGCCACTAGGTGCTTCAACAGCGCAGACAACTCGAAAGAGTTATTCTAAAAAGAGTAATTTCCTCTAAAAGAGCAAAACACAGCAGCATTGAACATCCTTTTCAGGACGCGTCTTTATAAAGATGCCTTTCCGCCCCTGTGTTGTTCATGGATGCGGTAGAATGCTCTCCGCTTCAGATGGCCACAGGCGTTGTCTCGTGTGTCTGGACAGCGATCACACCGAGGCTGCATTTGTGGATGGTTCATGCTCTCACTGCGAGAGCATGACCATGGCAACGTTGTGGTCGCGGCTTGTTTTCAACAGAAAGCCACTCCAGCCGCCCCCCCATATTGCGCCTTCTTCCCACGGGATTGAGGACGATGTGGCTGGCGCTGGAGGCGATCTGGGGATGGCAGCAGATACAGCTCCGCCGGGTACGCCCCCTCGGACCACCCGCTGCCCCGAACGTCATCTATGGTTGAACTTGGTTGAGATGTGTGAAACCGACAAGACGCGCTTCCTGAACACCCCTGTCTCCCAGTTCGGCCTCTTCGGCGACACGCGGTGAAGAAGCAGACGGAGGCCATCTCTCAGATTATGCCCCGCCGTAAACCTGCCGCCACGGGTCATGCCACGTCCGCTCGCCGAGGGTGTCCCCCTGCGGCTAAGAAACACCCAGCTCTGCCTCAACCCAGCCCAGCCCTAGCGGGGGCTGCGGTACCCACATTCTCAAAAAAAGAGCTATTTCCTTTGTCTCTGGGTCACCTGGCCCGCAAGACTTTGCTTCCAGATCTCAACAGTCCCGGCTTCCTGAACAGTCCCACGACTGTTCCCCGGCCCCCCCATGTCCTATTTTTCCCGGAAGTGCACGATGAGCACCCCTCTCCACTGGTCACAGTGCCACTCGCTCATCTGCTCTCGCTACCCTTGACAGATACACGGCGATTCCCCAGGTGGATAGGGCGGTTGCGCTCCACCTATGCCCCGGAAACCCTACCACCTGGCAAGGTCGCAGCACCAAAGCCTCGGGACGCACCCTTGCCTCCCGACGCCACATTACCTGCTCGTTACCTGCCAAAATTCTTGTCCCCTTGGTGCCCCTAGCGTGGAGTTTGAATCCATCACGCTGGCTGGGCGTGTTCGACTCGGTTACGCAATTCAGTTAGCCAGGCCCCCGCCCCCCTTCGCAGGCGTCCATTTTTCCGCAGTACACACCGAACGTGCCAATTCCCTGCGCACGGAAATAACAACTCTTTTACTCAATGATGCGATAGAGCCTGTCCCTCCAACCGAAATGAAGAAGGGTTTCTACAACAACTTCGTTGTTCCCAAGAAAGGCAGCGGCTTACGACAGATCTTGGACTTGCAGAGTTTTCAACCGGGCTCTGCTCAAACTCCCACTCAAAATGCTCACGCAAAAACATATCCTGACTTGCGTCCGACATCTAGATTGGTTCGCAGCGGTAGACCTGAAGGACGCGTACTTTCACGTCTCGATTCTGCCGCGACATCAACCCTTCCTATGGTTTGCGTTCGACGGCCAGGCGTATCAGTACAAAGTCGTCCCCTTCGGCCTGTCTCTGTCCCCTCGTGTCTTCACGAAAGTCGCAGAGGCAGCCCTTGCCCCGCTCCGAGAAGCCGGCATTCGCATACTCAACTATCTTGACGACTGGCTCATCCTGGCCCCCTCACAAGAGTTACTATACGCACACAGAGACCAGGTGCTCAGGCACATCAGCCGTTTGGGGCTTCAGGTCAACTGGGAAAAGAGCAACTCACCCCGGTTCAGAGCATCTCTTTTCTCGGCATGGAGTTAGACTTAGTCTCAATGACAGCACGCCTCACCAACGAGTGTGCGCAGTTGGTGCTGAAATGTCTTGCTTCCTTCAAGCCAGGCGCAATGGTCCCTTTAAAACTTTTCCAAAGGCTCCTGGGATATATGGCATCCTCCGTGGCGGTCGCGCCGATGGGGTTGATGCTAATAAAACCACTTCAGCACTGGCTTCAAACTCGAGTCCCGAGACAAGCGCCGTGTGATGATCACCACCGCCTGCCGCCAGACATTCAAACCCTGGACAGACCTCTGCTTTTTACGGGCAGGAGTAACCTTGCAGAAGGTGTCCCGACGCGTCCTGGTCATGACCGACGCCTCCAGATCGGGTTGGGGCACCGTGTGCAACGACCACATGTCACGACTCGCCTGTCGTCTCCTCCTTTGGAGCCAGCAGCGACTCAGGTCACTGCGTGCCACTCACATCCCTGGCAACCTCAGTGTGATAGCGGACACGCTGTCACCACAACGCTTGCCCAGTGGAGAGTGGAGGCTTCACCCCCAGTTGGTCCAGCTGATTTGGGAACGGTTCGACAAGGCCCAGGTAGACCTGTTTGCCTCCCGAGAAACCTCCCACTGCCCACTCTGGTATGCCCGAACAGAGGCTCCCCTCGTGGCAGACGCACTGGCACACAGCTGGCCCACGGGGCTGCACAAGTACGCATTCCCCCCAGTGAGCCTTCTTGCACAGGTGCTGTGCAAGTTCAGGGAGGACGAGGAGCAAGTCACCTTAGTGGCCCAGTACTGGCCCACTCGGACTTGGTTCTCGGACCTTACGCTTCTCGCCCCACCCTGGCGAATTCCCCTGAGGAAGGACCTACTTTCTCAGGGACGGGGCACGCTCTGGCATCCGCACCCAGACCTCTGGAACCTCCACATCTGGCCCTTGGGACGCGGAAGATCTATCCAGTCTAACACCTACTGTCGTAGACACAATCAACCAAGACAGAGCCCCTTCTACCAGGCATCTTTACACCCTAAAGTGGCACCTGTTCACAAATTGGTGTTCTTCCCGGGCTGAAGACCCACAGAGGCGCACAGTTAGGTCAGTGCTTTTATTTCTACAGGAGAGATTGGAGGGGAGGCTGTCCCCTTCCACCCTTAAGGTGTATGTCGCCTCCATTGCGGCTCACCACGATGCAGTAGACAGCAAGTCTCTGGGTGCCCGGAGGTTAAATCCCTCCCGGCCAAGCCTGTTCCCTCCTTGGATCTCTCAGTGGTCCTCACGGGCCTCCAGAGACCCCCCTTCGAGCTGCTAGATTCAGCTGGACTTAGGGCTCTCTCTCTCAAAACGGCCCTGCTGATCACGCTTGCCTCCATCAAGAGGGTCGGGGACCTGCAAGCATTCTCTGTCAGCGACACTTGCCTGGAGTTCGGTCCGGCAGACACATATGTGATCCTAAGACCGCGACCGGGCTACGTGCCAATTGATCAATTGGATCAAAATGCAACAGCCAGAGTGCTGACAAGATCCAAGATGATAATTTAAGCCCCATTTTATCGTCGTTACATTGGCTACCTGTTCAATTTCTTATTAATTAAAAAATTCGGTAAACTACGTACAAAGCTTTGAATGGTCTAGCTCCGCAGTACTTAAGTGACATTCTACCATGCTATATTCCATCATGTTTATTATGATCACAAAATTTGGGCCTTTTAATAGCTCCTAGAATATTAAAATTCACAAAAGATGCTAGATCCTTTTCATATTTGGCTCCGAAACTATGGAATAGTCTCCATAACACTGTTCGAGATGCAGACACACTCACTCAGTTTAGGTCTAGACTAAAGAATCATCTATTTAGCTAGGCATACACCCAATTTATACTTCAACTAACAATTTAGGCTGCTTTAGTTAGGTCTGTCAGAACCAGAAACAGTGATCATGATCCATAACTCTGTAATAAATTGAATGGCATCTATGCTAATATTATTGTATTTGTTTCCCAGTCTCATCCTTGGGACTCCTATCCTGAGGTCACCAGAACCGGGTGGATCCAGCTCCATTCCTGCTTTGTTGGACTCCACTGCTACGTGTCGCTGTGTGATGATGACTATTAGTAGCCGGTGCCAGCCAAACATCACTTCAGTCTATTACGATGGACTTCAGAGGAGGAACTGATGCAAACTCCAACAATAAGATATGGGATACTTCATATTCCATTGCCTGAACCTTGGATTTAGGATAGACCTCACCGAAATTACCGGCCAGGTTGAACTGCGATGCACCTAACTGATCTCTGACTGCTGGTCTAATGATGGACTACACATATACATGCACTATCAATGAATTGCCAATGAAACCCTTCATCAGACAACTAACAAGGACAATTGCATCTATGTGAACTTCTGCAGTCAATCGAGTATGGACTTCAAAGACATTAGTCATTAATATTACAGTTCATACAAAGTCTTTGTTTAAACACTGACCCTTAACAATTACTTAATTCATTTTAAACCATGACTTGCACTATAAATAACTAATATTGGCAATATATTCATGATGTTAGCCAGAGGGGAACTGGCCCCCACAGTGAGTCTGGTTTCTCCCAAAGTTATTTTTCTCCATTAACCAACATCTTATGGAGTTTTGTGTTCCTTGCAACAGTCGCCTTCAGTCACTGGGGTTATAAAAACAATTATTATTATTTAATTAAATATGATGAATTATATTTCATCAAACTACACAATGATCACTCTAAGACATTATAGATATTACAGTTATATCTTCTATTAATCTCTGATCTTCTGTAAAGCTGCTTTGAAACGATGTGTGTTGTGAAAGGTGCTATATGCATGTGACCACATCGCATTTGATGTGAACACTAATTCGTCCTGAATGCATCCTGGACAGCAGTGAAGAACCACCCCTCACCTGTTGTAACGCTTGAGCAACGAGGCAGACGAGGAGATGTGGATCCAAATGCAGTTTCGATTTTATTAAATAAACAAACAAGTAAACACAAAGGAACAACCCTCAATGGGGAAATAAAACATAAAACTGAAAACTAAACACGATGAAAACAAACAGAGAACTCAGGCAGGGAACACATACCAGGCTAACAACAAACAACGATAGACAAGGAGTGAACAAAGAACCGAGGTATAAATACATAAACATGGGACAAAGGGGCCAATGAACAAACAGAACTCAAACAAGATAACAAGGTGATTAACAGAAGCAAAATGGCAAATTAACGAGGGCAGGTGCAAACAATGAACGGTGAACACGAAAGCTAACAAAGAGACTATGGAGTTACACAAGGGACAAAAGTGAAAACTAAGGAATGCAAAAGTGACAAAAATGGCAAACAAAAGGGCAACAGTGAAACAAGACAAGGTATACATAACACCTGTCAATCAACAGCTGCTCTAAAACAAGAGTTTGAACGTGGTCGGTTATGAGCGGCTTTAAAAGGAAACAACAGTCCGATCTGAAAATTTTAATTACAGATCTTCTTCATTGTGTCTGATATCAACATGCAGGAATACAGATGACAAGCACGATCATCTGAAGTTCAGGTTAATACAGGAAATCCACTAAATAATGGATTATTCTGCTCGAAATGTTGCGGTGCCGCGTGAGGCGGAGCCAAGGAGGACTTCGGAGGCGGAGCCGTAGAAGACTTGGGAGGCGGCGCCAAAGGAGGCGTAGGCAGGACCGTGGGGGGCTTAGGAGGCGGAGCCGAGGGAGGCCCAGGGGGCGGAGCCGAGGGAGTCCCAGGGGGCGGAGCCGAGGGAGTCCCAGGAGACGGGGCCGAGGGAGGCCCAGGAGGCGGGGCCGAGGGAGGCGGAGCCGGGAAAGAACTAGGAGGCGTCGGAGGCAAGGCTGAGGGAGGCCTCAGAGGCGGAGCCGGGAGTGGCTCTTGCGGCGGGGCCATGGGATGCGGAGCCGTAGGAGGCTCGGGTGGCGGAGCCGCAGGAGGCTCGGGAGGCGGAGCCGCAGGAGGCGGAGCCATAGGAGGCTGAGCCATAGGAGGCGGAGCCGTAGGAGGCTGAGCCATAGGAGGCGGAGCCGTAGGAGGCTCGGGAGGCAGAGCTGTGGGAGGCTTGGGAGGCGGAGCCGTAGGAGGCTCGGGAGGCGGAGCCGTAAGAGGCTCAGGAGGCGGAGCCGTAGGAGGCTCGGGTGGCGGAGCCGCAGGAGGCTCGGGAGGCGGAGCCGCAGGAGGCGGAGCCGTAGGAGGCTCGGGAGGCAGAGCTGTGGGAGGCTTGGGAGGCGGAGCCGTAGGAGGCTGAGCCATAGGAGGCGGGGCCCTGGAAGGCTCAAGAGGCTTGAGGGGCGGAGCCCTGGTAGGCTCTAGAAGCTTGAGGGGCGGAGCCCTAGAAGGCTCGAGAGACTTGGGAGGCGGAGCCCTGGAAGGCTCGAGAGGCTCGAGAGACTTGAGAGGCGGAGCACTGGAAGGCTCGAGAGGCTCGAGAGACTTGAGAGGCGGAGCCCTGGAAGGCTTGAGGGGCTTGAGAGGCGGAGCCCCAGGAAGATCGGGAGGAGGAGCTCTGGAAAGCTCGGGAGACTTGAGAGACGGAGCCCTGGAAGACTCGAGAGACTTGAGAGGCGGAGCCCTAGGAGGCTCGGTAGGAGGAGCCCTGGAAGACTCAAGGGACTTGAGAGACGGAGCCCTGGGAGGCTCGGGAGGAGGAGCCCTGGAAGACTCGAGAGACTTGAGAGGCGGAGCCCTAGGAGGCTCGGGAGGCGGAGCTCTGGAAAACTCAGGAAGCTCGGAGGACAGAGCTCTAGGAAGCTCGGGAGGCGGAGCTCTGGAAAGCTCGGAAGGCTCGAAAGGCAGAGTACTAGGAAGCTCGGAAGGCGGAGCTCTGGAAAGCTCGGAAGGCCCGGAAGGCAGAGTACTAGGAAGCTCAGAAGGCGGGGCACTGGGAAGCTCGGAAGGCGGAGCTCTGGAAAGCTCGGAAGGCGGAGCACTGGGAAGCTCGAGAGGAGCTGACTCTTGGACGGGCGCGACCACTGGCGCTGGCCTTTGGACGGTCATGGCTACTGGCGCTAGCTCTTGGACGGTCGTGGCTACTGGCACTGGCTCTTGGACGGTCATGGCTACTGGCGCTGGCTCTTGGACGGTCATGGCTACTGGCGCTGGCTCTTGGACGGTCATGGCTACTGGCGCTGGCTCTTGGACGGTCATGGCTCTGGCGCTGGCTCAGGGACGGTCGAGGCTACAGGCGCTGGCTCAGGGACGGTCCAGGCTACAGGCGCTGGCTCAGGGACGGTACAGGCTACAGGCGCTGGCTCACTGACTTCTGAGGCGACAGGCAGTGGCTCACTGACCTCTGAGGCGACAGGCTCTGGCCGGGTTACCGTGGTATGCGCCAGCTTGGGTTCGCTGGGCGCTGAGGGCAGAGCCAAGAGGGGTTTAGGGCACAGGGCTGCGGCAGGCGGAGGCTGGAGAGCAGAGACCTTTCCCCTTCTCCTCTTCCTCCGGGCTGACACGACTGGCGAAGCTGGGACGCTGTTCCTGGTCAGCGTGGCTTCTGGTTCGCTGGCCGTGGCTGGCAAGGGCTCCGGCTCGCTGACGGTAGAGGCCGCAGGCGCAGGCTCACTCACAGTGACAGGCGTAGGCTTTGGCTCGCAGACCGGGGCAGGCGTAACAGGGAGAGCCTGGGACGGCTGAAGAGTCTCCACAGTAGGTGGGGAGGTAGGGTCCTTCCCAGCATGGCCCACAGTGAACGGGGAGCCGCACAACAATAAGGTCAACTTCAGGAAGTCGCGGAGAGTCCAGCCGCGTGATGCCGGCGGCAGCCGCTCCTTTAGCCAGCCACTCAGGTTTTCCCTGAAGAAGACCACAAGGGAGGTGTCCAGGAAGTCCGCAACAGCCACAAGACCAAGGAAGACTTGCCTCAGGCATAGCAGGTGGTATCTGGCACGTAAAACCGCCGGATCCATGGTGGTCTATCGTTCTGTAACGCTTGAGCAACGAGGCAGACGAGGAGATGTGGATCCAAATGCAGTTTAGATTTTATTAAATAAACAAACAAGTAAACACAAAGGAACAACCCTCAATGGGGAAATAAAACATAAAACTGAAAACTAAACACGATGAAAACAAACAGAGAACTCGGGCAGGGAACACATACCAGGCTAACTACAAACAACGATAGACAAGGAGTGAACAAAGAACCGAGGTATAAATACATAAACATGGGTCAAAGGGGCCAATGAACAAACAGAACTCAAACAAGATAACAAGGTGATTAACAGAAGCAAAATGGCAAATTAACGAGGGCAGGTGCAAACAATGAACGGTGAACACGAAAGCTAACAAAGAGACTATGGAGTTACACAAGGGACAAAAGTGAATACTAAGGAATGCAAAAGTGACAAAAATGGCAAACAAAAGGGCAACAGTGAAACAAGACAAGGTATACATAACACCTGTCAATCAACAGCTGCTCTAAAACAAGAGTTTGAACGTGGTCGGTTATGAGCGGCTTTAAAAGGAAACAACAGTCCGATCTGAAAATTTTAAATAGTAGATACATACACAAACAAGAGAACTTTACAGATCTTCTTCATTGTGTCTGATATCAACATGCAGGAATACAGATGACAAGCACGATCATCTGAAGTTCAAGTTAATACAGGAAATCCACTAAATAATGGATTATTCTGCTCGAAATGTTGCATTTGTGCTTAAAGTAAATTTCAGCTGCATCTGGAAGAAAGAGCATGCCATTGTTTTTCATGATTTATGTGTCATTTCACATCAGAGACCCTTCCCTCAAACCATGTGTAAATCGGGTCTGTGTAGCTTTTGGATGACACCACACTAATAAGCCTCAAATACTATAAGATTTTAATTCACATTATTTCATAATATTAGCTATGATCATTGAATGCTGTTTTGTGGCCAAAAAAAATCAAATATTCACAACTTTACATGGGCATAAAGCTGTGGTTATACTCACATTTTTACATATGGGTCAGAGAAGCCATTGACATCCATGGCTGCCAGGTGGGCGCAGCGGCGGACTCCAACACACAGGCCACCCTTGGCTCGCTCTTTAGCTTCCATCTGGCCATCCCCTTCTGGCATCTGTGATGGGGGCAGAAACTGTAGACACAGTAACAGACGACCTCGCTCTTCTAGATTGCGCTGCTGCTCGCGCTCCCACTGCACGCATAAACACAGAATTCTTGTTATCTCATATCTGCAGTATCACAATTATTATTTTAAGTATAATATATTATGGTTCTCACCATGCTAAACTCCAAAAAAAAAATATACTGTATATATAAATTGCCAGGCAGCCTTAATGCAACAATGTTTAAATTTGGTTGATGTGTTGAAAACCAAACAATTAGCTAATTTTCAATGAAATTCAGTATTTTGGATGTTACAGGTGTTTAAGTCAGCGAACCACCAGTGTACCTCAAGGTTCGGAGCTAGGTCCTCTTCTCTTCTCAATATACACAGCATTGCTGAGACCTTTCATTCAGACACATTAATTTTCCTCCCACTGATATGCCAATGACAAGTAGCTTTACTAGCCTAATGGCACCACGATGTCTGCTCTCAGCTCAGATGAAAGAACACCACCTCCAACTCAACCAAACAAAGAACCAACAGAACCCTTGTCATCTCAGCTATGCCTGTAATTTGACAATATTACCGATCAGCTAGTCTTGACGACACTAATGCCATCCATGTCAGTGAGGAACTTGAGAGTTTGACTACCAGCTTAATTTAACAGACATTGTTATGACCATCCAGTCATATTTGTGATCTGTCCTTCCGATCTGAGCATGCAGCAAAACTCCTTGTTCAGGCTCTTGTCTTGTCTAGATGTGATTGCTGCAATGGTATCTTGGTTGCCCTTCCAGCATGCACAATTAAACCTCTGCAAACAGAGCAGCAACTGGATATGCACACTCCTGCTAACACTGCCACTGCCAAGTTAGCTGGAGTATTGTAGATGTTTGAGCAGAAGATAGACACAGATGAAGAAAACAGACAGATAGTTTTTTTTATATATTAAGCAGGTGCCTTATGCTTGTGGACTGATTAAGTTCTCATGGAAGAGATGTGTCTTCAGCTGTTTTTTGAATGTTGAGAAGGTTTCAACATATTGGGTGGGTGCTGGAAGTGCATTCCAGCATTCAGGAACAGAGCGACTTTGTGTCTTGTTGCAATGGAACTGTCAGGGGCCGCTAATTTTTGATGGCAGTGAGAGAGAGGTGTTGTTCTCGCTCCCTGGTGTTGTTCTATAAACTGGCCTGAAGGCCAAAGTCAAAGCCTTGAATATGATGCAGGCAGCTACAGATAGCCAGTGGAGTGAACTCAACAGGAGCGTGAAGTGAGCCCTCTTTGTTTGGTTGAAGACCAGACATGCTCCTGTATTCTGGACCAACTGTATTGGTTTAATCGTTCTAGTGGGGAGGCCAGCAAACAGAGCACTGCAGTTGTTAAGTCCTGATGTGACAAGAGCTTGGATCAGGAGCTGTACAGTACAGTTAGACAGATAGGATCTGATTTTCTTGATGTTGTAAAGCTTGTACCTGAAAGATCGGGCGGTTGACAAGATTGAATTTAAGCTATAGTCTTAAATTATGGCAACCACGGCCGAGGTGCCGAGGATGCCATATGCCCCAGGAGCCTCTGGAACTGTTTGAGAGGAACCGCTGTGCCTGGCATGAAGCGAGCAAGGCACGCAAGCACTGACTGTGCACACTCTGTCGTGACGCTCCAATTCCAAACCGAAAAGGAGATGCTCTGAACTGGAGAGAGCTTGCTCTTTTCCCAGTTGACCTGAAGCCCTAAACGGCTGAGGTGCCCGAGCATTTACATATATATTGAATTATTGTTATATGAGGGGCTTTTTCAGCAAATATTTGTATATGCGATTAAATGCGATTAATTAATCGGGACACCATGTATTTAATTCGATTAAAATATTTTAACGATTGACAGCCCTAATTATTATAAATAAATATTATTATATTTATCATATATAATTATTTAGATTTTATGTGTCTTGTGTAATTTATAATTCATAAAACAACAACAGTAAGAGTTAGGACTGAACGGCTCAGCATGGTGCATCACCATCTGGCATAATAAAGAGTTTATTTTGCTTTGACATTTGCTTTGTGTGTTCAGGTCTCTGTATTTCTGCCCTGAGGGTCTCCTATACAACCTGTATTAACATCACTGCTGGTACACTGCTCAGATAATACCATACTACTTAAAGAGAAATAAATCCATGTGCCTAGTATAATTTGATAAGGTCATCAGAGGAAAATGGCAAATCAAATGACTATACGATCACACAATCAAATGTGATCTCAATCAATGGCATTTGTAAGAATCTCTTCTGAAGATGAGACAGCGGGAGGTGAGATAAAGAGAGAACAGAAGACGATCATCAGGGAGGAGTAGAATAGAGAACAGAGGGACTATAACCAGCAGGAAGGAGACAAAAACACAGTGAGTCATTTATGTCCATAGGCACTGCTGCGTGTACATCGCCGCATGTATTTATAGTGGTTTATGTTATTTTCAGCTGTATGTGAGTCACACTATCTATACATCTAAATCTATTCATCTATCATCCATCCAACCATTAGAGAAGTAAATATGTGCTTTGACAACAATTTAATTACACTTTTTTAATAAATTATGTGGTGCATCATGAAATCTCAAATGTCGTTGATTACACTATTATGGTATGATTATGACACAAGAATTGTTCTCTGGATAAGAAATTAATACGTAATAAATAGTTTATCTTTATAATACTTAGAATCGATTAATAAACATGCACTCAACTGAATTTTTCACTGACTGATATGACAAAGGTGTTGACTATCACTGTGAATGTAGCATCAACAAAAGCAAATACACTTTATCAATTTACTATTTAAAACAAGCTGCACATTTCCTTGGTGTCTTTCCAGTATCTCTTGTCTGATCTTTCTTCTCTGTTTGACTAATTAGCAGTGTGCAGAGAACTGAACTGTTGTCTCTGTCTCTCTGGTTGTATGTTAATAGGATGGGATTGACTACACTGCAGGAAACGACAAGACAACTGCTTTCCAAAGGGATCCTCAACTTTGATGTTAGATGACTTAAATATTTGAGACGTGGGCAATTATTTTAAAGACGGAGAGTAAATAGTACTGATGTGGAGGCATATTGAGTCATAGTGAGAAATAAATGAGAGTGAACAGTGATGTTTACCTCTCTCAGATAGCAGGAGATTCCTCTAAGGGCTGAACTCGTGGCCGTAGGAGATGAGAGCTGACGGACAGAGATACAGAGTTTACAGCGCACAAACACACACTTCAGATGATACAAATCTGAATGTTAAAGGAATGGTTGTTCACCCAATAATGGAGATATTTCAAATGCCTATAAGCTGTTCTTTTTTCAAAACCACAAAATGCATGCTGATTCATACTGCCAAGCTCAAAAAGGACAAATCATTAAAGTAGTCCACACTAAACATCATCTCCTCCACAACAGATTTCATTCAACATCTCATTTGTACCTGAATAAATTTAAACCTGGCACCTATTGACTGATTGTGCAAGGATGTCAATGACACCAAACAGCATTAGAATAATGACATAAATTCCAGGATGTTTTGCTTTTGTATTCTTTCAGAAGACTTGAAATATAGCACAAAGGTCACATGGACTCTGTCTATGGTGCCGTTTATTAGTACTGTGTGCTTACTTTTTTAGGTGTTAGCATTAGTGCTAGTGAACTATAGAAAATCACTGGCACAAATTAAAATATTTTTTTATAATTTACAACTCCAAATTATTACTACAATTTGGAAAACAATTGAACACTGAAAAACCTATATCCATTGACAATTAATCTGAATAGCCTATTACAGTAATGCATTGCACTATGGTGTTTCTCTGAATGTCAAAAACATGCTGAATCCAGTGTTTCACCAGCACTACTGTTTAAAAGGGTAGTTTAACCAAAAATAGAAAATCTTTCATCTTTTACTCACCCTCATGCCATCCCAGATTTGTATGACTTTCTTTGTTCTGTAGAACACAAATGCATGTGCATGCAAGTGAATGGTGTCCAGCAGAACTCAGTACTCAAAATGTCCAAAAAGCACATAAAGGATCCATGACACTCCAGTGGTTTAATCCGTGTATTCACCCATGTGTGGGTGTGGGTGAGAAACAGCTCAATATTTAAGTCCTTTTTTACTATAAATCTCCACCTTTGACAAGCTCCGACCAGTAGATGGTGATATACCCGAAGAATGTGAATCACAAAAAACTCTAAAGAACATGGAAGTGAAAGTGTAGATTTTCATAGATAAAAAGGGCTTAAATATGTATCTGTTTCCCATACACACCTATCATATAGTTTCAGAAAACATGGGTTTAACCACTGGAGTTGTTTGGATTACTTTTATGCTATACTTTTTGGAGATTCAAAGTTCTGGTGACAATTCACTTGTATTGCATGTACCTACAGAGCTGAGATATGTTTCTAAAAACCTTCATTTGTGTTCAGCAGATGAAAGAATGTCGTACTCATCAGTAATGGCATGAGGGAGAGTAAATTATAATTTACTCTCAATTTTCATTTTTGGGTGAACTATCCTCTTAATCTTGTCCTCTGGAAATCCATCCAGACTTTAAGGGCAAACAATATTCAAATATTGTTTTTATTAATCACATACATTTTTGTCGCTCTCTTTTTCCACAAAAACAGTCAAATGTGCGACTCTTGAGCATGGCCTTGCAACCAGCGAGCAGCATGGAAGGAATAGATCGAGAATGATCATTTCTGGCTTTATCTTCACGGACACTCACATGAGGGGGGTGCTCTAGGCAGATGTTATAATGTTTGGGCTGGTCAGGCTTTACTCTGCGTAACGCCATGCGCGACTCTCCAATGAACTCATTATGAGTCAGCTTGTCCTCGTCGCATACAGACACCCTGAGAGCGACACAGAGAGAGAATGTAAATATCTTTGTTCATTCTAACATCAAAAGATAAAATGGAACATTTCACTAGATTCCTGTCTAGGTGGTAACCATCATTCTGCTACAGTTCTACAATAGTTCTGAAGCAAGGAGAGGCGTTCGTTTACCCCCCAAGTAGATCATGTTGTTTCTCTCCATGCAGTTCTTATGATGAACATATCAATCAATGGTTCAAACACACACTACTATGTTTGTCAGTACGACAGGCCTGTTCACACAAATAAATACCCATGTCGAATACTGTTAATGGCAGAGATGTTTTATTATTATCAAATGATTAAAATAATTGCAATTAACCAATTTTTTTGTAGTTAACACATCAATCCAAACAGTTCCTTTGAAAGGAACGAAGAAAATAAAAAATTATTAATAGGTGTAAGAGTGGTTTTCAGCAATTAGTTCTGTGAAGGACAAGATCAATGCTCATGACCTTCCTAAGAGCCTTGACGGGTTGGTGGATTTGGCAATTCAGATGGACAATCGTCTTGCTGTGAGGCATCGGCATCGCAAGGCGATCTCTTATAGAGAAGTTCCTATTTCATCAGCCAGTCCACCTGAACCCATGTCAGCTGAAGAGCCCATGCAGGTTTGGAGAGCTCGACTAAACAGAGAACCAGTGACTTGAATTGTAACTGAATGACTTGACAATAACTTGAATGTTTTTTATTATTATTATTTTCAATAACTTATTATAAACAGTAATGAAATGCGTTTAAAAAATATTGCGACATCAATTAATGAATCTGCACGTATAGTGCCCACTATACAATCTCTGGACGCAGTGTTATGATAAGGGGTGACTTCATTTGGGCAGGTCTAGGCTCAACAATGTAATGCAGCAATAAAATGAAGTCAGCTGACTACCTGAATGTACTGAATGACCAGCTTATCCCATCAATGTATTTTTTCTTTCCTGCCGGAATGGGTATATTCCAGGACAACAATGCAGAGATTCATCTGGCTCAAATGGTGAAAGAGTGGTACAGGGAACATGAGGAATCATTTTCACACATGAATTGGCCACCACAGAGTTCTGACCTAAACCCCATTGAAAGTCATTGGGATGTGCTGGAGAAGACTCTGCTGTCATCAATACAAGATTTTGGCTAAAAATTAATGCAACTCTGGACAGAAATAAATGTTGTGACATTGCATAAGGTTTCTGAAACAATGCCATGACGAATGCGCACCGTAATCAAAGCTAAAGCGGTCCAATGGAATATTAGTGTATGCAACTTATTTTTGTCCAGGTAGTGAAGTAAGGTTAAAGTGTAGCATGCACCCTGCTGAGCAGCTTAATGTTGGCTGGTATTAGCTGGTGTACTAGACTGATTAGGCTGGTCTGTTTGGCTGGTTTAAGAAGAGTTAAGGGCAGTTGTTAGCAAGTCAGGCTGGGAGACCTGCTAGACAAGCTAAAATCAGCTAAGTCACCAGCTAAATATGTAGCTTGTGTATTTTCAGTTGGGGTTTACAGTGCTGATGTAGTATGCATTCTTGCACTGTTGTGTATGTGCTGTCTTGTTAGTTGTTGAATATAGAACCTCCTGCGGCATTATGTCACATTATGTCTGCTTTGTTATGATTTCTCATTAGCATCTCCCAGGCAGCGTGTGAGGCTTATGAATGTGCATAAGATTTCAAACACTCACCAAACACAAACAGTTATATTATTTCCACTGACATAGAGAACAACACTGACATACTCAAAATATTTTTATGAGTAATGTGTAAGGTGAATAAAAAAAATTATAATTTTGACTGGACCTGTTCTAATGTCTCCATACTTCTTATGCTTTCAAACAAGGCATATGTCACAATGTGGCAGCTACATGATGCAATAGCATCTGAACCACAGGGACTTGACAGCAAGAGACACAGAATGATCCTCATTAAAAACACACATATACATGAACCCACTATGTGTGACAGTGCACACAGATGACTGTGACACAGAAGAAGCCAGAGGTTACATGGAGAAAACAGGAAGGTACAAATTTTGCAAGAGCAAAATCCCACCATAGCTCTCAAATCTCTTTCACACATATTCAAACTTATAGCTCAAAGGCATATTATGCCAGGTTTGATGTCAGTGATGCCAAATGCCACGGTTCTTGAGTCTCTTTTAATCAAACGTGAGGCACGTTGATGCATGGCAATATAATTTGAGAACTATGGTAGAAAGCTTCATTTTCAGTAAATAACGCAGCCTGGTTTCATAAAAATGTTCACTGTGGCAACTACTTTGCAAAACGTGGTTCATTACACATTTCGCAGCAGTTCTGAGGCGGAATATCCAATGTGTGGAGCTAAAAGCCAGTTAATTGTTCTCCCAAGCACATGAAGATTTTGAGGATTTAAATCAACAAAGCCACATGCAAACAATACTCATATTTTTCAGGGGTCAGTGAAATGAAAAGCCTCGCACAATGACCTGAATCTGTCACTATAATTGAGAGAGATACACCATGATTGAGAAACAGAGAAAATTTCAAAGAGAAACCAATGATGTGGACATTGAAGGAATGTTCCAGGTTCAATATAGTTTACGCATCTGTGACTTGCTGTCGATAACCACAGAAAATTATTTCAACTTGTTCCTATTTTTATTCAAACATTTTTACAGTAATACATTTAGGGGCTCGAGAACGACATTTTTAAACCTTGTGTTCTATTAAGAATTCTCATGTAAACAGTGCTTTATGCATCGCGTTCCTTTTTTAGATCCTAACACGGATATTATGTGAAAGCTACTGTGTTAGGTTTTTTAAATTGGTCACTACGTGAGTTGAAATGTTGGATATAACTTTGCATAGACGATTTTATTACACCGGTCTCAATCCTGTATTCTAGTTGACAAAATTGAGGGACGAGTCAAAACTATTTTCGGTGGTAATCAACAGCTTGTTAACAGATGCTGTTAATCGAGCTTAACTTGTATTGAACCAGGAAATGTGCTTTAATAGTTGGGGATTAAGAGCAGTGGCACAGAAATAGAGTGGATTGGTTAATATACCTGAGGGTTTTTTTGAACATATCCTCCACTGTGATGCCACAGTACGTGAGTGTTTCATTCCACACAGGGTTCAGAGTATTCCTCACAGTCTTTGTCTTTAGTTTATTGGCCTTGGAGAGGAAATATCGAAACAATATCAATAAAGCTCAGACGACTGCTAATTAGACTTCTGCAAATAAAGCCAATCCCCTTAAAAACACGGCTGTAAGAGGAAATCACAAAGCATATTATGTTTCAGACAGTAGAACATAAATCATTTCAGCAAGTATATGTAAACACATCTGTTGAAATTGCTTTAGGCAAATGCTCTTATCAAATGGCATTCTTTCAAATATCGTAATAAGAAACAATGAAAATGAGACACAAATCACTGCACTGATATCACAATAATATATACAACTAAAACAATCTTGCAATTCTTATCTTTGAGCTGTGAAGTTGACATCTGAAGCAGCTAATTATAAATATGTGTTTAAACTGGACTTTATTACCTGGAAATCATTTTACTTCTGGAGTACACAGGCTTAGTTCGGAACAGCATGTAGTATGTACTACATAGTATGTCCCTATCATCCCTACCTAAATCTATGCCTGTGATATACAGTATGCACATTTTCTGCATGCATTGAATATGGGTGATCTACTAGTGTGCAGAATACAACAGAGTACACTGCGTGAAATACCAACCCAGTCTCATAACAACTTGTAATATTTTGCATGAGATGGTGAATTTGGTACAAAGGTACAACTTTTAGACCAACCAATCAACACACAGAACTTCAAATCGGTACAACACAGGCATCAAATTTGATCTAGCCTCCAAACCAATACTTTATTTTACCAAAGGAAACATGTGCCTTTCAATAACCTGTAATACGCTACCCTGGTTTCTTCGGTGGTATACAAAAGTTATTTTCCCATTAAAATCATGGTTAGGTTTAGGGTTTGGGTTTGGAGTTAAACTTAGATAATTGTATAATAACATTTATTTCTTTAGTTAAATTCTTTAGTTCATATATTTTCCCCTATGGGAGTAAAATTGTAACTTTTTTGTACGAACCAGCTAGAACAATTTCTTGCGTTTGCCATCTTATACAATGATAATGACTTCTCATGGGACAAGTTGTGAAAGACAGTATCATACAAGAAAAAAATTTTAAAATGCAAATGAACCATTTTCTGAGATTATTTAAACGCAATTGTGACAGGGGCCGGATCGTGATAATACACACCCAGTCCCTTATCAGGCTAATTAGGCTGATTGCGGATGGTGGTCATGTGAAAACAATGTAGCATAATACTGTAGCTAGTATTCCATTTTCAACACAGCACAACACTGTATGTAACTGTCACAAAGACATGTTTCATTGAGATGTTTATTTTGTATGTTTCAGTCATAAATTCGTGTTCTTTTGGGTTCATACAGCATTTAAAGGTGATTAAAAAATGTAATAAATATGATATTCAGAGGATAATACTGATACAAAATGTACCTCCTTAAAATAATGTTTGGTTAAAAATGTAGGGCTCTTTATGAAAGGTTTATTTTAATGTACAGTGTAATGGGTCACATGATTAGAGTTTAGTTGAGAGCGGAACTGTGGCATTATGGGTCAGAACCAACATGGATGCAGAGGAAAGGCATACACCCTCCAAAATACACTCATTCTGCATGTGGTCCAAGAGGCCAATGGTAATTGCCCTTCATTCATTTTATATTGTGTATAATGTTTGATGATGTGTCTTTACATGGACATTGTGATAAGTTTTCAGGGATTTTATTGGGTTTTGTCACATTATTTTGCTAATGTGTTTTGGACACAAGCTTGAGAGATTTGAAAATGACTGAGAGATGTATATTTTGAACATTTTATGTCTTTATTTTCTTGTAGTTTTCATGGTGTCTGCTGAAGAAAGAGAAAAATACATTCTCAATGGCACCTGTATGATGCATGGCCATTATTCTATTGGACCAGTGTAGTAACAATGTATGTGTTATCTAACTTATCTTTATATTATTCAGCTTAGATTTGAGATGTTTTTAGAAAAGAAAAAGAGTCTGTGGCATTTTCTCTCAGCGTACACAATTATTTATCTACAGGATAATATATACATGACAATGCAGTTCTTAAAAAGAGCAAGTGAGAATGTGTTTTTTGACCTTTAGAACATAAAAGGTTTACTCATTTAAATCAAGTGTACAGACACTCACACACACTTTAACTACTAGGCCCTTTCAATGTACAATTCCATTTCACAGTATCTTATTACAATAAACCAGTTAGAGGTTGTGGAGTGATCTCTAACATACTGAAATGAAAATGAGAAAAAAGAGAGGAGGAAAAGAAGCAGAGCAGACCTTGCAGGCGCCAGGAAGCAGGTGCAGCTTCACATAAGGATCTGCCAAACCATTGAAGTCCATGGGCTTCAGACCCTGTGTACATGAACGGGAGGGCGTGATGGTAAAGAAAACAAATAAGAGACAGATGCCCAATAAAGGGAACTAATTTGCTTGCACATTGAATCAGTTTGCATTATTACATTTTTAAGAAAACGTGTTTAATAGACAAAATTCAGGTGAAGAACTACACTACCCATGATCCTGAAGGGAAATAATCCACCAATCAGAGAATCATTGCAAACAAACACGCCAAAAGAGCTCTGCAGCATGCTCTCCCTACTCTTACAAACTACTTATACATTTGTATGTATCTAAATATGTTGCAATAAAATGTAAATATATTATTTCTGAATTTATAATCAACAACAATTCATTAATATTTTTTATATTTTTCCATTGTTTTTCATTTGATTACATCATTCGCAGTGCTTCTTGAGATTGTAGTTCAATCCCTCATCGAAAAACGGTAAGTACAGTCTTGTACCTTTAACGTTTTGTCAAATGTTATACTTTTTTGCTTCAAATTAAAGTTTGTAATGCTGTGATTCACCTCTGAGCTGGTTGGTTTGGTTCATGGCTAACAACCATGTTCGTGGCCCCTCTCGGTAGAAGCCTGGCCACTCTATTGGCCGCCCCACTCACAGCCACAACTCTCCGTCCCGAGAGTCACTGAATCCATTTTGGTCCGTTTTTGTATTCAAGCAGAATTTTAAACACTCGACTGTCCCAACTTTTTTTTATTGTGTTGAAAACTTCTGATTTGAAATGAGTGTATATTCAAATAAATAAACAATTAAATTCAAAAGGCAAAGGATCAAATAATGTGTTGTTGTAGTGCTTTCAATATAGCACAGGGTGAATAGAATTTACAAAGCATTTTCTTTATTTTTAATTTTTTTTATTAGCATTTTCTATACTGTCCCAACTTTTGAATTGTGGTTGTAACATAAGTAAACATAAAACATTTTTTTAAATACCCAACAAACATGGGTATGACATAGTGAAGTGGAGGTTAAAATTGCCTGAAATTCACCATAAAATACAGTATAATTTATGCTTTAAATAATTGCTCTACAGATCTATATTATTTTATTATATTACAACTAAATCATAATTTTGAACCACAAATATCTTTACCATGGTTCACCACACGATGCAGAAAGCAGCGTATGTTAAGAAAGAGATGTACACGAGAGAGATGCAAAAAAATAGAGCCACCAATTACATTGAAAACATTGAAATAGGACAGAATTTGCACATAAACTGTTATTATGGTCATCAATAATGATGCTTCTGTTTCTATAATAAACTAAATAAAACTAAATTTCAGGAGACATATTGTTAAAGTCTCTGTTTTGCCACAATGACTACATCACAAATTGATTTACACACCACACAAATCAGATTAACACTTGCCCTTTGCCATTTCTGATGGGACTTTCAGACATGATAAATCACTTTGTGGGTGCAATTGAACCCATTTGCATTGACACCTAAATTTGTGAATTTATGAAGGAAAACATGCAAAAACTGATAAAACGCACTAGTGCACACCTCGGGAAAACACCATCTCCAGGAGACTACATTAGTAGAATTTTATTCAGTGTACTATATTTTGCACGTTTTTATACACATATTAATTTGGTAAATCAGGAACAGAGAGAGGGAGCATCACAACATTTTAATGGACCAAAGAGTAAACCCTGAGGTACTCCCAGAATTATCCATGATAATGATCAGTCAGTTCCATCTTTTTTCTTAACATCACAGTTTCATAAATTCTCTGCAGAGGCCTGTGCTAACTGATAGCATTGCAAGTGAGCTAAATGAGCGTGCAGTTGTTAGGCAGTAATCCTACTATAGCTAGTGGCCACTTTAGGCAAATCAGCTTGGACTACACAAAATTACTATTTAAGAGAAAAGTTTTATTTTGAGTCCACTCCACTTTTCAGATGGTATTATGGGTATTATGATTTATGGGTAATGGCAAAAAATATTTTTTGAGTTTTGTTACAAAAATGCTAATGGAGTTCTGGACACTAAAATCATAATAAAGTCATTACCGCCTGGCATGACTGAAATATATTAGCCACTTACTGGGAGGCAAAAACATTATAAGAAGCAAGAAAAGAGAGTCCACTGATATCTGAGGCTTACATGTGTTTCGGGTTGAGTGTACTCTATGCATTTTTGGTTAGTAGTTCCCACATACTGTAAGCATTCCTTCATATTTTTTGCTTTGTTCTTTGGGTTATTGTCCTCCTAGAAAACTAATCTAAACAGACATCCTAAACAGAGATTAGCCATATTGTTTTTTTATCTATTTTTCTTTCTCATTTATTAACAACAACAGAAAATGTTCAATCATATGACAGATTTTAATTTAAATACATTTGCGCTGTCTGAAACTGCTTGTGACTTTCAACATTACTGTGTGTTAAAATGAACAGAAGGAGAAATAGATCCAATCAAATGCAACTCTTTGCTTATAGAGTTCTTTTTTCACTTTGAATATTTTTAAACATTATATTTTTTTTATGGTGAATGAATAACAAATTCTCTTGTTTAGTAAAAACCTTTAGTATCAATAGTTTTATGTGAGTATAGATCCTATAGATATAACATCACTATTATAAGTATCAATACTTTACGGTAGACAATTTCAGCGATACATATCTGAAACGTTAACAGTATTGTCTCTGACCTCTACAATTGGACGGCGTCATAGCAGAACCCAGCATAAATGCTTACAGTTGAATTTGGAGGAAACTATGGGAATTAATTGAACAATCTTAATATACTTTAGTTGAACAGATTATGCATTATCATAATGCCAACAATACTCCCTACCTTTACACAAAAATACATAAAACTGTGTCAAGAGAAGCTCAGACTGGAGTTACCTTTGCTTTGATGACGGTGCAGTGTAGGGAACTTGTTGCCGTCTCGTAGAGTAGCTCAAACTCTAGAGTGCCCAATGATGCTGCCACACATGATCAAGAACATCCATCAATATGCACCAACAATCCATCACTGATTATTAAAGACCCATTGAAATCAAAACAGGATTTTAACACTTTTAGACCATGCCTGTTAGCTTTGAAATTTGAATGAAAAAATAAATGTTGTCCAATCTTAAGAGGTGGTTTAGACAGAAGATTAGGTACAACAACTGCCTAAACAGGTGGAGTCCAGATCATTTCTGGGACTATAAAGAGGGTTGTGCCTAAACACTTTGGCTGTGTTGTCTGTTAGTCTTGTATGTTTGCTTTGCCTTCTTTGAAAGGATTATTTTAGTTTGTTGTAATTAGCACCATCATCATTGTCACTTCACCACGTCACCCTTTTTATGAAACCATGAACTATTTTACACTGATGACAGCACGAAGCTAGTCAGAGCAGAACTGTACCAAACACTGAACAGTGTTACGATGTTGAACAGTGCAAAATTTTATTTATTTTGCATTATATTGAATTACGTTGTCTTGTTATTTGGCGTGACATTTATTTGGGTAGAGTGAGAGCCTGAAAGTGGGGCATCCTTGTGCTGATACAGATTTCCCTATTCAATTCGATTTCGATTCATATGGGCATATTTCAGTTATAACGTTTTGCTAACATATGAAAGAAAGTCACTCCCAGCTAATGTTTTTTATTATACAGGGGACATTCTAATTAGGTACATTACAAAAATATACATTTTGTCCACATTTTAGCTTTTTAAATATTTTTCTTTGTTTTTTAAAAGTATTTACATTGTTCCCCTTCTGTCACTCACTTCAAATCAAATCAAATCAAATCACTTTATTGTCACACTACCATGTACACAAGTGCAACAGTAGGTGAAATTCTTGTGTGCAGTTCCGAGCAACATAGCAGTCATGACAGTGACGAGACATATACCAGTTACAATAACAACATACTTACACAATTTACATATCAAATGTACACATACTTACACTACACAATAATTATATACAATGTACAGTAAACAATACACACAATATAGAATACACAATATACAATACAATAAGTAAGGAGTATATGAAATATATATATATATATGAAGTAGTATATTGAGGAGAATATGTTGACAGTCCAGTGTGAGATAATAAGATGAAGATGAATAAAGTGCAGTGCTAATTATTGATCCTGATAGATCAAGTGTTCAACAGTCTGACTGCTTGGGGGAAGAAGCTGTCATGTAGTCGGCTGGTGCGGGTCCTGATGCTGCGATACCGCCTGCCTGATGGTAGCAGTGAGAACAAACCATGACTCGGGTGGCTGGAGTCTCTGATGATCCTCTGAGCTTTTTTCACACACCGCCTGGTGTATATGTCCTGGAGGGAGGGAAGCTCACCTCCGATGATGTTTCTGGCAGTTTGCACCACCGTTTGCAGGGCTTTGTGGTTGTGGGCGGTGCTATTGCCGTACCAGGCGGTGATGCAGCCAGTCAGGATGCTCTCTACAGTGCTGGTGTAGAACCGTGTGAGGATGTGGTGGTTCATTCCAAACTTCCTCAGCCGTCTCTGGTGAGCCTTCTTCACAACGGCCTCAGTGTGGACGGACCATGTGAGTTCCTCAGTAATGTGGACACCGAGGAACTTGAAACTGCTGACTCTCTCTACCGGTGCTCCGTTAATGGTGATGGGGCTGTGTTCTCCGTCTTTCTTCCTGAAGTCCACTACAAGCTCCTTGGTTTTACTGACGTTGAGGGAGAGGTTGTGCTCCTGACACCAGCGTGTCAGAATGTGCACCTCCTCTCTGTAGGCTCTTTCATAATTGTCAGTGATCAGACCTACCACCGTCATATCGTCAGCAAACTTAATGATGGCATTGGAGCTATGTGTTGCCACACAGTCATGTGTGTACAGGGAATACAGGAGTGGGCTGAGAACACAGCCCTGCGGGGCTCCAGTGTTGAGGGTCAGTGATGAGGAGATGTTGCTGCCCATTCTAACCACCTGACGTCTGCCTGATAGGAAATCCAGGATCCAGCTGCACAGCGAGCTGTTTAAGCCCAGAGCCTGGAGTTTCATATCAAGCTTGGAGGGCACTATGGTGTTGAATGCTGAGCTGTAGTCTACAAACAGCATTCTCACATATGTGTTCCTTTTTTCCAGGTGGGAGAGAGCAGTGTGTATTGTAGATGCAATGGCATCGTCAGTGGAGCGGTTGTTGCGGTAGGCAAACTGCAATGGGTCCAAAGAGGGGGGCAGAACAGAGCAGATGTAATCTCTGATTAACCTCTGAAAGCATTTGCTGATGATGGGGGTAAGAGCAACAGGATGCCAGTCATTTAAGCAAGTGATTGTGGCTTGCTTCGGTACAGGCACAATGGTTGATGTTTTAAAGCATGTGGGGACTACCGACAGGGAGAGGGACAGATTGAAAATGTCCGTAAAAACACCAGCCAGTTGATTCGCGCACGCTCTGATGACGCGGCCCGGAATGCCGTCTGGACCCGCGGCTTTACGGATGTTCACCCGTCGGAATGATCGGGTTACATCCACAACAGAGACGGAGAGTGAATCAACCTCTGTAGCATTAGCCGCGAGTGCTCTCTCCGCGAGGGCGGTGGTGTTGTCCTCGAAACGAGCATAAAATGTATTAAGTTCGTCCGGGAGAGATGCAGCGGTGTTCACAGCGGAGTCTTTATTCCGTTTGTAGTCCGTGATGGTATTAATTCCCTGCCACATACTTCTAGAGTCAGTGGTGTTGAACTGACCTTCAAGTTTGTGCCTGTACTGGCATTTGGCTGCACTGATAGTGTTACGGAGGGCATAACTGGCTTGTTTACGCTCCTCCATGTTAGAAGAATTAAAAGCGGAGGACCGCGCATTGAGTGCCGTGCGAACCTCGCCGTTAACCCATGGTTTCTGGTTGGGGTATATCCATATTGTTTTGGTTGGAACAACATCCTCTACGCACTTCCTGATGAAACACGTTACGCTGTCAGCGTAAACCTCGATGTCGTCATCAGAGGCGGACCGGAACATATCCCAGTCCGCGTGATCAAAACAGTCTTGTAGCGCAGAGTCTGATTGGTCTGACCAGCACTGGATCGTTCTGAGGGTGGGTGCTTCCCGTTTCAGTTTCTGCCTATAAGCAGGTAGAAGTAGAACGGAAGAGTGGTCCGATTTGCCAAATGGGGTGCGGGGGAGGGATTTGTAGCCATACCGGAAAGGAGAGTAACAGTGATCTAAAACAGTGGTCCCCTCGTGTGTTGAAGTTTATGTGTTGGTGGTTAGCTTTGCTGAAGTCCCCGGCAACAATGAACGCAGCCTCAGGGTGCACGGTTTCCTGCTCACTTATACACCCATACAGTTCCCTGAGTGCCTGGTCTGTGTCGGCTTGTGGGGGGATGTACAAATGGGGAGAAGCATGAGATATTCCAGATCAGGAGAGCAGAAAGACTTGATGAAATGTACGTTCCTCTGATCACACCATGATTTGTTGATCATAAAACATACACCACCAACTCTGCTTTTACCTGAGAGGTCTTTCGCTCTGTCCGCTCAGTGCACGGAAAAGCCCATGATTTCGATGGCCAAGTCTGGAATCTCCGCAGCCAGCCAGGTTTCTGTAAGGCATATAACGCAGCAGTCCCTCGTCTCTCGTTGGAAAGAGATCCGCGCTCTCAGCTTGCAGAGTTTGTTGTCCAGAGACAGAACATTTGCCAGTAGTATACTGGGTAGCGGGGGTCGATTTGCACGACGTCTTACTCTGATGAGAACGCCGGCTCTTTTTCCCCTTTTCCTTCTGCTTTTCCGCGGCCGGGCAGCCCAGACAAAGGGCTCCGCCGGCGTGTTTGTAAACAGCGGGTCGGCGTTGAGGAATTTGAAGTCCGGTTTTCGATGTGTAATTGTAGAACCTATGTCCAAAAGCGTTTGTCTGTCGTAAACAATATGGCAGACAACATCCAAGACAAAAAAACAAAGAACTGTAAACAGAACAAACAATAAACCACAGTGTTGTATCGGAGCTCGCAACGCAGCAGCCAACGCAGCAGCCATACTCGGCGCTATCTTGACCCCACCTGACATTGTGTCGATGCAGTGACACTAGGCGTAACCCTTGAGAGCCCCAAAACATCTCAGATCTTTGAGAAAAGGCCAATGAGGAATTTCGATGCCACTCCCCCGGACATACGGTAAAAAAGGAGCTTTTTTGGGGGGCAGCTCAATGTGTGCGGCTTGCCGCGTAAATCCCAGTGGACCTCCCGTTCCCCAGCATGCTCGTTTGCCCCTGTTGAGTTCCCCTGCTCGCCTCATGGCCAACTTAATGTCTCTTTCAGGGCTCGTGAGCAGGATGAGTTCTCGATCACTACATAGGAGAGCACACTGTCGATGTTGGACGCTGAGGACACAACTGGGCTGCCACCTTCGGGTCTGCCCACCCAGTCTGAGGCTGACACAGATGCTTGCCCGGGCTGCCGCGAGTATCGAGTTGGATTGGAATCCTCCATCCTCCACTGAGCCCTCGTGGCTAGATGATTGTTTCCTGGTTTTGGGGCGCCGCTCATGGCCAAGCCCCCCTCCCCCCTCGGTCCCTTTTGTGTGGATGGACGGATGAGGTCATGGAGGGCACCTTTTCCACCACCTGGCAGAATCATCAGGCACTCCCAACCAGGGCCTGTAGGACAACGTAGACTCTGGCAACCAAAGCCTACAGTGCTGCTGGACAGGCCGCCTCCACCCTGCATGCCATGCCCCTCCTGCAAGTACACTAGGCCAAGGCTGATCCTGATTTGCTGAGGAACTGCGCTTGGCTACCGACCTCGCCCTCAGATACCGAGCACTCACAGCCAGGGCCCCGCAAACGGGTACACCCCAAAAATCATGTCTTAAGCGGTTATGCAAAATGCCCCTCATGGCAATGAATACACGTTCCAAATCATCATTATATTATAATCATCATATTATTTTTTTGCAGTCATTATACTTTTGCGTTATTTATGCCTTTCTAACGTCCGTGGAAAATACTGCTCTCTATCTCTCACACGACCACACACAGCATGCGGGGAGAGAGATATGACTCAGACATGATCACACGGGAGGTCGGCATGTTGTTTCCAATTCTTTCAGTACTCTAGGATCGGCCACATTATGCCGACTCTCTGGCAAGCATCATCTCCAAGCAGACATGTTTGCATCGGTTACAGCTTGTTTACCTTCCCCTGTTGGCACGACTAGAAGCAGTTGCATAAGCAGTGTGGGAGACCCGGATTCGATACTGTGTTGAAACCAGGAAGTAAATGCATTCACATAATCAGCGATGAGTGTGATTCGGAGGTTGCATTTTTACCACTAACATGAAGTTTTTATTCCACTGATGTTAGGTTTGGGGTTTGGGTTACAGTTAGGTTACAGTTTATATAATATGCATTCCTCTTCACTGCATAACAGCCTGAACAGTTGAAAACAACTCACTTTTGGCACCCCTCTGTGGACATTATACCCGGAAAATGGAGCTCACACATGTCCATATGCCCATCAACACTTACCGCTTTGGCCACTGGGGGCAGTTTTTCGATTTTCAATAAGCACAGACTGATTTCAGCTAAAAGAAATTCAACCTACTATTTCCAATGTCACTGTAAGATCTGTCTGAACACATAAGCCCCTCTTCCCTTACTGTACTTACAGTAGCTGACACTGTTAAGCTTTCCCGTCGGCATCTGTTCTGCTACAAAGCATGGAGTACAAAGAACATGTTTTCTCTATAAGTAGGGAGGGCTTTAAGGAAAACGTTTTGGGAACCACTGTTAAAGGTATATTGCAGATGAGCAAACCTAAAAAATACATCTTCCAGATGTAAACACTCACATCAAATAGATGTTTGAGTAATTTATGTGTGCTTTAAGGGAAGTATGCAGTAAATAGATTTAATCCTACAGAAGGTGCTTGACCTCTTTTCGCCACAATTTTATCGTCTTCAGCGGACGTTTGACTCTTCTTATTGACATTCATTTTCAAGTTTCTGCCATATTCTTCTTCCTTGTTTTGGACCAACTTGTGTCAGCTATGTAACCCCTACATGACATAATTGCTGTAGCCTAAATTCATTACGTCCACTGAAGAACTTTCTTGCCAGTGTGACGTTACAGCGCTGTGGATCATAAATGTTTTTATCTAAATTTGTATCAATAAATAAATAAACAGCAGTGATGTTGATGTCAGAGTTTTTGTTGTGTTCAGTCGATAGCTGTGTTGCATTGCTAGTGCTGTCTTGTTTGGTACACAACAATATGGCTACCTATAGCTTATGGCTACCTAGCCTCATTACTGGTTTACATGACAACAGGGTGAGGTAGCCGCAAGCCAGCTAAAATGTCCTAACCGGCTGATTTCATTACTGAGAATCAGTTAGCTAGTTGTGTATAACTTTGCAGAACTGCTTGCATTTTTAGCAACGTGCAACTGATCGTCTAGATGAAGATTAGAAAATGACTAAATGTTTATCAATGATATCGATTAAAGCTGCGTTCATACTGCCAGCGACACACAGCGACAAAACTACCTCCTCTCATTCATTTTCAATGAGAGCTGGAGACTTCTGGCAACACGAGCGACGTCGACCATTGTGACCGGATGTGGGCGTGTCTAGCGAATGGGAACGACAGCCAATATGAGAGAAGATGGTAGAGCTCACGTGATCCTAATATTTTAATAATAATATTAATTGTAAAGAAACAGTGCTTTTTAGACTCTCCATATACACCACTAGCGACCACCATATACGCCACTGGCGACATGCAACGACAAAGTATCTGGTAATGTGAATGCAGCTTAATACTATATGTTGTAACCTTGGGGTTGGCACTACGTTTAGCAGTAAGTGCAGCACACAACTTTCTGCCCTAATGGCTCTCAGTTAGGGCTTGTGGCAGATTCTCAGCTCCACTAAAGGTGTAATGGAGCTACATTATGACTTTTAGATTCATGTGGTCAGCATTTTGAACACATTTACTGGTTAAGATGAAAATTTTTTGCCGTTTAGTATAGATACATGTTTCAATGAGAAAAGATGTCAGAACTCAAATTGTGTACTTCTAACGCGCAACTGCCAATTAGAAAGATTGGAATGCTAAAGGATCACTCTTTCAAAGTTACCTGCAACTGACTTGCAATAGCAATGAGCAAAAATGTTTTTTGTTGTTTAAAAGATGGACAAGCTGTTTGTTGTGCCCTGCCTCCATTTCCTGTTTCAATAGGAAATATGTTCAGAAGAAAACTATACTCTGTCAAACCATATCATGGGGTCTTTAAAAATAAAACAGGGTAGTCATCATACAGTATGACAAACATTATGAGACATCATATTGCTTAATCTTTTTTAACATGAATAAGAATCTCTTTTTTTCTTTTTTCTTGTTAAATGTGTTAGACATGAGGTCACGTGACTCACCGTTGTCATCGCTGTCACAGCTGTCAATCTCAATGGATGTGTCCATACTGCTCATGGCTGATAGTGTCCCACCACCTCCAGCAGCGGCCGCTGAGCGAGGCGATAGCATACCCCCATCCCCTGAAGCTCCTGATGGACCGCTAGCTGGGTTTGGCAACAGTGAGTCAGAGAAGGAAGATGTGGGAGACAGACGTGGGAAGTAGGCAGATATTTGACGGATGGGTCGAATGGGGCCGGGACAGACGTTAATCGCCATGTTCTCCTGGATGGAGATCCCCATCCGTTTTCCTTTACGCACTGTCATCAAGCTAAAAAACACACATTTTAACGTTAAATCACACTTAACAATGTTGGTCATGTCATTACATTAAATGTTAAATGTCAAAGCAAATAAATGAATAATGGCTGACTGTGGATTGTGAATTTCGTCAATGGCATCGCTAACTGAAAACTATTGTGTTTAAATGATGCTGCATCCACACCACTAAGTGTCAGGAGTCCAAGACGACATGGTCAAAAACATATTGAGTGTACCTTTAACTATGGACAGGTTCAACAAATTTGGACCGAAACACTATGTCCAATGCCTTTTGTGAACATTTTGAACAGTAAATCTATTGTTTTATATTTTAAAATTGAATAAAAGTGTTTGTTTTTTTTAAATAAAATAAATGATTTGCTTGAAAATAAATGGCACATTTTATTTTTGTTAGATAATGCAAAGATATACATTTTTAAGCATGACTTTTTGGGGCCACTGTATGTGCTTAAACCAGTGTTGTTTTAAGTGTGGTTGGATTCATTGCTGAATTATAAATGATCGCTAATAGAATTAAACAGTATCGTCTTGGTTACTTATGTAACCTCTGTTCCCTGATGGAGGGAACGAGGCGTTGTGTCGATGAGTTGACACTAGGGGTCACTCCTGTTGAGCCCAGACATCTCTGATCTTGAGAAAAGGCCAATGGAAATTGGCGTGTGGAATTTGCATGACACTCCCCCGGACATACGGGTATAAAATGAGTGACGCTGCAAACACACATCAGGTATCATCACACTGAGGAGCCGAGCCAAAGACCCGGCCATTTCAGCAGTTGGTTCAGTGTTGTGGCAGGAGGGACACATGTCTCGTTCCCTCCATCAGGGAACGCAGGTTACATCAGTAACCGAGACGTTCCCTATCTGTCACTCACTCGACGTTGTGTCGATGACTTGACACTAGGAGTCCCAATGGAAAACGCCACCAGAGCTGAACCAAGTTACGCAGACTGGCGGTGTGAGACGGTCTCTGTATACGTAGTTATAAATATATATATATATATATATATATATATATATATATATATATATATATATATATATATAAGCGTAGTTCAATCCGTAGTTTTCTGCTGCTGAAGTGCCCAATGGTATTTGCTTAGTACAACCGTGGTGTGCGAGGGGGAGGACCGCTGGAATGCATCGTAGATCCAATGGCGTAGAGAGATGAATGAAGGCGACAGAGGAATTCAGCTCTGTGAACTTGCTCGCTCCGAAGAAGATATCTGATGTGTGTTTGCAGCATCACTCCTTTTATACCAGTATGTCCGGGGAAGTGGCATGCAAATTCCACACGCCAATTTCCATTGGCATTTTCTCAAAATCAGAGATGGCCGTGCTCCGCAAGAGCGACCCCTAGTGTCAACTCATCGACACAACGTTGAGTGAGTGACAGATAGGGAACAACAGATATCCTGTATAATATAGATCATTTTAAATAAAGTTATCATCCTTGTCCATGTAATGCTTCACATTTCAGTTTTCAGACAATTCCAATCCAAATGCAAATATAGGAAAATGGTTAGAAACTTTTTCTTCTTTTTTTCAGTATCTTCATGAAGGGTTTTTTGACTTTTTTCCTTTTCGTCAATTTAACTTTTTCTAAATTGTGACTTCAGAATTATTATTTTTTTTTATAAATTATGTATCACCAATTTTGTGTGTGTGTGTGTGTGTGTGTGTGTGTGTGTGTGTGTGTGTGTACGTGTGTGAGCGTGTTTTTATCACTTTGTGGGTACCAAATGACCCCATACGGATAGTAAAACCCGAAATTTGTCATTTTGTCTCCATGAGGAAAACAGCTTATAAATCATACTAAGTTATGTTTTTTTTTTTTTATGTAAAAATGCAGAAAGTTTTCTGTGAGGTTTAGGGGTAGGGTCGTTTGTACAGTATAAAAACCATTATGTCTATGGAAAGTCCCCATAAAACATCGAAACACAACATATGTGTTTTTGTGTGTGTGTGTGTGTGTGTGTGTGTGTGTGTGTGTGTGTGTGTGTGTGTGTGTGTGTGTGTTAGGGGTGGGCAATAAGACCAAAATCGTATACAAAGATATGCATAATTTAATCACGATAACTGTATATATATCGCAATCAAGTCATTTTTTTCTGGAAAAAATTCTGTTAAAAATCAGTTAACATAATTAATAACCATATTGTAATACCTATTTTTGGAAAATCCAGTCAGTGAAATAAATACTTCTTAAGTGAAAATTACTTCCTCTTATATAATTTTTTCCTTATTTACAACTTGACAAACAGTGTTACAAATAAAATAAACCTTACCATATTACTCAATTTCTCATTATGCCTCATTTCAGTTTGATATGTTTTTTACCAACAGTATTATAAACTATCCACAGGAAACTAAATGTTTATTTTTATATTTTAAAAGAAAAGCAACAAAGAAAATATTACATAATTTTAGCAAAAATACACAATGAAAATACATTTCAAAAATATTTATAAACTTTCAAAAACTCCTAAAGAAAAAAAGAAAGCAATGTGGCACGCATCTTTTGCCTTTCACAATATTCTTTAGCTTGCTTTATTTTGGGGTGGTAAAACAGATTTGTATTACCACAAGCAATTGTTGTCGCTCAACAGTTTGCAGATTAAATTTTTCTAATCTGTATCAGTTTTTGTGTATCTACACCAGGGGTAACCAACCCTGCTCCTGGAGAGCTACCTTCCTGGAGAATTTAGATCCAACCCTAATCAAACACACCTGAACCAGCTTATCAAGGTCTTCAGGATTACTTGAAAATGACAGGCAGGTGTGTTGGAGCTAAACTCTGTAGGAAGGTAGCTCTCCAGGAGCAGGGTTGGTCACCCCTGATCTACACCATTGATGTCGCACCTGTTTTACAACAAGCACAAGCTCCCCTCCATTTTCTTGATTTTTCTATTGATCATATCAGCAATAATTCATCAATGATGGAGAAGTACAGATGTGAGGTGTAGTAAAGTGAACCTCGGCATGTTAAAGAAATACTTCAGTGTCTGGATGGAGTGATACTGTCCCGGCAGAGTGTGTCAGATTATGGTGGACTGCTACATCCTTCACTATAGAGCGCTCACAATCAACCTGCAAAATCAGAATGGTAAATGGTCTCATAGATAAGCACATGCTGCGCACATGGATATTTACATATCACGATATACACGATATAGCACAATCTCTATCGGTCGCCACAATACACACTGGCAGCCAAAAGTTTGGAATAATGTAAAGATTTTGCTCTTATGGAAAGAAATCAGTACTTCTATGCACCAAAGTGGCATTCAACTCATCACAATGTAAAGTCAGGACATTAATAATGTGAAAAATTACTATTACAATTTGAAAAAAAAACTTCAGAACTTCTTAAACTACTTCAAAGTGTTCTCATCAAAAAATCCTCCACGTGCAGCAATGACAGGTTTGCAGATCCTTGTAATTCTAGTTGTCAGTTTGTCCAGGTGACATTTCACCCCACACTTCTGTAGCACTTGCCATAGATGTGTCACACACCTTACAGTCTAGCTGATTCCACTAAACCTCAATGGGGTTAAGATCCATAACACACTTTTCCAATTATCTGTTATCCAATGTCTGTGTTTCTTTGCCCACTCGAACCTTTTCTTTTTGTTTTTCTGTTTAAAATTGGCTATTTCTTTGCAAAATCTTTTTTGCTGTTGTACATGAAACTGGTGTTGAGTGGGTAAAATACAATGAAGCTGAGGACATGTGAAGCATCTATTTCTCAAACTAGAGACTCTGATGTATTTGTACTCTTTTTTAGTTGTACATCCGGTCTTCCACATCTCTTTCTGTCCTTGTTAGAGCCAGTTGTCCTTTGTCTTTGAAGACTGTAGTTACACCTTTGAATGAAATCTCAAGCATTGTATGGCCTTATACAATGTATAAATAATGATTGACTGACGAGTTTCTTTTTTTGCCATTTTTGACCAAATATTGACCTTAAGACATGCCAGTCTATTGCATACTGTGGCAACTCAAAAACAAACACAAAGACAATGTTAAGCTTCATTTAATAAATCAAATAGCTTTCAGCTGTGTTTGATATAATGGCAAGTGATTTTTCTAGAACCAAATGATCAATTTAGTGTGATTACTCAAGGATAAGGTGTTGGAGTGATGGCTGCTGGAAATGGGGCCTTTCTAGATTTGATCAAAAAATGCTGTTTTTACATCAGTAATGTCCTGATTATACTTTGTGATCAGTTGAATACCTCCTTCCGAAACAGCAAAATCTGTACATTATTCCAAACTTTTGGCCGCCAGTGTATAACGTCATATCGCCCAGCCCTAGAGTGTGTATATTTGCACTCTCCCTCCTCCATCCTGGATTGAGACTTCTGTTGTCAAAATCTGCTCATCTTAACTATAATGATAGAGGTGAATAATAATATATTCAGAGGTGTAGTATGGAGATATTTTGTATTTGTTGTCTCATGAGCACAGAGGCATATCAGTACATCCACGGAGGAAAGGTAGTATCTTTTGGGTTTATCAGTGAATCTGGGGTGCACAACATTCCAAAATTAGCAAATAAAATAAAATTAAAGCAGCAGAAAATAAAGCAGCAACACAACATTACAACCAGCCTTGAGCTCAACTGGATCAAGCGGCTCGAAGGGGGGTCTCTGAAGGCCAGTGAGGACCACTGAGAGATCCCAAGAGGGGGAACAGGCTTGGCCGGGGAGGATACAGTCTCCGGGCACCTTTAAGGAACCTGATAATCAAGTTGTGCTTACCCAGGGACTTGCCATCTACTGCGTCATGGTGGGCCGCAATAGCAGCTACATACACCTTCAAGGTGGAGGGGGACAGCCTCCCCTCCAGCCTCTCCTGCAGGAATGTAAGCACTGACCGAACTGCGCATCTCTGCGGGTCTTCGGCTCGGGAAGAACACCAATTCGTGAACCAATTCGCCATTTTAGATCGTAAAGCTGCCTGGTGGAGGGAGCTCTGGCTTGGTTGATTGTGTCTACGACTGCAGGTGGTAGATCCACTAGATCTTCCACGTCCCGTCCAGGGACCAGATGTGGAGGTTTCCAGAGGTCTGGGCGCAGGTGCCAGAGCGTGCCCCGTCCCTGAGAAAGAAGCAATTTTCCTCAGGGGAATTTTCCAGGGAGGTGCTGTCACGAGTAGTGTAAGATCCGAGAACCAGGCCGGGTGGGCCAGTAAGGAGCCACCATGGTGAAAAGTTACTTGTCCTCCCTGATCTTGCACAGCACCAGTGCAAGGAGGCTCACTGGGGGAAATGCGTACATGTGCAGCCCCTCGGGGCCAGCTGTGTGCCAGCGTGTCTGTCCCGAGAGGAGCTTCTATCAGGGATTACCAGAGCGGGCAGTGGAAGTTGTCTTGGGAGGCAAAGAGATCTATCTGTGGCATGCCGAATCAGTCCCAAATCAGCTGGACCACTTGGGGGTGGAGCCTCCACTCTCCGCTGGGCGAAACCTGTCGTGACAGTGCGTCCGTTGTGTTGCCGAGTTGTGGGCGGGGCTCCACCCGGTATGCGCCTGGGATGTTTTTGTAAACAAGATCAAGCGTGTTCGCCCCTCTCGTTGCAAAGTCCACATACTGATGGAATTTAGGGAGCACTGTCTTGAGATTCACATGGTTGAAATCTCCGGCGACAATAAAAAGTCCGTCAGGGTGAGCGTTCTGCAGTTCGCTCATAGCCCTATACAGTTCACAGAGCGCTTCCTTAGCATTAGCGCGGGGGGGGGGGGGGGATGTAAACTCCGGTTATAATAACAGTGGTGAATTCCCATTGTAAATAAAAAGGTCTGTATCTAACAGTCACAAGCTCCACCAGCAATTAGCAGTAACTAGAGACCAGCATAGAGTTAATGCACCATTCCGTGTTGATGTAAACACACAAGCCACCATCGCGAGTCTTACTGCACAAAGCTGCATTTCTGTCGGCACGAAAGGAGGCAAACCCATCTAGCTCAATGGCGGCGTCCGGAACTCTGTCGCTGAGTCACGTCTCCGTGAAAACAAAGACGCAGCAGTCTCTAAGCTCACACAGCGTAGTCTGCTGGAGTTGTAGTCCAGTTTATTGTCCAGGGAGCAAACATTTGAAAGCAGGACAGACGGGAGAGCCGGCTGGCTAGGCTTTGTTTTTAGCCCAGCATAGACCCCTGCCCTCTTGCCGCGCTTTCGCTTCCTCGCACACCGCTTACGACGTCCCATCCACCGGCCACAGGCATCAGGCGACGGCAAGGACTGGAGGCCTGGTCTCCGCTGCAAGCCGAGTTTGCGTCGCAACTCCTGCAGATCATCATGCAGCTTGGTTGTTGCATGAATCTTATATTTTAGCAGTGTCTGGCGATGGTAGACACAAATGCTCCGGATGCTCCGATTTCTGTGTGCCGTAAATGTTGGGCTAAGTGACAAAAATAGCACCATATTTGATCCAGAGTGGCCGCTGCGTGCTACCGCGCCACCATCTTGGATCAACTATAGCAGTCAAATATAGCAGTACTGAATGTTCTCGGACAGATGTTTTATCAATGTTTTGTCTGCAGAACGATCCAAAAACACTTTAAACTGCAAAACAGCCTATTGAAGAGACTGTGTGTATCCCTCACAGCCTCCTTGTAAAAGATGGTGCTAGCGTGAAAAAGGTCTATAGTCCCCAGTGTAGTGTCATTGAAAAACTTCAGGGAAAATCATACCTTAATGTTTTTGTGAGCTAGCCAAAAGTTGCACACTAGTTTATCTGTCACATAAGGTCAATTGAGCAAGCATTCTGCCATTCAGGGTGCATTCCATTCAGAAGTCATCATCCCTATGCCTTTTTTCCTTTGAAGACTTTACCTTCCACTGTGAGAGCTTTGAAAGGAGTAAGGCTCAAATATAGCAGTCATTTGTTACTCACTTTCTAAGTCTTACATATTGGAAATTCTGTTAGTCAAATATTGAAGTCAGTTTTATCTGAATTGCACTTTTTATGTATCCTGTCCAAAGCAGCTTTATAGAAATAGTGGCTTAATTCCAATAGTGGCATAAAATATTTCAAATTTGTGTTATAGTATTGATTGAGTTGTGCAGTTGACATAAAATAATAAAACAATTTCTGCTGCTCTTCAGAGCAGACTCGTGCCAGCACAACAGCATGGCAATGAATGAGAGCATCTGAGGAACATCTTCATTTAAAGAGCAGCAGATGGTTTTGAACAGGAATTTTGAACCACAGTATGATGCCAGACAAACACTCAAACCCACAAACTCACACAAAACAACAGCACACATGATGTACTGACTACACGTACACAATCTTCACATAAAACTGTTCAGTGGTAGTTGACATTTAATGTGTTTATTGACATGGTAAAATAATATATATATATATATTTGACCTCAATTTGTGTGACTCTTAAAGAGAGACACTTATTCACTGTGTTTGTATTGTCTTAAAGAGACATCAAGCAAATGTCTGAAATGTAGATTACAGCTTCAACAAGCAGATGTCTACACGTACACATGATAATAACACATGAAGCAGCAATTGTAAGGTTTAAAACAAATTGGTTAACAATCCATAACCTACAACAAAATACTGCCTGATATATCATGTATCAATATGGAAACACTTTACAATAATGTTTTATACATTAATATTAATTATTGCATTAGGTATCATGAACTAACAATGACATTTATAAATGTATTATTGTTCCTTGATGGTTAATTATAGTTTGTTATATCAATCCCTTCTAGATGATGAAGGCAAGAACATCTTGGTCACAAAAAGGCAACATGTGATAATCCAGCCCTCCCCCCGATAAACCCCTGCTCTGCCCTGTAATTACAGACATCGCTCCCAAACATTCCTTCATCCTTTCAGAACCTCTCCAGTCCTCCTCTGCTACATGTTCATATCACAACACTGCATGAGCATAAAACAACAGGTTCTGTTTCTTCTTCACTTTCACACATTTCACTGCAAATGAAAAAATGTACTATTTTGATTCTGAAATAAGGACTTCTTACAGTAAATAAACATTCCAAGCATTTCTATTTTGTTTCAAGCTAATTTATTAAGAAGAACAATAAACTGCCATAAACTGTCAATGTTGAAAGTGTTTGTTTATTACCGCTTTATTAGAAGTATTATTATTAATGCTTATTACTGATAAGCTTGATGTTGACTTTTCTTAGGGAATCAAAGTAGTAACACGCAGATGTAGCAGTGATATAACGTATCTTATGAGTGACAGAAATAAACTTAATTATAAAAGAACAATATTTGCCCCCTACAATTGGTTTTCAAAGTCATTGTTTACCTTTATTTTTACCTTATATTATTGTTGAATTGGTTTTATATATTTTTTTAACTACTGTTTACCTATTTTTATATAATGTATTTTTGACAATATAAACACATATTTGTTTATATGTCAAATGCGAATGTCAAAATATACCTATAACAGCAAATAGACATCAAATGCAAAAGTCTCTGAATATAATACAGAAGGGTTGCTAAGTGAGGCACTAAACACGCACATTAACCCATAACTAGATCTAAAATTTAATATAATTATATATGTTAAAGTTTAGATAAATGAAAAAAATGAGCAATGCACTACAGGAGCACTTTTTGTCCTAAGAAATATCTCATTTCTGACCCAGATCTGTATAATCCTTACCCTTATATATCAGTATGTTCAAATGAAAAATATGTAAAAATAATAATAATAATAATAATAAAAAATATATATATATATATATATATATATATATATATATATATATATATATATATATATATATATATATATATATAAAACACATGTTAAAACAAGGAACTGAAAATAAAATAGATTTACTTTAATAGATTTATTAAAATTACATTTACATAGTCATATGTTAAAAATATAGTGGAACAGTGAAAAAGATGAAAACAGTGGGAACAGTAATTATCCAAAATAGTATGAAATATTCCTTCTTACCTCAGTGAGGCGTCACAACAAATCTCATAAAGGAGTGAAGTCCACAACAGAGACACAAAAACAGGTGGAGAAGATACACAGTGAAAGAGAGATGAAGAATGAGAGGAAGAGAAACAGTCAGTGGAATAAAGAGAGAGAGAGCGAGAGAGAGAGCGAGAGAGAGAGAGTGAGAGAGAGACCAGCTTTGCCTCAAGTTTTTATCCAGCTAGTTAAACTTAACAGAGAGATGTGGAACCCCAGTGTGGATCATGTGCACACACTGAAAAAAGAGGAGAGAAAAAAATGGAATGAGACAAAATAAGGGAGAAAATGAGGAATGGAAAAGAGAATAGTGTGTGATACTCAATGTGTCTGAGCCATAGATAGTTCAGCACAACAGCCATGTGTCAGATTTTCATGTCACCCTGTATACACAAATTCTTCCTCTCCTCTCTCTCTCTCTCTCTCTCTCTCTCTCTCTCTCTCTCTCTCATTATAGGACTGGCACATCAGTCTATAACAGAAAATACAGCTATTCCTAGATTCCCAGATTAATTTCGCAGTTCCCCTTCATTGTTTTCAGTTGTTGAACAAGTACAGTAGTTATACTGTACACACTCAGTGTGTTAATGTTTATCTTAAGTAATTGTTGCTTCAGCAGTTTGTTCATGTAGCTTTAGTCAGTCTGTCACTCATACTGATTAAACACTTACATTTACATATGATACACTGTCTACACTGCAAGCGCATGAGTCGTTGCACAGCCTCATTGATTGTAACAGATATGTTCTTGTTTGTTGCGCTGTATCACTGGCAATGTAAATAACTTTCTTGATAATAACTGAAGCGTTATAATTTAGTAGCATTGCATCCCTGGCAGTGTAGCTTCCTTGGTTATGACGGAAGTGTTCAAGTTTTGTTGCGTCACATCCGTGGCAGCATCAGGATATAAAAAAAAGAGGACTCAAATGCAGAAAGTTCACACTCAGTGGAGTTTATCGAAAGACAGATAAAGAACTGCAGGGCCAGGCTGAGATTGCCATTGGACAGGCAGTGCAGAAAGGAAAACAAATCCAGAGGGTCACAACAGAGATGATCTGAGGGGCAGGCAAAGTCAGAGGGAGTCCTGACAGTACCCCCCTTCCCAAATGCTTCACTATGTGCTCCCAGGGGACTGGCTGCCAGCGATAAATCAATTAACCATCCCGATTTGGGACACAGTATCTCTCCTCTGGACCGTATCCCTCCCAACTGACAAGATACTGGAATCCTACACCCCAGCCAATAGCATCCTTCTTATGCTTCTTATGCTCGGGTGCTGAGGTGGACAGGCTTGTCACAGGACACATGGAAAATGGGATGAGCACTGCAGAAAGACACAGGAAGACTGATACCTACTGCTGTCAGACTGATAAGCTTCACAATGGGGAATGGCCCTATGAACTGAGGGGCCAGCTTGTGTGCTGGCACCTTAAGGGGGAGGTCCTTGGTGGAAGCCAAACCCTCTGCCCACAGATGTAAACTGCCACTGCAGCCTAGCAATGGTCTGCCATGGACTTGATCTTCCCCGACCCTGAGAAGTGACCCCTTGCCATTTTTCAGGTATGGCAGCAGCACTGAATAGGGGAGGCTACTGGGCGAGGCAGCAATGGAAAGCCTGGTGGATGACACCACAGAGAATTGTGGGCCTATTCAGCCCAGGCCAAATGCTGATTCTAGAAGGGTTTGCAGGCAGCCAGGTAGCAGAGCATCCACTCTAAATCCTGATTCTCCTGCTTTGTGTGCCTGCTGCTCTGATTGTGAGAGCTGTCAAAAGAATTGCCTCCAGAGACGAACTAGGTTCCCCTATCGGAGACCACATCCAACAGGAGATTATAGAACTGGAAGATGTGATACCCCCCAAACAGAGTCATCTCCTTTGCTGAAGGGAGCTTAGAGAGAGGAATGAAGTGGATCGCTTTGGAAAAAAGATCCATCACAGTGAGGACAGTAGCATTGCCACTGGATAAGGGAAGACCAGAAACAAAATCCAGGGCAATATGTGACATGGGGTGGGTGGGGATGGAGATGTGATGCAGGAGACCAATGGGATGTCTGATAGAGGTTTAATTCTGGGCACAGACCAAGAGACACTTCTCCGCCTCAACAAAGAGCTGGCTCTTAAGCAGCCACTGTATCAGATTTGCTGGATGTTTACCTGGAGAGAACTAGAATATATTAGAATGCCATCCAGACACACAAAATCAAACTGATTTACCATGTAACACAGCATGTCTTTGACAAGGGCTTGAAATACGGGAATGGCATAAGTCAACCCAAAGGGCATGATCCATTATTCAAAGTGCCCAGTAGGGGTGTTGATGGCCATCTTCCATTCATCCCCCTCCCTGATGTGGACCACTTTATGAAGAACCTTACAATTCAAAGTCCAATGACATCAAATTTTATCTTGTGTACTTCCATAGCTTTATCCTGGGGTAGAGAAGTGCCTGTATTACATCCTCCCCAGTCTAGGGTTGAGGGGGAGTAACAGATAAAAGAGTAAAAGATGACCCGTCCCCTGTCCCAGAGCTCAAGACAACTCAAATTTAACAGGTTTATTAAATGCCACCAAAAGAATAATGCAAATGTCAAACATAAATCCTTTTCCTAATGTGGAGTAAAATCTAACCATCTATAAAAGAAAAATCAAATAAACAACATAAATTTGTTGTTCTGGATGTTTGGGCATCACTTATGACAAGATAATCCTGCAGAGGAGAATAGACAGAAGGCACGACAGAACTGGAAACAACAGGAACAACATTATGGGAAAGATATGTCTTTGATTCGTCTTTTGTAACATAAGACTTCAACATTTACATGACACACTCACATTTTTCTCACACTATTAGGGGTAGAAATTATGTAATCTGTTTTAATCAGCTTTTCTTCAATAACAAAGGGCCAGTGAACTTAGCATGTAGGGGCAAATCAGGGATGGGGAGCAAACCAAGCACAGAGACTTAAAACTTTGCTTTAAACTCTTAATTTCAATGTGTACATTCATTTTAGTCTGGATGGCTGCTAAATGAGCTTTAGCCACATTACAAGGTTTGTAAAGCCACTCACGGAAAGAAATGAAGTAATCAAGAACAGTCATCGGTGAAGAGGTAACTGCAACTGTTCACTTAACAGTTTTAGTGGTCCACGAACTGTGTAGCCAAACACAAGTTCTGCTAGACTGATGCCTAATGACTCTTGTACTGTCTCTCTTATGACTAACATTAAGAAAGTGTAGCAGTATGCATCTGCGCTACCTATTAACGCACGGCTGGAGGGTGATTTAACGCTAGTTATGAGGACTTTAAATATGGTTGGTGCACGTCAGCTGTGAGGGCATCAAACGTCATGTCATGGTTGTCGTTCCGGCGCGGTGTGTAAGAGCTAGAGAGTGGACGGGGGAATTAACCGGTATACACTCGGCTGCGCTCCTTGTTGTGCAAAACTTCTGGTAAAGTGGATGAGTTCTGCGGTGCGTTAAGACGGTACTGTTTCAGGTATGTTTGCACCCTTTCATATCTAATGACTCATTCCGACCTCGAGTTCGCCTGGTGAGTTTTTTTCATTTTTTTTTATTCAGGTGTCTTCCATATGCCTGTTTAACGTTATGGTGGGTTGTTTGTTGCTGTGGTCAGTAACGAGACGCTGGAAACTGAGATCCAGATCCAACATAAGCTGCTGTTTGACCACAAATTTATATACTGTGACGCTATAGCACTGTTGTGCTATGCAAGTTAGCCTTAACGGCCCCACGACGTCACCCGATCTCGATACCACTAACAGTAATTGGTGGGGATGCTTTCATTGTTCTGAGTTCGACATTGGTTACCTAGAATGTAACGCTGTGCTTAGTGGGACCTTTTGATGCTCATTGCTCTGTCACCACTGTTTATTGTAGCTGTTGATTTAAGCTTTCATCCTTGGTGGTTTTGTTCATGTCCGTGTCATGTGAATATTAATTTCTTTTTCTTTTTTTTTGGACTTAAGTGCGCTCTTCGTGGCCTCTGTACGATGTACACAAGCACCTGGTCTGTATGTTTCTGACTTTGTTCCGGATGTGTTTATCCAACTGATTCTCTAAGAGTACCCTGAATATAAGTGGTGCATGTATAGTATCTGTGATGAGAATGTTTGTCATCGTACTATTCTGAGATGAACACTGCATCTGGGCCCAACAATTGTGGTTGTGTAACTTTTTTTTCTTTTGGTTCTTTCTATACATTATTGTGTAAATTGTCTATTGTGGTGCCTGAGTTTTATGTGTGTGTGTGGTTTTCTTTGTTTCTTTTTTTTCAGGAGAATAGAGAGGCCCCTATGGGTTGAGTGCTTTTGGCTGTCGACCCCAATTTCCGTCGTCCGGGCTGTTTAACATCGAATATCCTTGTGATGTTGCTTTTTTTGTGATTGCTTAAATCATTTTATCTAATAAAAATGATTTTACTGTTTGTATACTTCACCCATGTCTCATGCCTGACTCCAACTGAAACGAACCTGTGAGCCTTGTGCGCTCCTAAATATCTAGGGCGATTCCCTGGTAGTGAGCCCCCAGGGTGGCGTAGTTGGTCTATTTATTTAGTGTCCCTGTTTCTGAATCCGATCGCCACAAAAGGAAAATGCTCAACCCAGTCTTTCTCAGATTGAGCACAATATGTTTTCAGAACATTATTGTCCCAGAAGTAAGTTACACTTGCCTTTGGGATTGCATCCACATTAACAGCAGCTTCAACACAAGATGCTAAGGATGGATTAGACTTGTGAGCAGCAGCTAAATGTTCCAATTTTCAAAGACACACTTTGGGCAACTCAATGAGGAAAGGAGTGAATATTTCAGGTTCGACATACAGTTTACATTCAAGAAAATCTGATGGGGAATTCAAGAACGAGTCAGAAAGATTCACAATTTTTTCAAATTTCTGAACCCATGCATGTGTCACAGCACATCAATTGCACAGTCATAGCGACAGTGCAGATGGAGAGATGAAACATACCGAAGAAGACCTGTCAAAGATCATGTTACATTACTGGAACACTGACAGTTTCACTGCCTCCTCCTGGGGAACAGAGAAACCAAAGACAGAAAACAAGGCAGAACCCAGGCTGTGGGCATGACAGAAAATCTCCAAGCTAGCATGGTATTCTTGGCTTATGGCAGTATTTGGGAATACTGCCATAAGACTGTATAATGCATTTGATGTGCAGAAGCACCATTGACATTATTGTAAACTTGGAGAACTAGCCCCCCCACTCCCTCAATACACATACACACTAACACACACAAATATACAATCATGTCCTTCTCAACACTTGAAGAAATGTACGCAATTATGTTTCCTGTGCAATTTCACTACTGGCTCTTGTTTATATATTAAGGTTCCAGTTCCAGTTTCATAAATGTGCAATTGATACTTTTCAGATCATTGTTTTTTGTGTTTAAATTGTCATATAAGGTTTAAACTGTCTGTGCATGTCTACTGTATTATTTTTGGAGTATTTATTGTGTTATTATACACCGTGTATAGTGTTTATTGTGTAATTACCTTCTGATGTCCTGTAATTATTATATATTACGTGGTACTGTTGTGGATTGTACAGTTTTTAATGTCTGGCTGGTCTTGCACACAAAGTGCCCTACTGGGGACTGATCAACCAACCTAACGACAGTCCATCCATCCATCCATCAGGACCAACCTATTGTGGAACAATAGCCATTGTTACAAAATCTGATTCTCTGTCACTATGTACAGATGTATAGGCCCAGACTGTTATTCTTTCTTCTCCTCACAGTGGTTACCTGAAATGAGAGAAACATCAAATCAATCGCCTTCTTCCCTGAAGTCAATCAGGACCAACCAATGGTGGGACATGTGCCATTGTAACGAAGCTGAATCTCCATCACTATGTACAGATGGATTGGCACAGACTGTTTTTCATAATGTCTGCTGTTTTTATACTTTAAAGGGGTCATGAAATGGAAAATCTAATTTTCCTAGATAGTAAGAGGTTACTGTACCATAAAGACATACAGTACATTTCAGACACAATATGTGTCATCGCACCCTTGGACCTGCCGACAAGCAGAGAGGGAATGAGACAGGCATAGTGTGGCCAACTATTCCTAGACACCAAAAGGGACCCATCTGGACTATTTATAAGTTTTTGTGCATATAACATGCATTATACAGATGTCTTTGACAGTTGTGATGTTTATCGTGCTAAATTTTAAAGACACAGTGTTAGTTACAACTCAGAAAAGGAGACGCTGTTAAGCTTCTGTAGAGTATGAGGGATAATCATTAACTCATCGATTCTGAATTCAAAGAACCCCTTTGTAAGATCAATGAAATGGCGCCCGCTAGTCTGTGGAGTATAATGCGCTATTGACAAACCCCCTTTTCCATGTGATTCAAATCTACACTCCAAATCCTCGGGCTGTACCATGTGAGCCAGGCACGTGAAAAAGTTGACAAAAAGTTGTGTCTTTCATGTAAAACCCAGAAATGTTTATTTTTAAATAAATATGTTCAATCCCGTATGTTTGTGTATGTCTGCTGTTAGATCAAACTAGTAAGACTGTTTAGCTGTGTAGTAAAACTCTGAGGATATATATATATATATATATATATATAGAGAGAGAGAGAGAGAGAGAGAGAGAGAGAGAGAGAGAGAGAGAGAGAGAGAGAGTCTAAGAGTGTATATTCGCTTTTAAGTGTACCAAATACACGTTTCCTGGTATCAAATTAAACCTTACGACTTGTCCTAGCTGAATATAAAAATAAGGGGACATTAAATTGTATTCTGCTATGTTTTTACTGCCTTTTGAGTGAGTCAAAGCAAAGTCCTGACCGAATCATAAAGTATGCAAATGAGCCTTGACCGGACAAAGGGAGCAAACTCGCGCCCAAAACGGAGGGGTCTCATTGGGTCACTTCTCCCAAAGAAGGTGTGACCTCCCTACTTTAAAAGTCAGATCCAGCATTGACTCTCTCTCTCTTTTGCTGCCCCCACTTCACCTCTTACCTCTTCCCCTTGGACTTCTTCTGGATCTCTTCAAGCCATCTTACACTTCTGCACTCTTCCCCCGTTCTTCTGGACCCCTTCGGAACAACATTTCAACTCTCTCTCTTCCCCTCCCTCGGACTCCCCTGAACGCTCTGCAACCCTCCGGAACACCGTCGACTCTTCAACCCTCTAAGACGTAATTTCCGTGCTGGCTCCAAAGGGTTAATTGTTGAAATAAGTTTGCCGTACCTCTAATAATTCTTTACTTTCCCTTACTGTGTTTACTCTGTTTATTTTATGTTTATTATATGTTAAATGTTTGTTTAAGTGTAGTGATATACCCTTGTTCTTTGTATTAAACCCAATTATACACTTAGTTGTCTGTGTTTGTTGGTCATAAAACAAAGCCTCTTTAATGTGCGATCTAAAGCTACGAGCTGATATTATCAAAGTAAGTTAACGTGCTTTGATGAGTAAGCTTATAACTAAGAATAAACCTTCAAGAGAATTGATCAGGAGTGTTTAGCAAAGCAGTTCGCTGGACGAACTGACTGATTGCGGTAGCCTACGGGTCAATTCCATTAGGGTGTTATTAAAATTAATATAGCCAGTCTGCATATAATGTATATTCCTAATTAATTATAATTCGTTGTGTTTAATTATCTATATATATTTGAAGCAGACTCTTGGACTATATAAGCCCTTTTTGGGGCGTTTTTGTATGTATTGTTATCTGGTTCAAACTGTATGATTAATCATTGATTACGATCATTTAAAATTAATTGTATATTCCCCAAAGCTGACCTGGATACTCTACATAATGGTGGAGATTAATGCGGGCACATTTTAAGCTTTGTTTTGTGAACGAATGCATTGTCAATTTTGTGTATTTTGGTTGTTAATTCTGTACGCGAGCACGCCGGAACTGTAAAGGCACAAAAAGCCCGTCTCAGTTCAGCACGATTAACAAGTTGCTAAATAATGTCTAAACATTTGTTGCCACTGTTGAGTGATAAAGTAAACTGCAGTTCGTAATATTAAAATTGCTTCTGTAAAGACGCACTATATTTTAATGTTACAAAATCCCCTGTTCAGAACGACGCTCTTCTTTCAGGGTGATAAAAAATGATTGGGTTAAGCGACGCTCCTTTTCTCATCTTAGTAAGGCCTGAGATTATAATCGTTATAAAATTAACTCCTGGTTTACATTAACGTAGCTAATCAATCAAAAACCTAATACATTTTGAATAAGTGCTATATTCCTGATGTGTATGGGAGCCGAATAACAGACGTACAATTCCTGTTGTCCACATTTACTCGTAGTGCAGGAAAAAATCTGCCACGCCGTTTGTGTGGAGTATAGCACCAAAAAAGAATAAATGTAGACCTATTTCGCAAATTACTCCCACCCCATGATGTCATTTTGCGCGAGCACAAGTATGCCATCGTGTGGACTCGAAATAGGTCTCCATTTATTTTCCTTTGCTAAATTATCTGAACAGCTACTTTCATTCCCTCTGTTGGCTATGGTTTTTGTTTTGTTTACTGTTATAAACATTTTCATTCGTTGAATTTGTTACTACAAGTATTTGGTTTTAGCCAAAGTTTCCTGCCTCTGACTGAATACACTTGGTTGAATTTTGGTTGAAAAAAAATAATCATTTCTGAACTTAAAATTGAATTAAGTGTCTCAGTACAGCTGCTGATATCCCACTTGGGGGGGAGCACGCCTTTGTGGCATTCCCTGCTAAGTCGGCTTATCTCTTTTTCCCTCCTTTTATTTCATTTTGGAATTGTTTACCACCTATTCCTATTTGTTTTTCCTTTTTAATTATCTTCCTTTCTTGTGATTAATACTTGTTATTACTCCTTTGTTCTTACTACTATCAGATATTATTCTGTTACTTAACGTCCTTTTACACGCTTATTTGAATCGAGTTTAACAAGTTTAAATTTAATTTAAATTAAGTTTGTCTGTTCATCCTGCCTTGTTTACTTCTGTCTTTTCTTGGGGTTGGATTGTTTTGATAATTAACATCATTATCAAACTTCCTCTTTATTTATCATTATTTGGTAAAGCTTTTGCCTGTTATTTATACACACATAATTACTCAATTTGGTTTAAACAAGAAAGCCTTAATTCACTTTAAGACTTTCACTTGCTAAATCCTGTTCTGTATTTGTATGTAGAATTCCCTAGTGTGCTGTGGTGATTCGACAGTCATCTCTGGTTGGTTCCCAGCAAGCTGGTTTATCCGACCGGCGTTACCGACGCTGGCCGTATGTGAATCTCGGACTCTTCTGTCTCTTTTCATTGGTGCGGCACGCAACGACATCAGCAATTTGGCACTCCAAAGGAAAGTCAACCCCATCAGTCGACACGCAGGGCAAGTTTGGAATAATTACCTAAAACAGGGCCTGAAGAGGGGCCACTCTTACGAGGGTTCTAGGGAAAATCCAATCTTGTTGTGCCGCCTGACGGTTGACACCTTGGTGTTGCCGGTTGTGTTTAAAGTCAAGTTGTTTGAGAGGGCGCACCGTGATAGTAGCAGAGGACCCAGGGACACTGCGGTCAAGTGTTTGGAACCGTTGGAAAGATTGACCACTCGCTGGTCCCCAGCAGAGTGACATCGATTCACCCCAGGCAAACTAAAAGAAGATAAAATCCATCCACCAGTATAGGCCACATAATAGTAGACATTCCCCCGGTCATTTAAGCGTTTGGCCCATTTCCTTTCTTTCTCTCCCCTAAGCCACACCATCTTCCTAGGGTTTATACCTCGATAGCGCCCCACCCTGTTGGTCCTATCATAAACCCTAGCAGTGGTGGTAGACTTAGCCCCTTTTTCTCCTGCCTATCTATTCCTAACATTAATTGTGTTCTACTTTATTCTGCTGTTCTGTTCTGTCGTAGTGTGTACTTCCAGTTCACATTAAGACAGAGCCTACAAGAGCCATCAAGGAAAACTGAATAAAGAGACAAACAGGCAGCCCGCATCATCAGAAGACCCTTGTGGGCTGCCGCCTTGTCAAATCCTTTATTTAGACCTGCACTGACCCACAACATTCGGCCCACCTAACTGTCTAACTGTCTACCCCAGTTAGTCAAAATTACGGCTTATAATAGCCACCTCATTGTAGCTCGCTAACCCTACGCGTACTTGCATTGGCCTCTTTGTGTGTGCTGTTCTTTTCTCTCACCTACAGTAAGCCAGTATGTCCCATTCATCCAGTCCCGCAGCCCACTGGGATCACCTCGAGACCTGGCTGAGCGCAATGACGGACACCGTCCTACCCAAGGACGCCAGGGACCTACAGCCCCTAGGTCGAGAGCAACTGGACACCGAATTAGACAGCCTGATGGCCCACTTTCCAACACAGAGCTACAACCACAAAGAATGGACCAAGATCATCGGAAATCTTGCCCACAATCTCGTCGCCCAGGCACGGATAAGTGAGAAAAACAACCTTGACCTGGAGCAGGAGGCCGCAGCGCTAAAACTCCAAGCGGAGGAGGCCCATAGGAACCAAGCCAAAACTCAGAGTCATCTAGATCAGCTACGCCTCGAGACCGAGGAACAGCGAAAGGAAGAGGATGAAATGGACCCAGAACAGAAAAAGGAAGTAGAGAGACTTTGAAATGCCCTGGAAAATCTTCTCCTAGATACAGACCAAAGAGAACAGTCGGAGAGAAAAGCCAGAGAGGAACTCGACGAAAAGCTGCGACGAGGCGAGTCTCTCCTTGCAAGAGCAGAGACTGCACTAAAAGACAGAGATGCTAACGCCAGAGCCTGTGAAAAGCACCTGAACACGGCCCGTGCTGAAATCCATGAACTTATTCAGCACAGAGACCATCTCAAATATGAACTTGACACCGTTCAGAGAACTGAAACATTCTTATAAACTGCAAAGTGAACAGAAAAGGGAAACGCACACCACAGAGTTTCCCTTGACCAGTGGGCCCAAGCTTTTCAGCCAAGAGCTCAGAGCTGAAAAGGGGGGTGAAAGCCCACTGTTCAACATGTCACCAGCCAGCCTCCAAGAACCCCCGTCAGCCACAAAAGGGTGGTCACTAACCACAGCATGGCTCCCAAAGAACTTGACAAGCTGGCCAGAAACATCCCTACTTTCACCCCAAACCCTGCAGGAGGCCACGATGTGCACGCCTACCTGCAAGACATTGACTTTCACTTGCACACTGTTCCCCACGTGACCACGTGGGACAGATTGTACCTGCTCAGAATTACGTCTAGCCATGACGTATGCAGCTTCCTAGACCGTCAACCAGAGACTGTCAAAACAGACTACCAACAGCTGCGGCAGGCTTTCATCAGAGAATTCTCTGATCCAGAAACTGATCAAGGACTCATCGCCGCCATGAACCTCAAGCAGGCTCGGCGGGAAACGCCACAGGCCTACTACGGACAAATCCGACGAGCCTACTTCGGAGCACGAAATGAACCGGGCATGGAAGAAGATGTCAACTTCAGAACCTTGGTTCTCCGAAATCTGCATCCCACAGTGAGCCATCACTTAGGGGTCCTGGCCTGTCCTCACACCATGACTACCCAACAACTGCGAGACTTGGCCCATAAAGCTTTCATCAAGCAGAAAATTGCTTCTGAAAAGACTGTAAAAATTCCATCCATTTGCCCTGTCACTGATCAGCGCTCAGAGCTGGCACTAGAGGGCGCCCAACAGCACCACAGTAACAGAACTTTTTACAACGAGTCGTGATGGTGCTCATCCTAAGCACCAGAGCGGGCGCTTTGAAATATCCTACGGCAGCCCACGGTCCCCCCACAACCAAAAGGGTGGAGCCACGTGGGAAGCCAGCCGACTGCCCAGAAAGAGCCGAACCCCATCGACTAGAACGTCCAGCCCAGACATCCCGCAGCGGAAACCCTTCCGCATGCCCCAGCCAAGTCCAAGTCTGAGCCTTCCTCAAAGAAAAACAGTGAGGCCACGTCAGAGACTGCAGAGCTCTTGAAAATTCTGAAAGAGCTTCTTCATAGAACACCTCACAAGAAAGACAAAGAGGACAGGTCAGACTCCTCATGACTAAGTGTAAGGCCTGAAACCAACACCCTTCCTGACTGCCCTCCTACTGAACCAAGCACCCAGAGCACCGCTCTTCAGACACAGACTACCGAACCAGCTATCACATCACCAAGTGGCAGCGACACCCACTCACTGCAGTTGACAACCACACATCCTGCAGTGGACAACCCAATCCGTCACACCAGTGACCAAGTCCCTAAGATACCAGAAAGTGCTGTTTTGGTAGTGTGTCTCTGCACTGAGTCACCCGAGACCGACCCTAACTGCTTATCGATCACCACACAAGCCCCAACACCAAAACTCCTGGGGAATCTGATCGAAAAGGGGGTAGCACGAAAATTCTATCTCGCCATCACTGTGGAACATGAGGTGAGACTCGAAGCCCTGGTAGACACTGGAGCAGACCTCACTTTGATATCAGCTGAACTTTTTGAAAGACTCAAATTTGAAGCTAAGAGACAAAATCGAACTCTAAAACCTCAGAATTGCGTGCTAAATGTCCAGTCATACAGCCAAAATGACATCCGGCTTGGACAGGTAGCTCCCATTCACCTAACGATTGGTCCCATGAGCCTGGTACACCCTGTGTACATCTCACCAATGGACACATATCCCCTCCTCATCGGCAAAGATCTGCTAGACCGCTTCGAGCCACTGCTGGACTTCAGACAGCTGAAGATGTGGGCTCAAGTGCGAGAACCTCTCCCCCTTCAGCCACCCCGAACACCTGAACCAGACTGTCAGGTCACAGAGGTCACGGGAACTCTCGCAGCCAGCCACAGTGACACAGCATCAGCACCAGAGCGAGATTCAAGTTCGCTACTCTGCACATTTCAGCTCACCCAAGACTTTGATTCCTTCTGCCCCAAGGTCACAGCTGACCTGCACTTGAACGGTGTAACTACCACTGACATCATACTTGCACTATGGGCAGACAACTCAGCCATCAGTCTCTCACTATACAATGCTCTCATTGAAGACACACCGGACCTTCCATCTGCCAGCAAGTGCACCTGTTTTCCTTTGAACTCATGCCCATCAACAATGGTGACTGCCAAAAGGATCTGCGCTTTGAACTTGAAGTGGAACTACCGACGTCTGACCCACTACTTCCTGGTCCTTCCAGAACTTCCCCATGATGTCTACATTGGAGCAGACATTCTGATTCGCCTCAACGCTCATGTAGACATTATTAATGAGGTTGTGTGGGCCCCACTGACTTTACAGCCTCCTGTGATTCCAACCAACACTGCGAACCTCTGGTCAGGCCAGACCATTCCAGAGGTCTGCACCTTGGTCAACAAACAGGAATCTGTAGTACCAGCCTACACCAAAGGGGTCGCTGTTCGGCTCAACATGCGCTGTGGTCAATCCCTAAACCACACGCTGGGTTTCTTTCAACCTTCACCCGAATGCGTTGAACTTGGACCCACGCTGGAAGCCATGCCCCTCACTGAAGTGTCATCCCGTGCTGTTTACATCCTCTTCAACAACTGCATGGCAATGGACATCACAATTCCAAAAGCCTACCGGGCAGGATGGCTAGTGAGCCACGACTTTCATGACTTTGAACTCACATTACCAATCATTGGGCCCATCCCAGCTTCAATGATACCCGAAGGGTACACAGACAACACAGTGTTCACAACCCCCTTCAAGATCATCTCCATAACTTCAGTCATGCCAGTGGACAAAGACCAGGTATGCAGAACAGAACTGACAAAGGACCAACACCTTGCAGTATACACAGTCTCCAAACAGCCTACCTGCGAGATTGATGACACTGCCGCACCTCTGCCTGCCAACACGACAGACGACACACCGACAGAGGAGCCGTATCCAGGGTTTGAGTCTCAAGTTCAGCAAATTCTAAAAGACGCTGATGCAATTAATAATGATGCAGATCGACAAGAACTCAGACGAGTCCTTTACAAGTTCAAAGCATCATTTGCCAAAGACTCTTTAGATTGTGGTCTCACCAATCTCCACACCGTGCGCATCCCAATGCACCCTAATGCTCCTCCCACTTTTGTCAGGCAGTACAAGATCCCCATCGCGTCACACGAACCGGTGCAAGAGATCATCGAATCCATGCTTGAAAAAGGTGTCATCCGTCCATGCAACAGCACCTATTCTGCCCCCATCTGGCCCGTCCTCAAACCAAACGGCAAGTGGCGACCCACCATTGACTACAGGAAACTGAACCAACAGGTGCCACTGTCACGATGGCCCATGACTCAGCTGGAGCAGGAAATACCCAGAATCAGAGGAGCCACCATCTTCTCTACACTCGATGTGGCCTCACTGGTGCATCCAGAAGATCAGCACAAGCTAGCTTTCACGTTCGGCAACAGACAATTCACTTTCAACAGGTGTCCGTTCGGCTGTGCCAACTCACCTGCTGAGTTCAACATTTTCCTGAACAAAGCATGCCCAGATGCCAGAACAAGAGGCAATCTTATCTAAGTAGACGATATTCTCATGAAAAGCACAACAGTGGCTGACCACATGAAAGAAATAGACTATGTTTTGAACCAACTGTCCACTGCCGGCGCCAAGATCGCCCTCCACAAAGGACAGTGGTGCCAAACCAAGGTCAACTATGTGGGCCTACTCATAGGATCACAGGGCATCGAACCACAGTCCAGCCGTATTCAAGCCATTCAAAACATCAAGCCACCCTATGCACCGCTCCGTGCCTGGCCTACCCGGACCCACAAAAAGAGTTCTACTTAGAAGCTGGATTCTCCAGCCACTGTCTCAGTGCTGGCCTGTACCAACGGCATGACCAAGACAAAAGAGTAATCGCATATGCCAGCAAGACACTTCTTCCACCCGAGAGTAAATTCTCAGACTGTGAAAAAGCTCTGCTCTATACTGTATGGGCCATCCAGAGATTCTCCAACTACATTGGAGCCCAAAAGGTTATCATAGAGACTTGCCACCAGCCTGTCATGTTTCTCAACAGCCAGCGTATCCGAGATGCGTGGTCACCAATTCACGCATAGCCACGTGGTTAATGGCCCTCCAGGGGCGCAATGTTGAGGCACGATATGCTCAGAATCACAAGTCGATGCAAGGCAACGGCCTGGCTGCCTGCCAGAACTGCTCTGATAACACACCAGCTGCAACGGTGGATGTGGAAGAACCCCAACAACAACAACTAACCTGTCACAGGTACTTTGAAGAAAATGCGTGCCAAGGTATGCCCACAGCCTATGTCGATGGATGTTCCTACAACCAAGAGGGCATTCGTCAAGCAGGAGCAGGTGTATTATGGGTAAATGACCTGCCGTGCCCACCACAACACTTCAAGCTGGGCCCGCAGTCATCACAGTATGCGGAGGTTGCAGCCATTCTCATAACTCTGCAAATCGCATCGACCCATAACATCAGAGAACTCCTGATCTGCACAGACTCCAACTACGCCAGACTCAGTTTCACATGCCACCTTCCAAACTGGAAACAAAATGGCTTTAAATCTTCGAACGGCAAGCCTATCAAACACCAACACCTGTTCCAAGAATGTGATGACATCACAAGAAATCACAACATGATTGTCTACTGGAAGAAGGTGAAAGGACACTCAAGGCAACCAGGCCTTGACAAAGACTTGAATGACCAAACCAATGCACTTGCCAAGACTGACGCACTGCACGGTACTCTATGGTCACCTCCAACCCTCCCACCCACCTTGAACGTTGCAGTGATAACCCATAGCAAACGAACTTTTCCTGCAACAGTGCCACCATCACAGCCTCTAATGCTGGCTCCGCAGATTTCAAACAATGACATAGCGGACATGCAAGCCTCTGACACATCCATACAGAATTTCCTGAACCACCTCTCAGACCCCGCCAACCACCCTCTAGCGCCGTCTGACCTCACTGATGACCCGTGCCTCAGCCGACTGCATGACATAAAGCACATGCTGCATGTGATACACAACATTTTGTGGTATGCACCTGATGACATCACAGCGCCAAGGCTTGTGGTTCCACAGTGCCTAAGGGGGGTCATGCTAAGTTATGCCCACGACACACCATATGCCGGACACCACGGCGCCAGAGCCACTTATGAGACACTGAAGCAAGTGGCATACTGGCCCCGCATGCAGGAACACGTGACAGAATATGTCAGAGAATGCCTGGTTTGCTGCCAGTTTCAACCGGCAAACCCAAACCACAGAGCTCCACTGCAACGCAGGAGAGTCACATTCCCATGGTCAGACCTCCAAATCGACTGGGTAGGACCTCTGCCCAGGTCAACGAGGGGCAACAAATACTTCCTCACAGTCGTGTGCCAGTTCACAAAGTGGGTAGAGTGTCTTCCAGCACCCAACGACACTGCCCAGACCACGGCATTCCTCCTGATGAACCACATCTTCTCCAGGTTCGGACTGCCCCTGAGAGTCAACTCAGACAGAGGCACTCACTTTACGGCCGAGATTATGCAACAGATCTGGAGACTCCTGGGGGTCCAAGTTCAACTACACGTCAGTCATCATCCAATCTCATCTGGCCAAGTGGAACGATCGAATCGAACTGTGGTCAGTATGTTGAAAAAGTACGTGTCTGCCAATCAGAAGGACTGGGATGTAAAACTCCCGCTGGTGCTAATGGCTCTCAGAGCCACCCCGCAGGACTCGACTCGCGTGTCTCCCTTCGAACTAATGACTGGGCGGCAGATGACACTGCCACTGCATCTGCTGTATCAGCCAGGAGACTCCAGCCTCGTCACAGCCTGCACCACTCACCAGTACCTCGACGAGCTACACCGGCACCTGAAAGCAACATTTGCTTTTGCCCAACAACAGCTTCAAAAGAGTGCCGAAGGACAGAAAGCATACAATGATCAGAAAGCGTTGCACCAAGAACTGGATGTGGGCGACAGGGTCTGGTATTATAGCTTCACTCAGCCACCCCGCACGGCCTCCCATCGGCTGTCAAAGAAATTACTTCCCCACTGGACGGGACCCCATGAGATCGTTGACAAACTCTCCCGGTGGCATACCGGATCCAACTAAGCCGGAGACAGAAAGAGCCGGTTTTCAAATGGGTCCACCGTAATCAAATAAAACGACATGCTGCTGACACGGAAAGGCGGGGAGGGGCCAATGCAAACTAACCTGATACCCTTAAGCCTTGTACAGACCGTGCTTGCTTCCGCCATCACCACGACAACTGACCCGTTACAACTACACCTTGCCTACTCTCTGGGTAGCACCATCCCACTCTACGTCGACCCCGAGCAGAGGGAAGTGGGTTTTCTCCTGAACCTACCCATCATAGAGTCAAGCCAAATCTACCGGCTCAAGGACATCGTCAATATCGGGTTTTTGGAAAAGTAACACGCACATCCACACCCCAGACGGGGTGGCCTACCACGACAGCGACCCACGGCTGTACCTGGCCTCAAATCTGCACATGTGCACGTTGACCAAAGACATTCACTACCTCTGCCCCAGTAAACCCTTCCTCAGAGACAACACTGACGGAATCTGCGGGCTGCAACACCTTGGCAGCGATACCCGCTGCCCTGCCGATGCCAAGCCTCGCACTCAAGTCACCGAGACACAAGCAGAGATCGTAGGCGACAGGTGGCTCGTTAACACTCCTGTGCGCACAGCTACACTCACCTACGACCAGCATGACACTGCCACCCATCTCACCAGAGCATGTGGATTCAAGTCCCGATAGGTGCCATCCTCCACCTCAATGACCTGGCACTATACCATCTCCCAGGCGAAGAGTACGAATCAGAACTGGAAATCCCATCTTTTTTCCAGAATCAAAACCTCACCCTAGATCCAGAACTGGAACTGTGGATCGAAAGGGGGGGCTCCCAGTTAATTGACATTGCTCCTATCGACACAGCCCTCCAAGCCTTGTCTCGAAAGCCCATCTTGACCACCTCACCTGTTGTCCGAGCCTGGACCTGCCATCCGCCATTGTGATGATTGTCGTCCGATGATGTCTCCAACAGGGACTTCATCTGACGAAAAGGCGGACTGTAGAGTATGAGGGATAATCATTAACTCATCGATTCTGAATTCAAAGAACCCCTTTGTAAGATCACTGAAATGGCGCCCGCTAGTCTGTGGAGTAAAATGCGCTATTGACAAACCCCCTTTTCCATGTGAATCAAATCTACACTCCAAATCCTCGGGCTGTACCATGTGAGCCAGGCACATGAAAAAGTTGACAAAAAGTTGTGTCTTTCATGTAAAACCCAGAAATTTTTATTTTTAAGTAAATATGTTCAATCCCGTATGTTTGTGTATGTCTGCTGTTAGATCAAACTAGTAAGACTGTTTAGTTGTGTAGTAAAACTCTGAGGATATATATATATATATATATATATATATATATAGAGAGAGAGAGAGAGAGAGAGAGAGAGAGAGATAAAAATAAAGGGACATTAAATTGTATTCTGCTATGTTTTTACTGCCTTTTGAGTGAGTCAAAGCAAAGTCTCATTGGGTCACTTCTCCCAAAGGAGGTGTGACCTCCCTACTTTAAAAGTCAGATCCAGCATTGACTCTCTCTCTCTTTTGCTGCCCCCACTTCACCTCTTACCTCTTCCCCTTGGACTTCTTCTGGATCTCTTCAAGCCATCTTACACTTCTGCACTCTTCCCCCGTTCTTCTGGACCCCTTCGGAACAACATTTCAACTCTCTCTCTTCCCCTCCCTCGGACTCCCCTGAACGCTCTGCAACCCTCCGGAACACCGTCGACTCTTCAACAGTTACCCTCTAAGACGTTTTGAACTCCCCACGCGAGACCCACGCTTGGGGAAACACCAAGAGAAATCCTCCATCTCACTGACGCCACGAGGACACGATAAACACGCAGTCTTGTTCAGCGACACAAAGGTCCATTGTGCAAGTATTATTCCATTGAAATTCAAATGCATCACAGTGTGTAATTTCCGTGCTGGCTCCAAAGGGTTAATTGTTGAAATAAGTTTGCCGTACCTCTAATAATTCTTTACTTTCCCTTACTGTGTTTACTCTGTTTATTTTATGTTTATTATATGTTAAATGTTTGTTTAAGTGTAGTGATATATCCTAGTTCTTTGTATTAAACCCAATTATACGCTTAGTTGTCTGTGTTTGTTGGTCATAAAACAAAGCCTCTTTAATGTGCGATCTAAAGCTACGAGCTGATATTATCAAAGTAAGTTAACGTGCTTTGATGAGTAAGCTTATAACTAAGAATAAACCTTCAAGAGAATTGATCAGGAGTATTTAGCAAAGCGGTTCGCTGGACAAACTGACTGATTGCGGTAGCCTACGGGTCAATTCCATTAAGGTGTTATTAAAATTAATATAGCCAGTCTGCATATAATGTATATTCCTAATTAATTATAATTCGTTGTGTTTAATTATCTATATATATTTGAAGCAGACTCTTGGACTATATAAGCCCTTTTTGGGGCGTTTTTGTATGTATTGTTATCTGGTTCAAACTGTATGATTAATCATTGATTACGATCATTTAAAATTAATTGTACATTCCCCAAAGCTGACCTGGATACTCTACACTTCATTCAGCTGCTCTTCATCTTACTGTGTGTTATTTTTAATTGTTGGTGTATGTAAACAATTATAAAATTCAGTTTTATAATGTTGTGGTGAGCTTGTTTATTCTCTTCCGATTTCAAATATGTTTCAGTTATGGCTGAATTTGAGGGATGTGCATGATGTTAGCCAATCAGAACAGTGGGCATTTATATTTAACTTTAAAGAAGAAGCTTCGGCCAAACCCAAGTGTTTGAGACAGAGAGACATAGACAGGGTGGAAAATTATAATTTATTACTAAACTATGAATGTTTTGGTGTACAATACGATACGAGCACCCACAAATGTTTCTCTGAAACTTATTCAAGGATTTGGAATAAATGTCTTTTAAATCATAAATGCCACAAAAGTGTCTGACATTGGCAACACAAAGCAGAGATCTAAGTAAATTAAACAACAGCACTGCATTTAGTTTCTTTGATTGTTAAGAAAAACTAATATGAAATATAATATCACTTTTGTTTAGCACTTTTCACAATACTCTTTATAGAAAATCATGGCTTGTTGTTTGAAAGCCTCCTGTAAACAAGCTGAAGTGACTATAGCAAGGAAAAAACTCCTTTCAATGTTCTTTAGTGGTGGAGAAAAAAACTGGGGAAATGTATTTTTACCGGCTTATAACGTGTGTACAAGTGTTGTTCTCAAAGCTGTATACCTTTCGAAGTCAAAAGCAGATAATTATGAGTCTCACGTAATCCTGGGTTTATTACGTTGTCGGTTTTTTGAATAAGCTGTTTTTTGATAGTTGTGACTCATAACTTAAGAGCATCTTGCTGTGAATGTCACGCACAGTGTCAGCTGGGAGAGGCGGCTGTTAAACTTACTCCTGCGGTTTCTGCCTCACAAATCCACCGATATGTACGGTGATGTCACCGTAAATTAACAATATGTTTAATGTACTTTCAGGAGCCCCCCCTAACCATTACCCTAACCCAAAACCTAACTCTAACCCCTAATCCTAACCCTAATCCTACCCTTATTCCTAAACCTACCTGTACCTCACCCTCAGTAGCAGCAAATGTGGGAAATTTGCAGAACAACATGTAGTTACACAGTAAATACATAGTCTTGTGTGTATTTCATGTTTTTACATAGTAGTTAAGGCCACATAATATAAAGTGTGACCAATTATCTTTTAAAGTTGAGATCTACACAATCCATTTTAATTGTTTTAAGTGTTTTTAACACCTGTTCTGTATTTACAGTCAGATTATTTCAAACACGCAGCACTGACACAGCACAGATGTGGTAAAAAACCACTCAACCAAAACACGAGGCGCTGTTCTTAAAGTTTGCTTTTAAAGTTACTGTCTGTACGTTTGTCATATATAATGTAAACTCAATTTAAATACTGCAAATAATGCATACAAAATGCATATATTTAAAGGGGCCATGTTAATTGTGAAATATTTTAACTTCAAACACTTTAAATATTGATGAATTTAACAAATATAGTAGGCTCCTACAGTATCTATGTAAGGGTTCAAGCAGTTCTGGCTTGTGCTGCTATATCTTTTCTAACTATCTGAATTGTGGGGTGCGTTCCTGTTTCCTTCAAAGACTTTACCCTCCATTGTGAGTGCTTTGAAGGGCTAAAAGTTGTGGGGCTCTGTGGGGAAGTTCTGTTTGGAACGACGCTACAGCTTGCTACCATTATTATTCTTCCATCAAAAAGCCCCGCTGAGGCATCATTTAAGCCTTTTCAAAGTGTCCAAAAATCTCCTAGACTACATTACATTGACAGAATATTTAAATGAGCTACAAGTCTGTTTTGGATTATTCGTAATTTAAAACTTAACTGTCAAAATTTACACACAAGCCATTTAAAGGTGCTGTAAGCGGTTTTAGCATTCTGAAGCTTTCACAGGACTGAGCCGTTGAAATGGTCACGCCCCTCATTCCAAAACCCCACCCTCCAAAAATAATTTTGCAACCAAAACGAGCAAAAGTGCACAATTTTTCATTCCTGTGGCTGTCAAACTGAAAAATTTGAAATCATAGCCTCAATGATCCGCTTCAAATAAAACAAATGATTGCAAAATGATTGACAGGTGAAAAGCGCTAAATCTGAAAAAGTGTTAAATCTGTAAAAAAAAATTAAAAAAAACTATTTTAAACTTTCAGACAAGGTTTTGTCAGACCAACATTATAGTTTGTCTCAACAAACTTTAGTACCTGGTTTAATCAGTACTTTTGAACCACACAAAGTAAAATATTTTCTTATTCCCAACCACCTAGCCAAGTTATGTTTTGTAATGTAGGGCAAACATGCAGTAGTAGCAACAATTATAATAAACATTTTTGTTTTACAGCACTTTTATACAAAGAATCCAGCTTAACCTTAAAAAGCCTAACATATTAAATAATAGTCAGAAAAATACATGATTTAAGTTTAAATCACATGTTGCTTGAATTCATTAAATACTCATTTTGAAATATCATTAAAAAATATAAACGTGATTGTTAATTTTACATTATCAAAATCAGCAAAGATTTCACATAAAAAAAAATGAGTACATTAAAATATGAAGGTAGCTATTTTGAAAATTATTTTACAAGATGTTCTACTCCCAGAAGAGCATGGAAACTTTAACCAGTTGGCATTATAAGATTAAAGAGTTGCTCAAAATGATTTAATTAGCAACAGGAAGGCAAAAGAGTCCTATAAGAGGGCTGGGGTCATTGTCATAGTGGCCAACCTGCTCTACCACCTGAGCCACAGCCGCCCAGTAGACTGTATATATATATTTAAATATTACCACTTCCCTGAATGGGGAAGGGAGGGTCTCCTCTCCTGTCGGGTGTCCCCGGCGTCAAGGCCAAGTTCTGCAGTCGAAATCTGGGTTCAGTGAATCAAATCCAGTGAATAAACCTCCCAGCCCTTTAAGTTATCACGGGAACAATTAGAAGTTGGTCGCTCCTATACAGTGTATCCCCATCCCTACAATAGTTTATATTTCCCCCCTTCCACTAACTGTCTCGGAGCTTCTCCGCCAGCAGCCTTACACAGCTGCCAATGGCACCCACCCTACCTGTGAGCGCCTTTCCCGCTGGTACTACACGTCTATTAAAACCCAAACCACCACACCATTTGTGAGTGAGGTGACATCATACTCCACCTACATCACACTTATCTGCTGTCCTCATGCCCCACCCCGGTCAAGCGGGGATTCACACAGGGAAGTCCATTATATTATCCCCCCTCTTAGGTTAGACTCGTCCTGAGTCAATCCCGAATCCGCACCACCAACTGGCGGTCTCGAACAGGCTGATCCCTTCGTGGAGCCGGAGTAGCATCAGAAACTTTCCCAGAACTCGAAGGTACCATTAAATCGGTTAGCTGCTATACCGACGAAGACTTGCCTTGTTCCACTAAAGTAGGTTCCCCTGGATTCTCAAGTCTCTATTCACTCCTGAAACTCAAAGGACTTGCATAAATCGGTCTGATCCCCAGTTCTCCCAGCACCTCATTCTGTTTCCACTCCACACATCCGCAATCAGTTATCATATTCCAAAAACGCAGGCAAGCGGGAAAGAGCATCCACATTCCCATGATGCTCACCAGGCAGTTGGACGATTTTATATTGGAAACTGGCCAGCTGTTCCAGCCAGTTAGCTAACTGACCCTCCAACCCCCAGAAATGATGCAGTCAACTTAAAGAATTATGATCGGTTCTTAAAATGAACTGCTTTCCCAGTAAGTAATGTTTAAAGTACTTGGTAAAAGTTACCATACTTTACAATTCCTTCTTGTTGGTCACATATTTTCGGTCCTCCTTCATCAGTGCCCGGTTGGCATATGCAATTACCCATTCCAAGACTGCCCCAGATTCACTTGTATTTTCTGGAGATCAGGAAAAGCTAGAACTGGCACAGCAATAAGACTAGACTTAAAATGCATAAACGCTCGCTGGCACTCATCAATCCACTTTAACCTCCACCCCTTTTCAGTCAACTGGTGAAGGGGGTCGACCTAATTCTGCAAATTACTTTACAAAGCATTGATAATACAATGCCAATCCCAAAACCTCTGTACTTTGGTATTTGATTTGGGGTGGGCCAACTGCGTACAGCCTCTACTTTTTCCGAGTCTGCCAGTATACCCTGTAATGGTGGTGTTTGCAGGGTTAAATAAATGTTCGGGCACCAGAATGTTTTCTATTATCACAATAGATTTGGACAAATTATCTGAACCATCGGTTACACTCATGTACAAAATAAAGAATACATCAACAAAACAAGTGTGTGCAGTTCAAAAGAGTTGTATTACACATACTGTACATCATCACAGCATTATTAACACTTCAATATCATATTCCGTGGCTTCACAGACTTGTTCGTTTCACAGTATTCATGACCACATCTTAAGACTAATTAGCACATGGGTGAAATCAGCGTATTCTAACAAAAGCTTCAAACAAACAAAGTACAAATCCCAGTGGCATCAAAATCAAAAACTCTATTCATAAAGGGAAATAGCATTCTAGGCGCGTCTATGTATGTGTGTAGATAATGTGTAAAATGTAGATGTGATGTGTGTAGGCAGCTCCACTAACCAAGCTGGTAGGGTGAGTTCAGATGAAAAGCATATGGAAGGATGGTGGCCCGGAAAAGGATAAGTGTTCCTCTTTACATTTTAAGGAGTTTATCTTCAAATTAGTGCAATGCAACTTTTTCAAGACCTCGTCCAACCTCTGAATGTGCTGGCTAAAAGGCTTGCCAAAGACAGTTATATTGTCTAGATAAACCAGACAGATTGTCCATTGCAAGTCAGCAAACACCAAATCCATCAAACGCTGGAAGGTACCAGGTGAGTAGCACAGCCCGAAGCTCAGGACATTAAATTTAAATAGCCCCTGACATGATTTTGAAGGCTGTATTAGATCCTTGGGGTCCACTTCAACCTGCCAGTAGCAACTGGAAAGGTCCAAAGTGGAAAAACAACGGGCTTTTGCAAGACTATCAAGGGCATCATCAATCCTTGGCAGAGGGTTATGCATCTTTAAAAGTGACCTCATTCAGTTTTCTGTAATCAACGCATAAACGAAGAAACCGTTTTTTTTTCTAACCAGTACTGGTATTGGGGGTGGCCCAAGGACTTCAGGAGGGCTGGATTATACAGTGCGCTTGCATCGGCTTTATATGCTCAGTTACTTCATTCTGCAAATCGTGGGGTACCCAGCACGAAGCTGTAACCCGCACACACACACACAAGATGAGACAGTCACAATGTCGGATGAAACTGCTTTATTAATAGAAAGCAGTGCAGGCAAAAGTACAAAGGGCAAATCCAGTGAAGAGTTGTCGAGGGAAGCGTAGGGTCAAAAGCCGGGGAATCAAAGTATCGTAAGGGGCAAATCCGGGAGAGAGTGGTAAACGAGAGCGGGAGGTCGAAGCCGGGAAAACAGTTAACAATTAGGCCGAAGAACTAGACGGGACTAGCGGGATCAAAGACAGGGGAACAAGGGGAGCTGGCAAGCTAAGGGGTAAACAAGAGGAGGTCAGAACTAGACAAGACTAGCAGGGGGCAAAGATACGGGAAACTAAACACAATAACCAACACCCGTGAAACGGATGTGCTGTGGTATTTATAGGGGAAGGTGCAGGTGTAAACAATGAAAGGTGATGAGACGAGTGCAGGTGAAACTAATGCGCAGGAGGATTGGAAGCGCGTGAGAAACTCGAGGAAAGGGAGATAACCTACGAGCATGTGAGCGAGTAGGAGCAAAGTGGGCGTGAGGGCTCGAGCGAGCAAATAGAGCGTGAAAAGCTCGAGGGGGCGGAGCGAGGGAGTGAGGTCGAGGGAGTGAGTGTGTGTGCGACGAAGCGGGGATGGGGCAGAGGAGCAGGGTTCGTGACAGAAGCGATCTTAATTGGTCATGCATCCCCCATATCAATCTGATGTAAAGTTAGATGTGTTCTACCTAAATCCATTTCACCCCTACTAAACACCCCCATATGACTTTATAGTAACTCATGCACCTGTTGTAGCTCCTCTGCACTAAATTCAATTCCTCCCATCCCCATGTCCCAGCCAGGAGAATTAGCACTCTCCATTATGTCATCAGATTGGCCATCCTCACTGTCAACCTCTACATCCATGAATAGCGTCCCTATTTAGTGGTTCCCTGTCTCAAGGTTAGCACCTCATTTGACACATTAATAACCGGCACCGGCATCAAAACCTGATCTACTCTACTAATAACATGGGCGACCATCACATTGCATCATGTAGACAAGGACCCAGATGGCTCTAACAAACTTGCTACCTGATCGCCCAAAAGCCTCTCCACTACACCCAAAATAATAGACTCACTACGTGGTCTCACGTGTCTACATGTACTGAAACGTACTGTACTTGGTGTTGCAGACTCCTCACCAGAAAACAAGGGGAAAATTCCAGCTCAGATTTTTTCACTACCCCACGTACCTTCACATTAAGAGGAGGGTGAATATGCTGTAAGCCCCTAATCCGTTCTAATTCTGAGGCAATATGTTAAATTAACAATTTTTCTAGATTCACATATATGTACCTCATAAAACAAAACATATATACAAAGAATCAAACTTTACCCCAACTATTACCCCTCCCAATCCCACCCTAACCCCAACAACATAACAGTGGTCCCAAATGACATAGACACACACATGCACACAAAAACAAAAACAAATAAATAGAGAAATAAACAAATAAAAAAAACACAACAACAATAATCACACATCTAAAAATGTAAAATACCCACCCCATTTCTCTGCGAACACTTTATACTGTACCTCCCCATTCCTCTGAATACAACTTCCTCAAAGGCCGCATCTCTACCCATCTACGAGCACCACTCCTGAAAAGAGGGTGCTCCAGCCCCTCAAAATGATCTGCCTGGCGATCATGACATTGGTTAAGACCCAAGCCTTTATGTGTCTATTTTCAAAGTCAATGACCACCCCATCATTCAAGATACAGAGTCTGGGGGAAATTTATACCTGAATGCTGAACACATCGAACACCAGACTCTGCATCTTTAACCAAAACTGATGTACTTCAACACACCCTCAAAAGACATGGGTTGTTTCTACGTCCTCTGATTGGCATTGCCAGCAGTTGGGTGTGTCTTTAAGACCAAGCCTATACAATTTAGAGGGGGTCCAATAGAACCGATGTAAAATCGTGAATTGGATAAGGCACACCCTTGCCTCTCTAGATGCAGTTTTTATATTTTTTTTAATCCTAGCTCATTCTCTCTCCTCCAATTCCAAGTTAAAATCTTTCTCCCATAATCTTTTGAGAGTGGTCAAGACTCCTTACTCCAAACACTGTATTAATAAGGATGCCTCATGGTTTTTTCCAAAAGCAGAAATCCCCTCTCCTAGAGTATCTGCTGCTTTAGGGGGGTGTATGCTATTCCAAAAAATAGTACAGAGCAAGTGGCATAGCTGAAGATAAATACAAAAATTAGATATGGGGATCCCAAAATATTGAACCAGTTTTCAAAGGATCTCATCACACCACTCTCATAAAGAGTGTATTAACCCCACTTGCAATCCACACTGACCAACAAAAAGGGGCATAGTTTGGGGTTTAGCCATAAGCTCGAGGCAACATTTAGATAAATATCTCAATTAAACACTCTGGACAATTTTGTCCATACTGAGTGCAAATGTGAAATAACAGGTTATGATTGAACTTCTCTGGTTAGATTAATGGAAATGGGCAGATCTTTGTCTGCTTTGAAAGGGAACGCCGTCTCCAAACAGAGGTTAGCTCACTGGGTCGTTGATGCTATTTCCCTAGCCTATCACACCCAGTCCATGCCCGACACCTTGCGGGTTCGAGCACACTCTACGAGAAGTGTGGCATCCTCGTGGGCACTAGCCCATGGCACCTCCTTAGCAGACATCTGCAGAGCAGCGGGCTGGGCAACACCCAATACCTTCGCTAGATTTTACAATCTCAGGGTTTCGTCCCGTGTTTTGTCAGGTCCGAGCCGGTAGAACTCAGTAAAGCGGCACAACAGTCACAGGTGCTCTGTACTTGGGTCGGGCTCCACAGGCTTAGTTACCTTCTCAGGCAAACTATTTCCCACGGTACGGTCCCCCTGTCGACGGACCTGCATTTCCCTTGGGTAGCCCCGCTGCCCCGGTCGCCATGCTTGTAGAGTCCCCCCTCATTAGGCTGGACCGTGCCATTCCCACGTACAGCTTCACAACCCTCGTGGTGTATTTGCCACATGTTACCTCCCCCTAGATTGTCAGGATGTGGCCTCCTCAAGGTCTTTTCCCCCTGAAAAAATAGGACCGGGAAAGACCACCTTCCGCGACGCATCTGATAGTGTTAAGCCACTCACGTCCTATTTGAGAGACATAGTGAGAGAAAAGGCCGCGGCTGCTGGGCTTGCTCCCATGCTAGTCATGTAGCACCTATTCCCCCCCCTCAGGGGTGCGGGGAACCTAAGGTCTGTATGTGATATCTCTTTGGGGGCATTGGGGAGGGCTACGTGCAGCCGACACAGTTGCCTCTAGCATGCAGTAGCCTGCTTGCATCTGTCTCGACAGTTCACGTAACACGGTTAGTACGACCCTCCCTTGTGTCACTTCATTCCACACAACGTTGAGTGAGTGATAGAAGGGGAACGTCATGGATACTGTTGTAACCTCCGTTCCCTGAAGGAGGGAACGAGACATTGTGTCCCTCCTGCCACAGCACTAGACCTACCACTGTAAATGGCCGTACCTTATTTTCAGCTCCTCAGTGCCAAATCCTGACTGACAGCCACATGCCCCAGAGGTACGTCTGGCATCCCAGGAAGACCCTCCCTCAGGGAACGGAGGTTATGACAGTAACCATGATGTTTAATTATCTTGTTAATACTAGACAAACATAGTGCTTGCATCTCCCTCCAACATGGCGGCGGGGGAGTGTTTGATGATGTAATCAAATACTATCTATACTGTAGGCAGCTCTGTTGTTTGTAATGGGAACATTCTAGATTTGTTGTGTTGCGTGACTGGCAACTTAGACAGCTTTGTTTAAAACAGGAGTGTCTGAGTTTTGCTACGTCACTGAAAGTGTAGACAGTTTTGTTGTTTATAACTGAACAATTCTAGTTTTGTTGCATTGTCATTTTTAATATAAGTCGCTGGAAGTGTAGACAACTTGGTTGACTATTACAGAAGTTTTGTCGCTTCAGATCGCAGTTTCTGTTTATACTTGGCCACATAAATGTTTCTCCAAATGGGATATAATCTGATCTACTATTCCCACACTTTATGCAAACTTATTACACATCTCTCTGGAATACTTGATTCTGATTGGTCAATGGCATCATCTAGCTGTCTGATATTAACAACTGCACATTCACATATCAGACCACTCATCTGGGTATATGGGAGCCTTTGCTCCTGCTTTTCGGATCAATGTGCGATCTCTACAATTAAGCTAATAAAATAATTTCAACTCAAATCAATGTTTTTGTGCATTTATTTATTTATTTAGCTAGCAGTCTGGTAATAAGCTGAATTATGAGCAGTCAGATGTTCATTAAATACAAAACAAAAACCAAATCAATATAAAATTTCCATGTAATTATTTATTTGGTTAGTAGTCATGTAATACTTGGGATAATATACAGTCAGCTGGTTGTTATTGCAAAATAAACCCCTTCCGGTGTCCGCTTCACGACAGGGTCCTGATCACCCTGTCAGGGATTATTTTGCATTAACAACTGGCTGACTGTACATTATCCCTTACATAAGTTAACTTCCATGATGTTGCTGGACAGTGAATTTTTACTGCACTTTACGTTGGCTCATAAAAATTTAAAACAGAAAAGTTAACTAAAATGGCTTTAACAACTGCTGCACAAAAGGCAACAGCTATTATGTGCTGCATTTTTATTTGTTTAGGCTCTTAAATTCTGGTATGTAGACTGTGGTGGGGGTCGAGCATTCGTCTGGAGAGAAAGAAAGTAGTAAGGGTGCATACACCTGAGCCCGATAATGACTAACCCCTGTTTCTAATTGCAATAAGCATCATAAAGAGTGGCACCGCCAGAGACCAGGAGAGAGAGCTACCAGATAGAAAGCAAATTAATTGAGTTATTATTTGATCTAATGAGTACTGTGCTGAAAAGCCATTTTTGAGTTTGTGTAATTAAAAGTCCTACCTTGAGTTGAAATCCTATGTTTCCCGTTTCCTCATTTCCCTGCCTTTTCACACAGACCTAGTTCAATTTGTGAGGAGTAAAGCTTACGTATATGGCCTGAAGAACCGGATGCATTTACACTTGCTGTGTCAGTGTAACGTATGGTATTTGGCTCAAAGCATCTCCAATGGTGGTTTAAGTAAATGGATTGCTCATTAACGGATAGTTATCCAATTAGTAAAGTTGCAAGTGACCAAGGGTAAATAGCCCTAGTGCCCTTTGCCTCATGCCCTGTGCAGACCTACACTTTTCTACCAGTTTACACTAAGAGAGTCATTTGCAGTGTATGTGCAATATGAGAAAGTACTGCAACAAATGCATACACTAAAGCTTATAGACTGTCAATGAAATGCAGACAGTCCAAACATGAACCCATAAACAGCACTATTAATTCAGTGTAGTTTCCTCTCATTGTCAGTCCTGTTGCTAAGCAGAACCTCTGAAATAACTGGTATCATGACAGCACAGACTAGTGTGTGTGTGTGTTTGTGAAGACACCATATTAATATACTATTGTATCTATGTGGCACTCCAAAGCATATTATGGCAATGGCCCATGTCCAAATTGTACTTTTTAGTCCATTCTTTATTAGTGATGTCAATTGATAGATAAACTATAGAATTCTTCAAAGATGTGGTATTTATGTATATAATTTTTACAGAAATTATAACAACATAAACATTCATTTCTTATAGGGCTGCACAGTATGAAGGAATGACCTGTAAACTAAACAAACATACAAATACACAAAGTGCAAATAATGCAGCTGAAATTTCTGAGCTGTGGCTATTGGCATATAAGACACATGACCAACACTGCCTGTGGGATGAAATGTTCTTCACCATAGTACAATCTGAAAAACCCTTACAAAAAAAAAGAAAAAGTATATACCATGATTGGCATAGTTGTACCAAGGCACTTCAAAGATGGTATATGTACAGAAAATCATGGTATTACCATGCATGATACAAAATTTTTTTATTTGTTATTCTTTTCATATTTAGCCGTGCAGAATGAACTCCTGCAGTTCTAGTGTTTTGGGGGATGTAGGCTGCTGAATATTCATCCACTGTGAGATGATCCACTCTGACAGCAGTGCTGGAGAAAGAGGCTGTTTTGCACCACATAACACCTTCTTCTAAAATAAGACTGCACTGACACACATTAAACACATATGCATATTTTCAAACATACTACATTGCCCCAAAATTTAAGACTTTAATTAATATTATGCATTGATTTGCATTTCTGTTTTACACATTCAAAAATAAATCTGCAAATAGCCAGAAGACTTCAGAGACAGATGCATTTGCAAAAATTAAAGAGGAAGATATGGTGGGAAAAAGACAATGAAAACTCCATGTACTTCACATTCACTAATGTACTGTATGTGCACACTTCAACTTATACAGACTGAGATTAAGAAGAGCATACATGCCAACAACTAGATGTTAAGGCAAATCACATTTTGAATAATTGAATTAGAAATAATTTAACACTGGTAAACAGTTTAAAATGTTTTTTACACCCTGATCCATAACTGTTCTAGGAAGACAATATGTCAAATAATTAAAAATCCTCAGGCTCTGGAGACATTAAAAGACACTTATGTGCTATATTGTGTATATATATATATATATATATATATATATATATATATATATATATATATATGTATATATATGTTTCTTCAAGAAAATAATCTTTTCCCGCAGGAAGCTGAATAATTTGGGAAGATATGGGGTGGACAAGTTTTCTTTAGTGCTGGCTCAAGTACAGTAAGAGCAGGGGAGTCATTACACTGATAAGTAAACATCTACAATTCAAATGTCTTAAACAGATTAAAGATAAATTAGAAAGAGTCATTATTGTTTTAGTAGAAATTCAGGGGCAAAGGTTGATTTTGACTAATATTTATGCACCTAACACTGGTGATCAGGGCTTTTGTAAAAATAAGTACTTTGCAAATTCTGCTGCATTGTTCATCACGAAAACCTGGCTGAGTGATGCGCATTACATCTGCTGGGCTTCCAGCTGTTCAGAGCGGATCGCACCGCAGAGTTAATGGGGAAAACAAGAGGCAGTGGAATATGTTTTTACATCAATGAATGCTGGTGTACAGATGTAACAACGCTGAAGAAGATGTGCTATCCTAATTTAGATGCACTCTTCATAAACTGTAAGCCTTTCTACTTGAAACAGGAGTTTTCCTTGTGTATTCTTGTGAGTGTTAATATTCCTCCATACACGAGTGTCAGCGCAGCGCTGCAGCAGCTGGCTGATCAGATCACAGACATGGAGCAACAACACACAGACTCACTTATTATTATTCTTGGAGATTTTAACAAGGCAAATCTCACACGTGAACTACCCAAATACAAACAGCATATTACATGCCCCACCAGAGACAAAAATACACTGGATCATTGAAACACAACAATAAAGGATGCATATTGCTCTGTCCCACATGCAGCTTTAGGACTCTCTGATCACTGTCTGGTTCATCTTATTCCGACCTACAGGCAGAAACTAAAATCATCTAAACCTGTAGTACAGTTTTCAGCTAACAACCCTGCATCAGTGTGGAGAGGCCTGAAAGACTTTACCAAATACAAGACGCCATCCCCCAACAATGTAGGGAATCAACAACTGACTATCAACTTGAAAATGTTTTACTGTTTTACTGACATTCACAGCACACAAACATTTACACCTCCTGCCACCACCCTCCTCCCCTCTCCTGGATCTCAACATGCACTTAATATCTGTGAAGAGGATGCGTTCTGGGTCTTCTGGAAACAGAAGATAAGAAAAGCATAGGGCCCAGATGGTGTTTCACCCACTTGTCTAAAACCCTGTGCTGACCAGCTGGCCCCCATCTTCACACAGATCTTCAACAGATCACTGGATCAGTGTGAAATTCCCTGCTGATTCAAACACTCCACAATCATCCCCGTATCAAAGAAACCCAAAATCACAGGACCCAGATCCGTCGCTCTGACGCCTGTGGTAATGAAGTCATTTGAGAGACTGGTGTTGGCCCAACTAAAGGATATCACTGAACCCTTTCTGGATACCCTTCAATTTGCTTATAGAGCAAACTAGTCTGTGGATGATGCAGTCAATATTGGACTGCATTACATACTTCAACACCTAGACGACCAGGGATTTATGCAATGATACTATTTGCTGACTAGGGATGCACCGATCCCACTTTTTCTCTTCCGATATCAGAAATCTCAGTACCGGCCGATACCGATCCCGATCCTATACCAGTGTTGCTTTTTTGCATAATCAGTTTAGAATATCTTTACATTATTGTATGGAACTAATTGTGAGAACTCTTTAATATGTAAAGAAACTCTAACTACACATTATTTCAATATAAACGTATAGCTTATTAAGAAAAACTTTATTGTTAACTAGCATACTGGATAATGTAGCAGCAAAATTAACAGTAATTCTAGTATAAGTCATCAGAAGAATAGAAGACTTTTTTTTATTTCAACTTGTATCTGGACTTTTTTGTTCAATTTATTTGTAAGAAATCAGCTAAATTTTAATTCACACAGTTATTTTTTGGAACCCATTCAGCTTAAATATTATTATCATTTGTAAACAAATGATAAAAATAATAATATATTATAATAGTAATACATAGTAATTAGGGCTGTCGATTTAACGTGTTAATTCAGTGCGATTAATTTTACAAAAATAACGTGTTAAAAATGTTTAACGCATTTAATCGCACTTCCCATAGGAAGATTCCTGAAAAATGCAAGCTTGTAGTACCACCTGTTTACTCCAGAGTAAGTGAAACTTCAGCTGTATGAGCAATTATTACAGTGAAGAAAACTCTTCAGTAGGCATTCTTGCGTTCAAAACACACAAAGGGATCTCAAGATGCGTTTAAAAATTTAGTATTAAACTATATTTAACTTGATACAGTGACCAAAACATTTTATGTTTATGATGCAACACACCCGAGACGCTACAAAAGCATATCTGACGCAGGGTGTGGCTGGGTTGAGATGGTGCAAAATTCGGAAATTACCCCATAAATATCTAATCACAATTAAAATCAAAGCAATTTCCTTCAAACTTATTTATAAGTACTACCTCACTAATTATTTTCTTGTAGATAGATTTAATTGTGATGTCGATATATTCTGACATTTTGTGGTCTGCAGGCAGAAACATTTTTTCATTTATCATTTATGTCCCGACTCGACTTGTTTTGGTCTGATTTCTGCAAGATTGTTAGAGATCATATCATTCCCAGCTTTCAACTTTGTTTTGAAAATGTTTTATTCGTTTTTTTTAGCTATGACATGTCTCTTCATAAGGAATATTATGTGATTAATTTTCTGCTTTTGTTGGCAAAGTTTAGTATTCATAAATGTAAGTATGGTGATTATAAACCATTAGTTTTAATTTTTAATTCAGAGGTTCAGCAATACCTAAGAACAATTTCTAATTTGAGTAACAAGAAAGCTGTAAAGTGTATTGAAATATGTAAACAATTTGATATTTTTTTTTAAACTGTTTATTTATTTATTTTCCTTTTTGTTGTTTGTTTTAATATACCTCTCGGCTCTAGATGTAAAAGTTTTGTAAGCATTAATTTAAAAAAAAAATGACTGATGCAGGTGTACATTGACGGTGCTTAAACAAGCCCACATAATACATTTCCAACTGATTGACAAATTCACTTGTGAAATGGATTGCTGTGAACTGTATGCCAATGATTGACTTATGATCAATAATATGGTAGTAAACAATACATTGTATTCTAAAGCCGCTTTTTATATTGTCTTATCAATGATTAACTCTTCTGCTACAAGAATGTAATGCATTTTAATTATCTGAATATTTTATATATATATAATTTTTAAATATTTAAAGATAACTATGTATAATTATTCATTGATATAAATATGTATAATCATTATATATTGAGTTATTGTTATATGAGGGGCTTTCTCAGCTAATTTTTGTATATGCGATTGTGAAATAGCTCAAGGACGGGACGGAAACAAACGTCAACTTAAGGGGTAAGTTTTTTTAATTCTTAAGTTTTTACAGCACATCAGAGACAGTCTTCCTTGGTTCTCTCCCTTGCTCTCTCGCTCCTGCCCTCTTATGCCGCTCTCCTCATGTTACTGAAATTAGACACAGGTGTTAGTTATCATTCAGCTCAGGTGTGAGCGCCCTTACCGCTTTTCTCTCCCGGACGGGCGCTTGACCACGCCCCCGCTGCCACATACCCCCACCGCCCGACTCAGGCCGGGCGTCATCCGGCCTGCCTACCACTCCCCATTTCTGGAGAGGAAGTCAGCGGCAGCCATCTGCACCCCGGTCTGTGGACCACCTTGAACTTAAAAGGCTGGAGAGCGAGATACCAACGGGTGATCCGGGCGTTAGTATCTTTCATGCGGTGGAGCCACTGCAGTGGGGCATGATCCGAGCAGAGGGTGAAGGCCCGCCCCAGCAGGTAGTATCGGAGGGTGAGGACCGCCCACTTGATGGCCAAACACTCCTTCTCTACGGTGCTGTACTTAGTCTCCCTCAAGGAGAGCTTCCGGCTAATGTACAGCACCGGACGTTCCTCTCCCTCCACCACCTGCGAGAGCACGGCCCCCAGCCCTCTGTCTGAAGCGTCCGTCTGCAAAACAAAAGGGAGAGAAGTCAGGTGAATGCAAAAGCGGCCCCCACAAAGTGCAGCTTTAATCTCTGTAAACGCCTGTTGGCACTGCTCTGACCACTGGACCGGATCTGGAGCCCCCTTTTTAGTAAGGTCAGTCAGCGGGCTGGTGACATCCGAATAATTAGGTACAAACCGTCTGTAATAGCCAGCCAGCCCCAGGAACTGCCTCACCCCCTTTTTGGTCTTGGGTCTAGGGCAAGTCGCAATCGCCGCGGTCTTGTCAATTTGGGGTCGCACCTGGCCATGACCACAAGTGGAACCCCAGATACCGTACCTCCACACGCCCAACCGCGCATTTTTTCGGGTTTGCCGTGAGCCCCGCCCGCCGCAGCGATCTCAGGACGGCCCTCAGATGTTGTAAGTGCCGCTGCCAATCATTGCTATAAATGATGATATCATCTAGATAAGCAGCGGCGTACGCAGTATGCGGTCTGAGGATCCGATCCATGAGTCGCTGAAACGTGGCTGGTGCCCCGAACAAACCGAAAGGAAGCGTCACGAATTGGTGTAATCCGAACGGCGTGGTGAAGGCCGTTTTTCACGGGATATTGGTGTCAAGGGGATCTGCCAATAGCCCTTCGTTAGATCCAAGGTCAAATAAAACCGAGCAGAACCTAACCGATCGAGCAGTTCATCAACACGGGGCATTGGGTACGCGTCAAATTTAGACACCGCATTGACTTTTCTATAATCCACACAGAAACGTACAGACCCGTCGCTCTTGGGAACAAGGACGACCGGGCTGGACCAATCGCTATGAGACTCTTCTATTACTCCCATGTCCAGCATCGCATCCAATTCTTCCGAACTATTTTCTTTTTATGTTCGGGCAAGCGATAAGAGCGACAACGTACCACTACACCCGGCTCGGTCTCGATGTGGTGTTGTATGATGTCTGTACGGCCCGGTAGAGGAGAGAACACGTCTGCAAATTCCTTTTGTAGTTCGGAAACCTCTGCGAGTTGGCGTGGTGAGAGGTGGTCTCTACAAGGAACCGGGGTGTTAGGATCGCAGGCTTTGTTTACCTCCGGTCCGAGCTCCGCCCTCTCCGGAACTACCGTTGCCAACGTCACAGAGGCCGCCTCTTCCCTCCACAATTTCAGGAGGTTGAGGTGATATATTTGACGCGCGCCCCTCTGTCGGTACGTTTAACTTCATAATCGAGGTCCCCTACTGCGTCGTGTGACCTCAAAGGGTCCTTGCCACTTGGCGAGTAATTTTGAGCTTCGATGTTGGGAGTAATACAAGTACTTTATCTCCGGTGCAAATTCCGTAGCTGAGCACCCCTGTCATACAGCCGGCGTTGGCGTTCTTGAGCCTGGAGCAAATTCTCCTGTGTTAATTGCCCCAGTGTGTGGAGTTTTGCTCTAAGATCAAGAGCGTATTGAATTTCATTTTTGGCATTGGAAGGCCCCTCCTCCCAAGTTTCACGGATGGCGTCGAGGACCCAGCGTGAGGCGTCGTCCGTATAGCAGCTCAAATGGGGAAAATCCCGTGGAGGCTTGCGGAACCTCTCGTACCATCGAATAACAGGGGTCCAGCCATTTATCCCAATTCCTAAGCGTCTTACGTGCACGAATTTACGAATCATATTTTTTAATGTTTTATTAAATCGTTCCACCAGCCCATCCGTCTGCGGATGGTACACGCTAGTCGCGAATCGACTTAATGCCCAACAATTCGTAAAGTTTGCGAAGTGTTCAGTGACATAAGCGTAGTGCCTTGATCGGTGAGGATTTCTTTCGGAACCCCCACCCGGGAGATTATCTTGAAGAGTGCCCGGCAACACTGCGTGCTGAGATGTTGCTCAGAGGCACTGCTTCCGGATACCGTGTTGCGTAATCCACCAGGACTAACACAAAGCGATGTCCGCGTGGCGTCCGTTCTAATGGCCCGGCGAGGTCCATTCCAATTCTCTCGAAGGGAACCTCGATCAATGGAAGGAGCGCAAAAGCGCTTTTGGGGTGGCCGGTGGGTTTACCAGCTGACATTCGCGACACGCCGCACACCACCTGCGAGCGTCGCCGCCAATGCCCGGCCAATAGAAGCGGGCTATTAGGCGGAAAAGTGTTTTCCGTTCCCCTAGGTGACCGGCCATAGGATTATAGTGAGCCGCCTGGAAAACCATTTCCGGCGGCTCCGTGGAATCAACAATTGTGCCACCTCCTCCTTTGTTTGAGCGTCCTGCGTCACTCTATATAACCGATCTTTAATAAGTGAAAAATACGGATATGAAATGGCGACACCCGGCGGAGTTGTTGACCATCGATTACTCTCACTTGGTCAAAGGCGTGTTTAAGGGTTTCATCCCGCGACTGCTCCAAGGGGAAGTCCCCTCAGGGATTTCCCTGAGAGGAGGGGTGACCCCTCGCCCCTTCCCTCGTCACTTCGGAGCAGCCGAGGGCGGCCCGGCTCCGCCTCCCTGCCAAAGCATCGCACATCGCACACCTTTTCACTTTCATGCAGGACCCATCCGCACAAACTCCCTCTAATACATTTCTAAAATTCGGCCAATCAGTACCCAAGATTAGCGGATGGGTGAGGCGGAACTAACCGCTGCCTCCACACTGTGTTTTTCTCCCCGAATTTGAGTGCTAAAGTCACCACGGGGTACTTGTGAATATCCCCATGCACACACCTCACCCTCACCCGTTTAGCTGTGCCCAAAGCACGGGTTGAACCAAGCGTTGGTGGATGGTGGTCTGATTACAGCCGGTATCCATCAATGCTTGGTATGTACCCCCTGGATCCTTACGGGACCCGGTGCGCTCCAGCCCGACCGAGGGCAGCCTGCGGGACATCGGAGACCCGCACCACCGTCCCCACCTCCATCAGTGGACACTGATCCCGGAAGTGGTCGGGTCTCCGCACCTCCAACAGACCGGCCCAGGCGCCACGGCCGCACCCGTGCTGGCGGGCGCCACCACCTGAGGAGGAGAGCGGCTGAAGGACGGGGAAGGGTTAGGCGGGTTCTCCCACGGCCGGGAAGTTGGCCTGATGTATCCTCCACGCCTGCGGGGGGCAGGGACGGGCCCTGGGGAGAGAGCAGAGCGAGAGGGAACAGGGGGGGGGGGGAAACAGGGGAAGACACAGGGGAAGGGGAGAGAGAGAGAGAGGGGGAGGGCTCATCTGCCCTCGGGATCGCCGACAAGCGTCCCGGAGCCGTTGAACAAACGCAAACGGGCGGTCGGATTTCTCCAGCTTCATGCTCCGGAAGAGCTGGCGATTCTCTTCCGGGCTCCGACCAACCCGCTGCAGAATGGCCCTCTTCAGGTCAGAATAAGCCAGGAGGCTCGTCGCTGGCAGTTGTTGTGCCGCGAGCTGTGCTTCCCCGGACAGGAGAGGAATTAGCCGGGCTGCCCATTGTTCAGGCGGCCAGCCCCAGATTTCAGCCGTCCTCTCAAAGAGGTCGAGGAAGGCCTCAGGATCATCTGCCACCCCCATCTTCTGTAACATGGGTGGGGGCAGCGTAGCGTGGGTGTCCGGGGTCGCGGCTGGGGCTGACGCAGCCTCCTGGCTGAGGAGGCTCCGGATAGCGAGTCGGTCCTCTGCCTGAGCCCGCATGACCTCGAAGAACCGCCGATCTTGATCCTGCCGGAGCTCAAGCAGGGTTTGTTGGTGGCCCTGATGGAGATTAGCGAGGGACTGGAGGATTTCCGCCAGCTGGGAGGACTCTATGGGGCGACTTGGTTCCATCACATAACCAAAAAAAAAAATAGTCCCGGGTTTTGGCACCACTGTGAAATAGCTCAAGGACGGGACGGAAACAAACGTCAACTTAAGGGGTAAGTTTTTTTAATTCTTAAGTTTTTACAGCACATCAGAGACAGTCTTCCTTGGTTCTCTCCCTTGCTCTCTCGCTCCTGCCCTCTTATGCCGCTCTCCTCATGTTACTGAAATTAGACACAGGTGTTAGTTATCATTTAGCTCAGGTGTGAGCGCCCTTACCGCTTTTCTCTCCCGGACGGGCGCTTGACCACGCCCCCGCTGCCACAGCGATTAATCGTGATTAATTAATCGGGAGACCATGTAATTGATTTGATTAAAAAAAATTATCGATTGACAGCCCTAATAGTAATATATCTCAATCATGCACCTTTTGTCACGGATCCATCTCCCCTGAGTTCTGATTACACGCACCTGCATATCATTAGTGGCTAATCAAGGACTGCATATATACCCTGCTTTCACACAAACACTTTGTCTGTTCTCATTGATAGTATCTCTGAGATGCCACACCGGTCTACTATGGTGAACATACACGTGTCTTCATTATTGCCTGCAAGTATCATAAGACTGTTGTGAGTTATCTGTTCATCGTGTCTATAAACTGTCTGGATATTACTCACCTGCTGTTTGCCACTCTTCTCAACTGGATTTACTCACAATGTTTACATCACTGTTTCAATCCTCCGCTCAATAAACCCTGCTACGGAGTTCATATCTCTGCCTTTTTTTGAGTCTCTCTGTGGCACCTTTAACTTTTAAACCCCCATGCTTTTTATTTTAACACTCTCCAGGAAGTCTTGTATGTGTCTGTTTGTAGGCAAGTTCACAGTAGTTCAATTCGCTTATTCAAATTAAAAAAAAAAAACAAAGCACCTGCAGTGCCATTCTAAATGCATATTATAAGTGAACTGAACGATTGAACATCTACATCTGAGATGTTGTCCGTGACGTGAGTAGGGCTCAAATATTGCACATGGCGTGAAGGCTAAAAAATGTGTGTGTGTGTGTGTGTGTGTGTGTGTGTGTGTGTGTGTGTGTGTGTGTGTGTGTGTGTGTGTCAACAGAGCAGCATCCTTCAATAACACGCTGGAGCTGTACGTGCATTTTATATATTTACTTATTAAACACAGCCTTTTGTGATTCACAGAGCTATCGCACGTCTTCAAGTGGCTTTGAATAAAATGCACGAGTCATATGAACTGCTTTATTTGTGTTTTCATGGTTCTTTTATGTAATTTGTTAGCTTGATATAGATATGATATTGATATACCCACTCGCGGTCGTCTGTCTCAGACCCCGCCGCATTTCAGCGGCTGGTAGGGGTCTCCTCCGCCCCTGGTAGCAGCCCTGACCACTCAAGGCGGTCAATTAGGAGCCCCTTCTCCCCTCGCGGTCGGTGGCCGTTCCTCCACTTCCAGGCGGCCGGACTCCTCCGTCCCCCGGAAGACAGCCGCGGCTGATCTGTTGGGGTGGATGGTAGTGGCGAGAACTCGACTACGTCGTATCCCTCCTCCTTCCCGGGTCTTCGGCACCAGTGTAAAGCGGTTCAAGGGAAAGGAGGAGGCGAGAACTGGCTTGACAATATAAATAATAGTTTAATGAGAAACTTAAACCAAAAGACACAAACACACACACACAGTCAAGTCAATTTTATTTGCATAGCACCTTTCACAACACACGTCGTTTCAAAGCAGCTTTACAGAAGATCAGATATTAACAGATGATAAAACTGTAATGTCTATAAAGTCGATGAATCATCATTGTGTAATTAGATAAAATATGATTGTTTATCATGTTTAAAAATAAGTAATTAAATAATAATTGTATTAATAACTCCAGTGAGCAAGCTAAAAGCGACTGTGGTAAGGAACACAAAACTCCATAAGATGTTGATTAATGGAGAAAAATAACTTTGGGAGAAACCAGACTCACTGTGGGGGTCAGTTCCCCTCTGACTAACATCATGAATATAATGTAAATAATATTTATGTATAGTTAAAGTTATGGTTTAAAATGATTAAATAAAGTAAGTGTTAAGGGTCAGTGTTTAAACATCGATTTTGTTTGAACTTTAAGATTAATGACCAATGTCTTTGAAGTCCATCCTGGATTAACTGCAGAAGTTCACATAGATGCAATTGTCCGGACATAGGACGGACAGCTGCCCGTAAACGTTCTCTCTCTGTCGCACCACCGTCCGCAGTCAGCCTTTATCCCTGTCGGGGGCTTGATTAGCCTGATAAGGGGCTGGGTGTGTAAAATCACGACCCGGCCCCGCCCTCCGCTCTGTCACAAAGACATTTCTGAATTCAAATAGGACTTTAAATGAAAAAAAAAAAAAGCAATTAAAATAACAAAGTGATTAAAGAATCTTATATATAACCACCCCCTCAAATCCAAACATTTACCGTATCCAACGACACCATTTGCCATCAGGCAAGTATCAGTCAACACCAGGTGAAAAATAACTAACAGCATACAAACTAAGAACTAATGACAATTATAACTGTAAAGATAATTATAATAATCATCATAATAAATAAGCCTAAAAAATTCCCTTGTGTTCCCAAAAAATGCTGTCGCGTTCTTATCAAATTTGTGTTTGTATTGCATCTGTTAATAGGCTACAATTAATGCTGCCTAAAGAAAAGAAAATAGAACTCAATTTTAGTGTCTTGCATTACTTTATGAATTAATCATAATCGTTGTTGCTTTAATACAAATATACCTGTATATACTACTGAACCAGCAGAGTTGCGTTCACAATGTGTAAGAGTGAACTGCTCTGTGGAAATAAAGTGAAACTCACAGTATACCTCACAAGAGGATCAGCATTCTGATAGATTACATTATTCTTGCAAACAGTTTTCAGTTGAATGAAAATGGAGTGATAACACTTTACATGCGCTTGTTCCACGAGACAGGGTCTCTTTGTACGCCTCTGAACAAACAGCGAATCAGACACGAGCATTGACAGCTTTTCTTTTGTCTGTTCTTAAAAATATAATTAAGTGTGTTTCTTCAAGCGTGTCTTTTTGACTAACAGAATTTCTTGTCATGTGTCACTCCGAGATGTCTTACAGGTCACCCACCTGTTGCGGGTAGACGAGCAAAATTACTCACGCATGAAATACATTTGAACTGGATTGAGCCTCGTCACATTTTGCAGGTGGCGGGTGCTATATCATACCCTGGGTGCACATAAAGAATAACAAACGTTCATAAAATCGCTCATAGAAAATGCTCTTAACAGCTAAGATCAATAGTTATTGGGAAACAAGGCCCAGAACTCTATGAATGTGCGTGTCTTGGAGAAGCGCTTTCATTGCACTCGTGAACATCGGAGCTCACTGCACACACACATCAAATCAGACACACATCGGCAGCTTTTCTTTCATCTGTTCTCCAAAATATAATCACGTTTCATCAAATGCACGTCTTTGTGTCTAATTACTTGTAATATATCACTCGAGAAGTATTACAGGTCACCTTCCACAGTCACTGGTACATCAGCAAAATACTCTGCATGAAAAATCTGCATTTATGACATTACTGTTATACAATTCATATAAAAAATGAATGTAAACATAAGTATATAAGTTCATCATTTGAGAGCAAAAACAAATATTTATTTAAAATGAACCTCTATTTATTTAGTACTGTGGACTGACTCGACTTGACTTGAAACTCATCAGGACTTGACTAGACTTGCTTGATTTGTCTGTACTGCACTTGAGACTTGAACATGTGTGACTTTCTCCCACATCTGTTTAATAGGCTATCTTGTTTGAGGGAGGGACAAGAGCCTGCAAAGCAACATACCAACATATGTTTCCTGACTCGAATGTTTATTGATGTATGATATTCAATCTTGGTTTATTAAAATACAAAGATATATTGGGGAAGATTAGAACAGGGAACAGCTTGATCGTTAATAATCCTAGATGTAGCCTACACTTTGGAGTTGTTTGAATGAGTGTAAGTCATTTGCTTCTATGTGAGCCTATGCAGAAACGATAGACAAAAAATGTTTACATATAATTTGACAAATTATTTTCACAAATATCAAAAATCTAAAAGGTGTGCATTATTGCTGACAACTAAATGCACATTTTAGAGTTGGCTGTATGACTAAGTTAGTTAATGTTAGTAATGAAGTTAGACATGTAAAAACGAACGTCTCATGTATCTTTCGAGATGGTCCCTAAACTTGCGACTATTTGTGAATATCGAACGTCCAACGTCAAGCCAACTTTATTGCATTAGAGCTGCTTAATCAGAAAGTAAAACAATGTCTAACAAATATGTTATTTATTTGTATTATTATTATCATTATTTTGAATTATTGTAGACCTGGCCGAGTGACTCTGGCCAATAGGAAATCACTCTCTGTGCCCCGCCCCGTTAAGTCAATTTCTCTCAGTAAATCTCTTCTAGCAATTTTTCTTCTGTAAAATGTAGAGCTAAAAACTTCACGGCCTCAAACCTTATTAGGAGATATATATTAAAATAACCGCATTGTATGTACTGCAGTCTGGCGACTTATAATAGGAATAAGACTGGTAAATGTATAATTAGAATAGAGCGTGAAAAGTTTGTCTCCGCGGCGTTTGCTAGACTTGTGCACCGATAAAGTGTAACTGAAGCCGTTGTGAGATTCATACATGGACCGGTGAGTAACTGTGACGTGCTGCAGTTACAAAGCATAAAGAAATGTTTTTTATTGTAAGGGACTATAATATGATAAATTGTAAGTGCAGTAGTACAGGTGTAACCGTTCTAAAAAAAAGTACAATGATAGTATCAGAAATACCATACATGATATTCGCCATATTTTATTATTTACCATATTCATGTACCATAATATTTACAAGGTACTTAACATATTAAAGAACCTAAATCAAGTTTGTACAAATTTTCCCACAAAAAAAATGCATTCTGTTTCTTTCTTTTCATAAAGGAAATGTGTGTTTAGAATAAAACAACTGCTCGTAATGGCTTCAGTGAGGCGAGTGTAGCACCCATAGACCTTCGGTGGGAGTTAACACTTAAAATGTGTATGAATGAATGTTCTTGCAGTTCTGTATCTGTGGAACATTATAAGGCAGGCATGCTGCTCAGTGGTGTCGGAGATGCGCTGGGTTACAGGAATCAGCTGTGGGAATACAATCAATCCGGTCCTGCCATACACCAGGTCTGACAAACTACAATTCATACAACAGCATCATCCAGCAAACTGTTTTCTGTTTAATGTGCTTTGCTTGTTTTTGAATCTTCAGCCTAGAAGAATACCAGTACTTTCAGATTTGTCATCAGATATTTGTTTGTCCATGCAAGTTTTTATATACAGGCATATGTATGCATATTCTTTTTAGAATTGATATATAGACTCACCTAAAGGATTATTAGAAACACCTGTTCAATTTCTCATTAATGCAATTATCTAATCAACCAATCACATGGCAGTTGCTTCAATGCATTTAGGGGTGTGGTCCTGGTCAAGACAATCTCCTGAACTCCAAACTGAATGTCAGAATGGGAAAGAAATGTGATTTAAGCAATTTTGAGCGTGGCATGGTTGTTGGTGCCAGACGGGCCAGTCTGAGTATTTCACAATCTGCTCAGTTACTGGGATTTTCACGCACAACCATTTCTAGGGTTTACAAAGAATGGTGTGAAAAGGGAAAAACATCCAGTATGCGGCAGTCCTGTGGGCTGAAAATGCCTTGTTGATGCTAGAGGTCAGAGGAGAATGGGCCGACTGATTCAAGCTGATAGAAGAGCAACTTTGCCTGAAATAACCACTCGTTACAACCGAGGTATGCAGCAAAGCATTTGTGAAGCCACAACACGCACAACCTTGAGGCGGATGGGCTACAACAGCAGAAGACCCCACCGGTACCGCTCATCTCCACTACAAATAGGAAAAAGAGGCTACAATTTGCAAGAGCTCACCAAAATTGGACAGTTGAAGACTGGAAAAATGTTGCCTGGTCTGATGAGTCTCGATTTCTGTTGAGACATTCAGATGGTAGAGTCAGAATTTGGCGTAAACAGAATGAGAACATGGATCCATCATGCCTTGTTACCACTGTGCAGGCTGGTGGTGGTGGTGTAATGGTGTGGGGGATGTTTTCTTGGCACACTTTAGGCCCCTTAGTGCCAATTGGGCATCGTTTAAATGCCACGGCCTACCTGAGCATTGTTTCTGACCATGTCCATCCCTTTATGGCCACCATGTACCCATCCTCTGATGGCTACTTCCAGCAGGATAATGCACCATGTCACAAAGCTCGAATCATTTCAAATTGGTTTCTTGAACATGACAATGAGTTCACTGTACTAAAATGGCCCCCACAGTCACCAGATCTCAACCCAACAGAGCATCTTTGGGATGTGGTGGAACAGGAGCTTCGTGCCCTGGATGTGCATCCCACAAATCTCCATCAACTGCAAGATGCTATCCTATCAATATGGGCCAACATTTCTAAAGAATGCTTTCAGCACCTTGTTGAATCAATGCCACGTAGAATTAAGGCAGTTCTGAAGGCAAAGGGGGGTCAAACACAGTATTAGTATGGTGTTCCTAATAATCCTTTAGGTGAGTGTATATGATTTATTTTGAGCTGCACAAATGTGAGCAAACAGAATATTAAACAGGAATATTACTTTGACACTGGTTGTTATCTGCAGTCAGTAATTTATTATAATCATACAGGAACTGCAAGAGCTCGGAGGGCTGAAAAGCATCCGTGCAGAGCTTCCTGACTGGCCAGTTAGCGATGACACAGTGCTTCACCTGGCAACTGCAGAGGCTCTAGTGACAGGTTGGTCCATCGGTCGATGTGTTTGGACTGAGTTTTCATGAACAGAATCATTATGTTGGGTCATTGTCTTGCAGGTAAAGAAGGTGAGGAGTTACTTCATGAGGTTGCCTTCCGTTATGTGGAGGGAATGAAAGACATGGACGGCAGGAAGCCAGGACCATCAAGTATTCTGGGTAAGTTTGTGGGTGATTTTTCAAGTAACATCTTTCCGGTCCCAGAGGATTTTACAGCATTGGATTTAATGGATAGTTTATAAAAGTTTTACATTTGTGTATTGCATCTGTCTCTGTACTCACCATTTTAAATTCATAAAACTGTTAAATGATAATAATAAAACCATTATTACAATTTTACTTTTCTATGAACTTCTGTCAAGTGTAATTTGTATTTTGTGTCCTCTAGTTAATAATGCTGTCATTACTGCCAATGTTTCAGTTTGGTTCTCATTAAAATGAGAAGTGTCAGTGCAGCAGAGTCATGGAGGGACAAATAATTCAAAATTAAATCCATAATAAATAAATAAAAAATATTAAATCACTTAATAAATAAATTAAGATCCTTTTGTGTTTTTTAGCACATGCATTTTCATTTTTTAGCACATGCATTTTCATTTTAGCATTATCTTTGGGTTGATTTTTCATTCAAACACGAGCTTGGTGTCTTAATTTCAGAGTTCCGTTATTGGCACGGTGCTCAAAGATTGTGGGCATCACCTTTTAAAATCGATTTCTTTGGACTTCATGTTTAGTGTTTAGGTCTCATGGAATTACGTTACTATAACAAAATTTTGGCAAAATTTGTTTGTGCCTCGTTCAACGTATTGTGGCAATTTCCTGGAAAAATGAACACTAGAGGCACTTAATCTTTGCTCTGTTGTGCACATTAGGGCCGCCACTCCCAGTAGCTTAGCACAAACCTGCAAGTGAGGTGAAAACCGCTGCTAACCCAGAAGAACATTAAGGCTTGTCTGAATTTTGCCAAGACACATTGATGTTCCTCTAACCTTTTTGGAAGAATTTTCTGTGGACCGATGAGTTGAAAGTGGAACTGTTTGGAAGACAGGGTACCTGTTACATCTGGCATATATCAAACACAGAATTTCACAAAAAGAGCATCATAACTACGGTCAAGCATGGTGGTGGCAGTGTGATTGTGTGGAGATTAGGGATGCACCGAAATTTCGGCCGCCGAAAATTTTCGGCCGAAAATGGCACTTTCGGTTTTCGGCCGAAAGAGAAAAAAGGCTGAAAATATATACCTCCTCGCCCCACCCCTCAGTGCTCTGATTTCACTCTGGATCGATCTAGCCCTTATCACGGCGCTACCAAACAAAGGCCGATCATGTCAGCGGTGTGGAAATTCTTCAAAGTTTCTGATAAGGACATTAAATTTGCGATCTGCAGTTTTTGTTCAGCAGAACTTTCAAGATATATATATATACAGAGTACAGCAATAGATTCTACAGGAAAGCGCCCCGATCCACAGCAGTGCCACAACTAGCGCAGCTACACCACTACTTGAGGCTTATCTAGCGGAACTTTACATTATTTGGATAATTGTTAATAAAATCTGTAAAATTTGATTTTTACAGAACTGAATGAAGAAGAATATTTAATAATGTTTTAATATATTTTTTGTCCAATATTGGTGTTACTTTCAATAAAAGTGTGATTTATTTTATTGGTTTGTAGTTTTTCAATTCAGATTCATTAAATTCATGAAATTAATGAAAAAGTATAATGTTAATACATTTATGTCACAAAAAAAAAAAAAAAAAAAAGTACGTTTCGGTTTCGGTTTTCGGCCAAGTGCATCCTGGATTTTCGGTTTCGGCCCAGAATTTTCATTTCGGTGCATCCCTAGTGGAGATGCTTTGCTGCTTCAGGGTCAGGGCGATTTGAAATAATTTAGGATAATTCTGCTCTGGGGGGGGGGCAACAAATAATCCTCTCAGCAGACTGAACTGTCCTTTGTAGTCTTCTGATGTCTGATTTCGTAGCTGAACCAAACCAGACAGTTAATGAAGTGCAGAGGACAGACTCAATGACTGCTGAGTAGAACTTAATCAGCTGTGCCTGTGAAAGGTTGAACTTCCTCAGCTGGGGAAGGAAGTACAACCTCTGCTGGGCCTTTTTCACAATGGAGTCAATGTGGGTCTCCCACTTCAGGTCCTGTGAGATGGTAGTGCCCAGGAACCTGAATGACTCCACTGCTGCCACAGTGCTGTATAGAATGGTGAGGGGGGTCAGTGTTGGGGTGTTTCTCCTAAAGTCCACAATCATCTCCACCGTTTTGAGTGTGTTCAGCTCAAGGTTGTTATGACAGCATCAGACAGTCAGCCGTTCAGCCTCCCTTCTGTATGCAGACTCATCGTCATCTCGGATGAGGCCGATGACCGTGGTGTCGTCTACAAACTTCAGGAGCTTGACGGAGGGGTCCTTGGCTATGCAGTCATTGGTGTAGAGGGAGAAGAGTAGTGGGGAGAGCACACATCCTGGGAGGCCACCAGTGCTGATTGAACAGGTTCTGGAAGTGAATTTCCCCTGTCTCACAAGCTGCTGCCTGTCTGTCAGAAAGCTGGTGATCCACTGACAGATAGACATGGGAACAGAGAGTTGGTGTAATTTGTTCTGGAGTATAGTTGGGATGATGTTGTTGCAAGCTGAACTGAAGTCCACTAAAAGGATCCTTTCATATGTTCCTGGTCTGTCCAGATGTTGCAGGATATGATGCAATCCCATGTTGACTGCATCATCCACAGACCTGTTTGCTCGATAAGGGGATCTAGAAAGGGTCCAGTGATGTTCCTCAGGTAGGCCAACACCAGTCTTTCAAATGAAGAGAGTCGACTGACAGTAGTCATTAAATCCTGTGATTTTTGGTTTCTTTGGGATGGGGATAATGATTGAGTGTTTGAAGCAGCATGGTACTTCACACTGCTCCAGTGATCTATTGAAGGACTGTGTAAAGATGGGGGCCATTTGGTTAGCACAGGATCGAAGACACGCTGGTGAGACGCTATCTAGGCCTGAAGCCATCCTCGTCTTTTGTTTCCGAAAAACCCGGCACACATCATCTTCACTGATTTTAAGTGCAGTTTGAGTAGCAGGAGGTGGGAGGATGCAGGAGGTGTTGGTGTTTGTGTGAAGTGAAGGTCCGAGCGGGTGTGGGATTGGTCCTTTCAAATCTGCAGTGGAACACATTCAGGCCATCAGCCAGTTGTTGGTCAACCACAGGTTTGGGTGTAGGAATCCTGTAATTTGTGTTGTTTCATGCCACTCCACACTGATGCAGGGTCGTTAGCTGAAAACACATTTTTCAACTTCTCAGAGTAACTACTTTTAGCCACTCTCATATCATTATTCAGTGTTCAAGCTGTCTTGAGTTTTCCTGTGTGGTTTATCATTATTGAATGTTATAAGTCCTAGTAGGCCTGCACATATTCTCACAAAAAGTGATATATGATATATATAAGTATCTGTGAGCTTGTCCAGGTCTGTGGCTGCAGCCTCAACACTCCAATCCGTGAAATCAAAGCAGGCTTGTAGTTTCCACTCTGCTTCATTGGTCCATCTCTGTACAGTCCTTACTACTGGCTTGGTTGATTTTATTTTCTGCCTGTAGTTTGGAAGAAGATGAACCAGAGAGTGATCAGACAGTCCCAAATTTGCTCTAGGGACAGAGGGATATGCATCCTTTATTGTTGTGTAGCAATGATCCAGTATATTCCTGTCTCTGGTGGGGCATGTAATGTGCTCTTTGTATTTGGGCAGTTCACGGGTGAGATATGCTTTGTTAAAATCCCCAAGAATAATAATAACTGAGTCCGGGTATTGTTGTTCTGTGATCTGATCAGCCAGCTGTTGCAGCGCTGTATTCACACACACATTTGGCATGATATACACACTCACCAGAATAAATGAAGAAAACTCCTGTGGTGAGTAGAAAGGCTTGCAGTTAATAAAGAGCGCTTTCAAATTAGGACAGCTTATCATCTTTAACGTTGTTACATCTGTACATTCATTAATGTAAAAGTATGTTCCACCACCTCTCGTTTTCCCCGTGTTAACTCCGCGATGTGATCCACTCTGAACAGCTGAAAGCCCGGCAGATGTAACGTGGTGTCCGGAATGGCTTCACTCATCCAGTTTTCTGTGAAGCACAAGGCAGCAGAACAGCCAGTCATCAGTCTGTGATTTGAAGCTCAAGCGCAACTGGATTATTCATTAAGACAATGATCCAAATCATAGGAGTAAGTCCATCTCTAAATGGCTCAAAAGAAGCAAAATTAAAGTTTTGGAGTGGCCAAGTCAAAGTCCTGACTTGAACCCGATTGAGATTCTGTGGCAGGACCTTAAACGGGCAGTTCATGCTCACAACAATTAATGGGAAAATAATATTATGTCTTTAAAAGAATGTTTATTTGTATAATGTATTAAATTATTTGAATTGAAAGACAAAGTATAAAAAGAAAAAGGTCCACATCTTCAGTAGTATATGCGAAACTACATTGACAGACTTTAAAACCTTCTCCTGAATCACCATCATAATTGCAAACTCGAAAGTTTCCATTGATTTGACAAGTCCAGTCACCCCTGTACATTCTTCAGATTTTTTGGATTGTGGAGCGATTTTTGGTCAGTGCCTTCAGGATGTCAGCATAACGAAATGTAGTGCGTGGAGAACATTGCGCCTGGAAGCCATAGCGTGCAACAAAGTCTTTTCAGTGTTGGCTTTGAAAGCTGATTTTCCAACATCTCCCACCTTTTGATGCTTTGGCTGAAGAAAACAAAGTCTCTGAACTACGTCATTGTACTCTTTGATCACTGTGTTCACCAAATTCAAATTATGCGCAGCACATTGGGCTCCATGTCATGGATCCGTCTCTGCACCCCCGGAATAAATGGCACTCATGGCACTAGCCCCAGTCATATCCTTGGCCTCTGCATTTTTTAAATGTCAGTCCCTTACTATGGATCAGCTCAAGGATTTTTTTGACATAATTTTGACGTTGACATCAACGCCGACTGGATTATCATTTGAAATGTATATTTTATAGATATTGCAAATGGTATTGTATCTGAAAATTTGACTCAATTGATCAACTTACCTGATATCCTGAGTAATGTCCATCTCAATCTTGGACACAATATGGCCATGCACCTTCATAGATGACAGTGCAATCAATTTATTCTGAATGGTTGGGCTTAAATAATTGACATGGCACGTTTATCTAGTAACTCTCGCAAAACTGGATCATACCGGGCCAACAACTAGTAGCATTTGTAGCAGCAGCAGCATGGACAGTGCTTCTGCTAAGGATAAGGTTTTGGAGTGATGGCTTCTGGAAGTGGGGCTGCCTAGATTTGATCAGAAATGATTTTTTCAAATAGTGATGGTGCTGTTTTTTCCAATAGTAATGCCCTGACTATACTTTGTGATCAGTTGAATGCCACTTTGGTGAATTAAAGTACCAATTTCAATAATCTGTACATTATTCCAAACTTTTGGCCGCCAGTGTGTGTATACATATACAGTTGTGCTCAAAAGTTTGCTTACCCTTGTGAATTGGTAATGTATGTACCATTTTTAAAGAAAACATGAGTAAGCAGGCAAAACACATTTATTTCTTATGGGATTCATATTCAACTGTAGGTTATAACAGAATGGCACAATCATAAAACAAAACAATTTAAAAAAATTAAATGACCCGTTTAAAAGTCTGCATACCCTTAGTTCTTAATACAGTGTATTGCCCTCTTTAGCATAAATTACAGTGTGCAGTCTTTGGTAATAGTTGTCTATGAGGCCCCAAATTCTTGCAGGTGGTATAGCTCCCAATTCGTCTGGGCAAAATGCCTCCAGGTCATGCCAAGTCTTTGGTCATCTTTCATGAACCGCACGTTCGAGATCTCCCCAGAGTGGCTAGATGATATTAAGGTCAGGAGACTGTGATGGCCACTCCAGAACATTCACCTTTTTCTGAAGGTAATCACTGGAGGGTCAACTTGGCCTTGTACTTGGGGTCATTGTCGTGCTGGAAAGTTCAAGAGTGTCCCATGCGCAGCTTTCGTGCAGAAGAATAAAAATTGTCTGCCAGTATTTTCTGATAACATGCTGCATTCATCTTGCCATTCATTTTCACAAGATTCCCCGTGCCTTTAGAGCTCAGGCATATAGTAACCGGCCTTTTTTGTGGTATTGGCACAGTAAAGGCTTCTTTCTGGCAACTCGACCCTGCAGCTAATTTTTGTTCAAGTATCGTCATATTGTGCTCCTTGAAACAACCACACTTATTTCTCCAGAGCAGCCTGTATTTCTCCTGAGGTTACCTGTGGGTTTTTCTTTGTATCCCGAAAAAATTCTTCTGGCAGTTGTGGCTGAAATCTTTCTTGGCCTACCTGACCTTGGCATCAAGAGATACCCAAATTTTCCACTTCTTAATAAGTGATTGAACTGTACTGACTGGCATTTTCAAGGCTTTGGATATCTTTTTAATATCCTTTTCCATCTTTATAAAGTTTTTTTTTTGACAGTTCTTTTGACAGTTCTTTTTTGCTCCCCATGGCTTAGTATCTAGCCTGATCAGTGCATCCACGTGAGAGCTAACAAACTCATTGACTATTTATACGTGGACATTAATTGCAATTTAAAAGGCCACAGGTGTGGGAAACTAAATTTTAATTGCCATTTAAACCTGTGTGTGTCACCTTTTGTGTCTCTAATAAGGCCAAACATTCAAGTGTATGTAAACTTTTGATCAGGGCCATTTGGGTGATTTCTATTATCATTATGATTTAAAAAGGAGCCAAATTACTATGTGATAATAAATGGCTTCATATGATCACTATCCTTAAATAAAAGAGCATGATCATTCATGTTTTAAAAATTAAAAAAGAAACGTCCCTTTTGTCAGGACACTGTATTTTAAAGATAATGTTGTAAAAATCCAAATAACTTTACAAATGTTTATTGTAAATAGTTTAAACAATGTTTTCCATGCTCTAACCGCTTACAGACGGTAGGTAATTAATACAGTAACAATTAAGGTCACAGTTATAAAATCTTAGGACACTAAAGAGACCTTTCTACTGACTCTGAAAAACACCAAAAGAAAGATGCTCAGGGTCCCTGCTCATCTGCGTGAATGTGCCTTATGCAAGCTTCATGATGGCATGAGGACTGCAGATGTGGCCAGTGCAATAAATTGTAATGTCGGTACTGTGAGACACCTAAGACAGCACTAAAGGGAGACGGGAAGGACAGTGATTGTCCTTGCAGTGGCAGTACATGTGTAACAACACCTGCGCAGGACCGGTACATCCGAATATCACACCTGCAGGACAGGTACAGGATGGTAACAACAAATGCCCGAGTTGCACCAGTAACACACAATTCCTTCATCAGTGCTCAGACTGTCCGCAATAGGCTGAGAGAGGCCGGACTGAGGGCTTGTCAAGGAAGGATGGCTTATCGTCAAAGGAATGAGTGTTCCACTGAGGCCTGTACTCTGGAGCAAGATCGATTTGGAGGTGGAGGGTCCGTTATGGTTCGTGGCAGTGTCACAGCATCATCGGACTGAGCTTGTTGTCACTTCAGGCAATCCCAACACGGTGCGTTACAGGGAAGACATCCTCCTCCCTCATGTGGTACCCTTCCTGCAGACTCTTACTTACATGACCCTCCAGTATGACAATGCCACCAGCCATACTGCTCGTTCTGTGCATGATTTCCTGCAAGACAGGAATGTCAGTGTTCTGCCATGGCCAGCAAATAGCCCGTATCTCAATCCCATTGAGCGTGTCTGGGATCTGTTGGATCGGAGGGTGAGGGCTTGGGCCATTCCCACAGAAATGTCTGGGAAATTGCAAGTGCCTTGGTGGAAGAGTGGGGTAATATCTCACAGAAAGAACTGGCAAATCTGGTGCAGTCCATGAGGAGGAGATTCACTGCTGTACTAAATGCAGCTGGTGGCCACACCAGATACTGACTGTTACTTTTGATTTTGACCACCCCTTTGTTTAGGGACACATAATTCCATTTCTGTTTGTCAAATTTCTGTGAAACTTGTTCATTTTATGTCTTAGTTGTTGAAACTTTTTATGTTCATACAAATATTTACACATGTTAAGTTTGCTGAAAAGCAGTTGAAGGTGAGAGGATGTCTCTATTTTTGCAGAGTGTGTGTGTGTGTGTGTGTGTGTGTGTATATACACACACACACACACACACACACTGTGCATTAATACATTTTTCAGACCCCTTCATTTTTTTCACATTTTATGTTGCAGCCTTATGCTAAAATGCGTTAAATCTTTTTTTTTTTTTCCACATCAATCTGCACTCCATACCCCATAAATAACAAAGCAAAAAATGTAGTTTTGATAACTTTGCATATTTATTAAAAAGAAAAAACTTAAATATCACATTGGCGTAAGTATTCAGACCCTTTACTTGGTTGAAGCAGTGATTGCAGCCTCAAGTTTTTTGGGTATGATGCTACATGCTTTGCACACCTGGATTTGGGGATTTTATGCCATTCTTCTCTGCAGATCCTCTCAAGCTCTGTCAGGTTAAATGGGGACCATCGGTGGACAGCCATTTTCAGGTCTCTCCAGAGATGTTTGTTTGGGTTCAAGTCTGGGCTCTGGCTGGGCCACTCAAGGACATTCACTGAGTTGTCTTGGCTGTGTGCTTAAGAGTCAATGTCCCGATAGAAGGTGAACCTTCGGCCTAGTCTGAGGTCCTGAGGGCTCTCGACCAGGTTTTCATTAAGGATATCTCTGTATTTTGCCATGTTCAGCTTTCCTTCAAACCCTGACCAGTCACTGCAGCGGAAAAACACCCCCACAGCCTGATGCTACCATCACCGTTGGGATGTTTTTGCATAGGTGGAGAGCGGTGCCTGCTTTCCTCTAGACATGATGCTTGGAATTAAGGTCAAACAGTTCAATCTTTGTTTCATTAGATTGAGAGTCCTTTTTAGGTGCTTTTTTGCAAATTCCAAGCGGGCTTCCATGTGTCTTGCACTGAGGAGAGTCTTCCGTCTGGCCCCTCTATCATAAAGCCCAGATCAGTGGAGTGCTGCGGTGATGGTTGTCCTTCTGCAAGTTTCTCCCTTTGGGTCCTTGGTCACCTCTCTTACCATGGCCCTTCTCCCCTGATTGCTCAGTTTGGCCAGTTATTCAGCTCTAGAAAGAGTCCTGGTTGTTCCAAACTTCCAAGAATTATGGATGCCACTGTGTTCTTGGGGATCTTCAATGAAGCCAACAATTTTTGTGTAGCTTTCCCCAGATCTGTACCTCGACACAGCTCTAGCAGCAGGCAGTTCCTTTGACCTCATGCCTTGGTTTTTGCTCTGATATGCATTTTCAGCTGTGAGACTTTTATATAGACAGGTGTAAGGTGGGGTGCCAAGGTGTTTGCATTCAAAGGACAAAACTCCCCAGGGAGGCAAACAGCAAATGCATGATCTCTGAAAAAATCAGCATAGAAACTCTCACAAAGATACCATCTCACACCCAACTGAGCAAAAATTACCTCATTGTTATCTTTCTACATCTGTTCTCTCTCCAAATTCTTATCATTCCATTTGGTTGTGGTCTGGGTATTTAAGGAAATCTAGCACATAAAACTTTCATCCATCCATCCATCCATCTTCAACCGTTTATCTGAAGTCGGGTCGCGGGGGCAGCTGCTCCAGCAGGGGGCCCCAAACTTCCCTATCCCGAGCCACATTAACCAACTCTGACTGGGGGACCCAGAGGCGTTCCCAGGCCAGTGTGGAGATGTAATCTCTCCACCTAGTCCTGGGTCTTCCCCGAGGCCTCCTCCCAGCTGGACGTGCCTGAAACACCTCCCTAGGGAGGCGGCCAAACCACCTCAACTGACTCCTTTCAACGCAAAGGAGCAGCGGCTCTACTCCGAGCACCTCACGGATGACTGAGCTCCTCACCCTATCTCTAAGGGAGAAGCCCGCCACCCGTCTGAGGAAGCCCATTTTGGCCGCTTGTACTCGCAACCTAGTTCTTTCGGTCATGACCCAACCTTCATGACCATAGGTGAGGTAGGAACAAAAATTGACCAGTAGATCGAGAGCTTTGCCTTTCGGCTCAGCTCTCTTTTCGTGACAACGGTGCGATAGAGCGAGTGCAATACCGCCCCCGCTGCCCCGATTCTCCAACCAACCTCCCGCTCCATTGTCCCCTCACTCGTGAACAAGACCCTGAGGTACTTGAACTCCACTTGGGGCAAAACCTCATTCCCTACCTGGAGTACGCACTCCATCGGTTTCCTGCTGAGAACCATGGCCTCAGATTTAGAGGTGCTAATCCTCATCCCAACTGCTTCACACTCGACTGCCAAGCGATCCAGTGAGAGCTGAAGGTCACGGACCGATGATGACATGAAGACAACATCATCTGCAAAAAGCAGCGATGAGATCCCCAGCCCACCGAACCGCACACCTTCCCCACCCCGACTACGCCTCGATAACCTGTCCATGAATATCACAAACAGGATTGGTGACAAAGCGCAGCCTTGGCGGAGACCAACCCCCACATGGAATGAACTCGACTTCGTGCCGAGGACCCGGACACAGCTCTCGCTTTGGACGTACAGGGATTGGATCGCCCTAAGAAGGGACCCCCCCCACCCCGTACTCCCGCAACACCTCCCACAGTCTCTCCCGGGGGACCCGGTCATACGCCTTCTCCAGATCCACAAAACACATGTAGATCGGATGGGCATACTCCCAGGCCCCCTCCAGGATCCTTGCGAGAGTAAAGATCTGGTCCGTCGTTCCATGGCCAGGACGAAAACCGCATTGTTCCTCTTCAATCCGAGGTTCAACAATCGGCCGAACCCTTGGAGTAAACCTTGGAGAAAACTTTACCAGGGAGGCTGAGAAGTGTGATACCCCTGTAGTTGGCACACACTCTCTGATCCCCCTTTTTGAAGAGGGCAACCACCACCCCTTTCTGCCACTCCTTAGGCACTGTCCCAGATTTCCACGCAATGTTGAAGAGGCGTGTCATCCATGACACCCCCTCCACATCCAAAGCTTTCAGCATTTCTGGTCGGATCTCATCAATCCCCGGGGCTTTGCCACTGCGGAGTTGTTTGACTACCTCAGTGACCTCCCCCAGGGAAATAGAATCTGATCCCCCATCATCCTCCGGCTCTGCCTCTACCACCAGGGTGTGTTGGGATTTAGGAGTTCTTCAAAGTGTTCCTTCCACCGCCCAATAACCTCCTCGGTTGAGGTCAACAGCATCCCATCTTTGCTGTATACAGCTTGAATGGTTCCCCGTTTCCCCCTCCTAAGGTGGCGGACGGTTTTCCAGAAGCACTTTGGTGCGGACCGAAAGTCCTTCTCCATGGCTTCTCCGAACTTTTCCCACACCCACTGCTTTGCCTCCCTCACGGCCGAGGCCGCAGCCCTTCGGGCCTGTCGGTACCTTGCAACTGCCTCCGGAGACCTCCGGGACAACAAATCCCGGAAGGCCTCTTTCTTCAGTCGGACGGCTTCCCTGACCACCAGTGTCCACCACGGTGTTCGAGGGTTACCACCCCTTGCGGCACCTAAAACCTTGAGGCCGCAGCTCTCCACCGCGGCTTCGGCAATGGAAGCTTTGAACATTGCCCACTCTGGTTCAATGTCCGCAACCTCCGCAGGGATGCCTGAAAAGCTCCGCCGGAGGTGTGAGTTGAAGATCTCGTGGACAGGGACCTCCTCCAAACATTCCCAGTTCACCCGCACTACTCGCTTGGGCTTCCCAGGTCTGTCCAGAGTCTTTTCCCACCCCCTGACCCAACTCACCACCAGATGGTGATCGGTTGACAGCTCTGCCCCTCTCTTTACCCGAGTGTCCAAAACATATGGCCTCAGATCCGACGACACGATTACAAAATCGATCATCGACCTTCGGCCTAGGGTGCTCTGGTACCACGTACACTTATGAGCGTCCTTATTTATGTTCGAACATGGTGTTTGTTATAGATAATCCATGACTAGCACAGAAGTCTAATAACAAACATCCACTTGAGTTCAGATCAGGGAGGCCGTTCCTCCCAATCACGCCTTTCCAGGTGTCCCTGTCATTTCCCACGTGTGCGTTGAAGTCACCCAGCATCACTATGGAGTCCCCTACTGGGGCCCTATTCAGGACTCCATTCAGGGTCTCCAAGAAGGCTGAATACTCTGAACTGCTGTTCGGTGCATATGCACAGACAACAGTCAGAGTTTTCCCCCCCACAACCCGTAGGCGCAGGAAGGCGACCCTCTCGTCCACCGGGGTAAACTCCAACGTAGTGGCGCTCAGCCGGGGACTCGTGAGTATCCCCACACCCGCCCGTCGCCTCACACCCTGGGAAATTTCAGAGAAGAATAGAGTCCATCCCCTATCCAGGAGTACGGATCCAGAGCCAAAACTGTGCGTCGATGTAAGCCCCACCAGATCCAACTGGTAACGCTCCACCTCCCTCACTAGTTCCGGCTCCTTCCCCCCCAGTGAGGTGACATTCCATGTCCCCAGAGCAAGCCTTTGCTGCCCGGTTCTGGTCCGTCGAGGCCCACGGCCTTCACTGCCGCCCATATGGCAGCGCACCCGACTCCTGCGGTTCCTCCAATGGGTGGTGGGCCCAAGGGATGTAGAGGGGGGTTCCGCGTCGCTTCTTCGGGCTGTGCCCGGCCGGGCTCCGTGACAAGCCTGGCCACCAGGCGCTCGCCGACGAGCCCTCCATCTGGGCCTGGCTCCAGACGGGGGCCCCGGGCTTCCTCCGGGCAGGATAACTCCTCCTTTTGCAGTTTTATCCATGAGTCATTGTGAACCATTCTTAGTCTGGCCCCTCACCTGAGACCACTTTGCCTTGGGAGACCCTACCAGACAACACAACCCTCAGGATCATAAGGGCACACAAACCTATCCACCACGATAAGGTGCTGGTTCCCGGAGAGGCAAAAACTTTCACATCATTTGAATTTTCTGTAGTCAGAAATCCCTGTAGTTTCAAATTACATACATTGTTGAAGTCCGGTATGCATCTGTGCATTAGATGTTTTGTATTGATTATTTCTGATTTGATTATGTAATTGGCTTGATACATATTTTCATGACTAATAAATTGTTAAACTTGATTCTATTCTGATTTATTCTGAAATTATTTGCTTTAGTTGGTTATGTTGTAGCATGAAGCACATCAACTGGGATCTTCAGCTTTCTGATTAACCACTTGACTTTAAGTGTAATAGAGTGTAAAAGCTAAAAGAAAGTACTATTTGTGACAATTTAATATTGATCGACTCACCCAGATAGCACTATGCATGACCCCGGTTTAATGCTGATATTATTCTAATCAAGTGTAATATGAAACTATTGAACTAAACAAAACTTGTATTTCAATAATGGTATGTTGGTCGGCCTTATCCAACTAGTATTAGTCATTTACCGCTGTCTAGAGATTATATTACATTAATTAAGCGTATATAGATCTATAGAAACTAAGCATATGAGACCCATTTAGAAATAGATTAGCTGTGGTAGTAATCATTCTTTATAGTATTAGTCGTTTACCTCTGGCTAAATATCAAACTGACAAGTGGGACAGTGCACATGGCTGACACGAGGCCCTAAGCGACAGAATTCCAAATGAACAAGTGAAATTTACAAGCATAGAATTTACAGAAATAATCAAGCATCCAAATCAAAATGTCAATTAATATAATTGGAGTTAAATTTAATTATTAATGGAGTCAGATTCAGGCTTATCTAAATCAAACAGTTATGACGCTACAGCCACAAACAGACAAAATAAACTAATGTGCAGGGACCTTTACCACTTCGCAAGGTGGCGTTTTTGCACAGGTGTTTGTGCCTTTCCAAATCATGTTCAATCAATTGTATTTGCCACAGGTGGACTCCAATCAAAGTGTAAAATCATCACATCTCAATCACCAGAGCAAAATTTTAAGTGTCACAGCAAAGGGTCTGAATACCTTTACATCAATGTAATACAACAGTATTTCTTTTTAATAAATTTGCAAAGTTATCAAAAATCTTGTGTGTGTGTTTATATATATATATATATATATATATATATATATATATATATTACACACACACACACGTGCTTGTATATATATTATATATATATATATACATGCATACACACACATATATACACACACACACACACACGTGTATATATATATGTATACACACACATATGTGTGTATATATATGTACATATACATATATACACACACACATATATATATATATATATATATATATATATATATATATATACACACACATATATGTGTGTGTGTGTGTATATATATATGTACACACACACACATACATACAGTATGTACACCCCTCACATTGTAAATATTTGTAAATTATATATTTTCATGTGACAACACTGAAGAAATGACACTTTGCCACAATGTAAATTAGTGAGTGTGCAGCTTGTATAACAGTGTAAATTTGCTGTCCCCTCAAAATAACTCAACACACAGCCATTAATGTCTAAACCGCTGGCAACAAAAGTGAGTACACCCCTGAGTGAAAATGTCCAAATTGGGCCCAAAGTGTCTATTTTGTGTGGCCACCATTATTTTCCAGCACTGCTTTAACCCTCCTGGGCATGGAGTTCACCAGAGCTTCACAGGTTGCCACTGGAGTCCTCTTCCACTCCTCCATGACGACATCACGGAGCTGGTGGATGTTAGAGACCTTGTGCTCCTCCACCTTCCGTTTGAGTATGCCCCACAGATGCTCAATTGGGTTTAGGTCTGGAGACATGCTTGGCCAGTCTATCACCTTCACAGTACATGTTGGCATTCATGGTTCCCTCAATGAACTGTAGCTCCCCAGTGCCAGCAGCACTCATGCAGCCCCAGACCATGACACTCCCACCACCATGCTTGACTGTAGGCAAGACACACTTGTCTTTGTACTCCTCACCTGGTTTCTGCCACACACGCTTGAGACAATCTGAACCAAATAAGTTTATGTTGGTCTCATCAGACCACAGGACATGGTTCAAGTTATCCATGTCCTTAGTCTGCTTGTCTTCAGCAAACTGTTTGAGGCCTTTCTTGTGCATCATCTTGAGAAGAGGCTTCCTTCTGGGACGACAGCCATGCAGACCAATTGGTCTGAGCACTGACAGGCTGACCCCCCACCCTTTCAACCTCTGCAGCAATGCTGGCAGCACTCATACATCTATTTCCCGAAGACAACCTCTGGATATGACGCTGAGCATGTGCACTCAACTTCTTTGGTCGACCATGGCGAGGCCTGTTCTGAGTGGAACCTGTCCTGTTAAACCGCTGTATGGTCTTGGCCACCGTGCTGCAGCTCAGTGTCAGGGTCTTGGCAATCTTCTTATAGTCTAGGCCATCTTTATGTAGAGCAACAATTCTTTTTTTCAGATCCTCAGAGAGTTCTTTGCCATGTTGAACTTCCAGTGACCAGTTTGAGGGAGTGTGAGAGCGATGACACCAAATTTAACACACCTGCTCCCCATTCACACCTGAGACCTTGTAACACTAACGAGTCACATGACATCGGCAAGGGAATATGGGTAATTGGGCCCAATTTGGACATTTTCACCTAGGGGTGTACTCACTTTTGTTGCCAGCGGTTTAGACATTAATGGCTGTGTGTTGAGTTATTTTGAGGGGACAGCAAATTGACACTGTTATACAAGCTGTACACTCACTACTTTACATTGTAGCAAAGTGTCATTTCTTCAGTGTTGTCACATGAAAAGATCAAGAGAATCAAATATTTACAAAAATGTGAGGGGTGTACTCACTTTTGTGAGATACTGTGTTTGTGTCTGTATATATATGTATGTATATGTACATGTGTGTACATATATATTTCTGAAGCACCATTCAAGAATTCAAGGATGCTTCAGAAAATATGAGAATGCAAAACGTTAACAAATAGAATCACAAATAATAATAATTATAAGAAAAATTGAATAGAGCACTAAAAGAAAAATCAGAGATCAGAATCATTAGAAGTTGGAGGAAGTTTAATTTTTAATACTTCATGTTGTCAGAATGAAAAATTATGCTTTGTTTAGTCTTGTGATGCATGGTTAATTGATATCATTTATCCATGCTTTAAAGGGATTTCGCAGTTGCGTCCAGACACTGAAGGGGGTTACAGGGTCCCCTACAATCCAGAGGGCACAGGGTGTGGGGCAGCTATGAGGTCAATGTGCATCGGACTTAGGTGAGGGTCAAACATGCTTGTCATCAAATTTATTTTGTTAAAGGGATGGCTCACAATGGTTTACTAGTCATCCAGCAACTGCTTTATTAGTGTGCCGTGCTTTCGCTGTAGGACAGTTTGCATGGTAAAACCCTCTTGGAGAATTTACTCATTGTTTTTTGAGTGCCTCATGCCATGAGCGTTAGGATCTACAGCATGTGAAGTTAAAAATGATTTTGTGTTTCAACACAACATTCTGTACCATTCTATTGCACGTCATCTGTTTTTGAATGCAACAATGCATCTTATTTGAAGGCACCATGACAAATTTGCAAACCAGCTTAATTACACAGGACTTCCATAACTGATTTTGAAAAGATGTAGTTCTGCACATTTGCTCCACAGATATCCTCATCCCGAGCAGCTGTCCTCACTGGTTGCAGTCGCTGTGGAGACTGGACGAATGACTCATCCTCATCCAACCGGATTTCTCGGAGCTGTGGCTTCAGCCTTGTTCACCGCCTATGCGGTCCAGCACAGACCAATCACAAGCTGGGGTTTGGGTTTGTTGGAGGAAGCTTGTCCTGTAGCAAAGAAGTTTGTGCAGTCTGCAGGATATGCCATTACAGAGACCGAGAGAGACTGGGGCTACTTTACTGACAAATGGAAATGGTGAGAATGCAACTGCAGGTTTCTGGAAGTAAAAACATCTTATGCATTTTCCCTATAGACAAATTGATTTTAATAACCAGTTGCCAACTTATAACATCAGAGACGAGCTCGAGTCATGTAATGTGCACTGGGCTTAAATCACAGCTAAAGAGCTAAGTGGCGACTGCCCACTCCATGAATCTTGTGAATGGTGTAATTAAGTCTCCCTACACTCTCAAACATCTGATGTATTCAGACTTTTGCTCAATAAACTTCATAGATTGCAAGTATTAACACAATCTTATTTACTCACCTTCATGTTGTTCTACGTACATATGCAGAACAAAAAAGGAAATGTTTAAATTAATTTCTTTCTTGTGCGGAACACAAAAACATGGATTTTAAAGAATGCTGGGATCACTAATTTCCATAAAGTAGCAGTTAATAGTGACTAGGACAGCACGATTTGGAAAAAAAATGTAATTATAAAAAAATACTGCGATTCTTTTGAAAAATCTGAATTGCAATATGATAAACATATAATAAAAAAAAATGGTAAGCGATTCCTCTTCACCAAAATTGAATGTTTTACCCTTGCTCTACTGCCAACAGGAAGAGTGCTCTCTAGCCGTCAAGTCTAGCCAAAAATAAAGTGTTTTTGAGTTCATTTCAATGGTCTGTAACAGCTCACCAGGGAAAACTTTAAGGAAAACACTTTACTGCTATTGGTCCACGTCACCGGTTGGTGTGATCTGAAGCTCCACATACTTTGAGGCTGACAGCTAATTGCTGTTCAGTCAGTTAAGATCAGTCAACATGAACACACCGTTATGTAGAGAACAGAGATTTTCCAAGACCATGTCAAGCTATTTTTTTCTCTTTGTCTACAAGAGGAATCAAATCTACTCCTATACTCTTTAAGTGTCCATTCACTCTATTATTGGATGTGCAGCTTCACTCGTGCAGTCTGCAGCTGAAAGCCATTCACATCTGCCCAAAGTAACATATGCACATCATCATTCTTTTGTCTGTATCCTACCCATTAACCCTCTTTTACAGTAGTATCAGTGTCATCATAAATTACAATAACAGAGTAATCGGCACATATTATGGACACATATAATATGTTAGCACATTAGAACCATAAATGCAAAAGTTAAATGTGACAAATTATGCATTTTCTATTCTATTTCATATATTTTAATAAGTATCCAAGTTTTTTGAGCTTTTAAATGTGTAAATCATTATGCCACGGGGCCACTGATCATTACTGATCGAAACACACTGTGGCTTATTGAGGCTAATGTTAAAGTTTTATCACTAGACTACAACAATTGTGCATGTTTTTTAAAAAAATTTTTTATAGCAATCCTGTTAATATTATAACAGTAAGGCACTAGCTACAAATGTAATATCCACACGATCACAAACACTGAATGGAAACGTACAATTGCGTTGCATTCTAACTTGAAATTAATATTGAAATCATCATTGTGCCACATTGCCATTATAAATTACAGGACTTAGTATTATCTGATTCCAACTGTATATTAGTTGTTACTACGAGATGCAAACTTTACAGTGTAACTAGAGGAGTTCTAGCGAACGCTTCGGCCACTTGCACATTATCTGCAAAGGGCAACAACATTTCACTTTCTTTGTCATCTTAGTTGTATCTTATAGTGATGTCTCTCAGTTTCCAAAAGCAGAACTGTCACAACCTGCCTTTATCTCGCTGAATTGAACGCAATGATTGTCCCATGGATGAGCGGACATATTGTCCTCGGCAGTTTCACTGCCACTGTTCTCCCACATGATTTACACAAATGGAAACCATCTCCAACCAAAAATCCCTCTTCATTTTTATGGAAACCAAAATACTTCCACACTTACTACTTAAAGTGGAGTAAGTCATTTTTATCAAATACACTTTTTGTCAAATTCCACAGTCCGTTCTGTGTGTGTGCTGAAAATCCAGTGTTTGTACACAGCCCTGGCTCTGTAAGTGGAAAAATAAAAAAAGTGGATTGGACCGATCCACACAACACAGTGTTGTCATTTTGATTAGTTGATCGGATAAAAACTACTGTGCGATCAGAAAATCTAAACGATTTGCCCAAAAGGTTATCTGGAATTATTTTGAGTATTTTGAAGTGCCCACGATAACAATATCATGCATGTTAATTACCGTGATATATGATCACATGCATAATCAGAACCAGGCATTTCAATTATTTCATTACAATATAGCACATCGTCATCCGGTGACGGATTGTTTTTGAAGGACTCTTTAAGAGCGTGAAATTTATTTATATTTTTCCATATACATTCCCATTGACGAGTGATCAGTCACGTGACACCCGATCTCAGAACTGAGTGCCCATGGGCAAATATGGCAGCCTCCATTTCCCTAGCTTTCTAGAAACCTTGTGCTAGCTTAGCAACTGTCATAGAGATGAATGGGGATGCTAACAGATAGCTCTCTCCAGGTATTTTATAGCTCCATTTTACTTGACATAGTCTACTCTATACAGTACTAATCTTATCATTTCTGTCCTGAACATTTTGTTTTTAGTCACGGATACAAAGTGATCGTAAATATTCTGAAGACAAGGAGTCAGGCTTCCCACTCTTTTCAACCAATGCATTTCCATGACTTGAAAGCTAATTTCCATGCCCAAACATTTAGCCTTTAATTCTGAAAATGGCACTGAAATCACAATAGCAGATTTGCAAAAACCAAAACCACACCATTGTTTCAGAAGTTAAACTGAAAACATTTCTTAAATTAATAATGAAAAATAACTACAACTTGTAGGAAGTTCCCAGTGGATGGACTAACTTACAACAGGTAAGATTTTCCAGCATGTGCAATTAAACAGATGCAGTATATATAATATACTATATTAAAAAAGGACACCAAAGTTAATCTAAATGACATTTGCTCATTTTAAAAAATAATAATCTAATCGTTAAAAAGCACAGGTGTAGTGGCTAAAGCACAGGGCTGTTAATCAGAAGGTCGCTGGTTCGAACCCCATGGCCACCACCATTGTGCCCTTGAGCAAGACACTTAACTCCAGGTTGCTCCGGGGGGATTGTCCCTGTAATAATTGCACTGTAAGTCGCTTTGGATAAAAGCGTCTGCCAAATGCATAAATGTAAATGTTATATGGAACAACAATTCTATGGTTAGAAATATAGAAATATCTTCCAAATAAAGAGAGAACAGTCTAACCCTAATTCAACACAAACCTCCCTGGACATGCTCCTCCATGAGACCTGTTTACCTGGAAGCCATTAGAATGTGCTACTGTCATTTAAGGTGAATTTTGTTTATAATATTTGAAAACTGCCTCTCTATAATTGCAGATACTGGCAAAATATCACCTGTAGTAAGTCAGTCTATCAACAAAGAACCTGTGACATCCTCTGGAATGTGAAATTATAAAATTTATAATCCTAAAATTATAGAATAATATCCCAGTAATTATACTCCTATAATTGGACTTTAATAATCTCAACTGTAGTACATTTGTGTATCCACTGGGCACTTCCTACAACTTTGAATTGTGAAAATACTGCTTTTTTTATTAATTTATTTTTATGTTAACTTGCACATCAACAGCATAGTGGGTGGAATGTTCATACGGTCCCTTGAGTATGCTAGGCATTGAAAGTGCATCAGTGCATGTTCAGTCATAATTCTGCAGCCACACCAAGTGTTGACTGTTCTGCGTACAATGTTTTATGGCCCTTTAGTACAGTTATATACCCTTTCGGCCAAGAAAAGGTATATCCAATGAATATAGAGCCTAAATCTAACTTTACCCCATTTCATATATGTCATTTTTTAGCCCTTTACATCAACATAAGTCATGGGACAACTTTTGTATAGGGAACGAGATCATTTTCTTGTGGCCACGAGATAAGGATGTCATTCGCTCAACATAATATCTAGTGAACACAACATATCACGTTCCCACAGCTATTATGATGTGGCAATGACAAAACTAAGTGAGCCTAATCTGTCCCTTCCCAGGCAACGTAAGATCCCAATCCTTTGCTATCCATTTTTCATACCTGGCCATGCTGAGCAAGGCATTGTGAAAGGTGCACTTCCTGGCATGCTAAACTCCCCGATTGAATATTTTAAGGACTGAGCATAATACATTTATAAAAATGTATACATTTCTAAAAAAGTATAAAAAACTATAAAAATTCCATGACTTTTCCAGGCATAGAAATCACAATTTAAAAATTCCTTGATATTTCCAGGTTTTTCATGACCAAGGGAACCCTGTGGAGTATGTTGGGCAAGTTGCATGGACCGCTTTTATGACACTTTTGGGTGCTTTAAGCTTGAAAGTGATTCACTGTCAACTGCAACTGTATGGAAATTAGCGATCGCACCATTCTTTAAAACTTCTAATTTTGTGTTCCGCAGAAGAAAGCCATATGGATTTGAACGACATGAGGGTAAGTAAATACACAATTTGACCATGAAACATTCACAGGATTGGGTGAGATATTTCCTCTCTTCATTCTTTAGGTATCTGGATCTCAGGGCATTGTCTTCTGGTGCTGGTCCAGTTGTGTGGCCTGAGCCATATGGACCGGCTGAACGAGACGAGGCCTACAAGAGCTTCAGCCTGTCAGGGTGGGCGGGTCGCAGCGGTCACGATGCTCCAATGATAGCTCTGGATGCTCTGTTGGGGGCGGGATCAGACTGGGAGGAGCTTATGAGTCGAGCAGGATTTCACGGAGGTCAGATAGCAGTCCATTAACTTTGTGTTTGACTTCATGCTGCGTAGAACAATCACCACCTGACTCAATGCATGCTGGTTAGAAATGTTGTCATAAATTCGTAGCTGGTGCGTCATAATGACGTATGCCATCAAAGTCAGTACTAGCGAGGCATGACCAGCTCTGTGGGTTAGCCCCTGCAGTTACCCCAAATCAGCTGCACAAGCTCTGATGACGGATTCGTAAATGGCTAAACACAAATGTGTTTTCCTGTAGTCTAAAATCATATGTCTGTCTGTCTAATATATATATATATATTAGGGCTGTCAATCGCTAAAAAAATTTTATCGAATTAATTACATGGTATCCGGATTAATTAATCGCATATACAAATATTTGCTGAGAAAGCCCCTCATATAACAATAATTCAATATATAATGATGAAATAATTATACAGTTATCTTTAAATTTTATATATATATATATATATATATATATATATATATATATATATATATATATATATATATATATATATATAAATAAAATAAAAATATTCAGATAATTAAAATGCATTACATTCTTGTAGCAGAAGAGTTAATCATTGATAAGACAAGACAAAAAGCAGCTTTAGAATACAATGTATTTTTTACTACCATATTATTGATCATAAGTCAATCATTGGCATACAGTTCACAGCAATCCATTTCACAAGTGAATTTGTCAATCAGAGATTTATTGTGAGGGTTTGTTTAAGAACCGTCAATCTACACCTGCGTTAGACATTTTTTTTTATTTTTTTAGAAACAAGCCAGGCTATTGCTCTGTTGTAGGTCAGCAGAACTGATTTTGCAGACAAGTGGGAGAGATAACGTACTATTATTGTACTAGGTGAATAAATATTGATTTTATATTAGATGTATTTTTGCGGAGCATGTTAATGACGGCGCTGTGAACGTCACTCAGTTTAGCATAAGGTCTACGATACAAACTCATTTTAACAGCTAAGACCTACTCAATGTAAATATAATGAAGTGAAAATAATAATCTAATCGTTAAAAAGCACATTTCCAAATAAGCACATCAATTCCATTATTAAAGACTAGAACGATTAAATGCGTTCTTACCAGATTTAGTGCATCTTGAATTTAACCTTCGAGTAGGGCCTTCTCATTCATTATGACTGTAGAACTCCTGGCAGGTGTAGGTGTTCACTTTCACCAGGAGTTCACTTTTGATGAGGTCCACAGATGCTCAGTTCCTTGTCTCTGTCCACGCAGCGGTCATCAGTGAAAACACCCTCTCCACAAAAGCGTTGGTGACAGGAATGCTCAAAGCCAAAGATATCAGAGCTGTCATGTTTGGGGCACTGAACTGCTTCAGCAGAGCTGTCCGTGAAACTTCGGTGGCATACCCTGCACTCTCCTTTTTTAGGGTCACCTGTAACTGGTTTTAATCATGTATATATTGTCTCCAATTCTTTATTAAATGAACAAAGACACTTTTTCTTCTCGGGTGCTTTGGATAGACCCATTTTTCTGTTGCAGTTTTTTTTCCAGTGTTTTCCCGCTCTGGCAAGAAAAAAAGGCTGCGCTGCGCATGTTCAGTGTTTTCTTATTATCTCTTGAGATCCCTTAGTTCGCATTTGAACCCTTAGTAACGCGTATATATTATACTAAATATATATATATATATTAGGGCTGTCGAGTTAACGCATTAATAACGCGCTAGAAATAATTAACGCATTAAATCGCAGTACCACCTTTTTACTCCAGAGGGCAGCTCCCGAGAAGAAAAAGTGTCTTTGTTCGTTTAATAAAGAATTGGAGACAATATATACATTGTTAAAACCATTTACAGGTGACCCTAAAAAAGGAGAGTGCAGGGTATGCCACCAAAGTTTCACGGACAGCTCTGCTGAAGCAGTTCAGTGCCCCAAACATGACAGCTCTGATATCGATATCTATCTATCTATCTATCTATCTATCTATCTATATATATATATTATAAAAAAATTATACTGACTACTTATTTGCATTTATTGGCATTCTCTGACTTTTTTTCCTTGTAAACACAGCCACTGTATCGAGCAGCATGTAACTTTTTCAAGTGACTAGTGTTTCTGGTGATTAAAATAGTAAATTGAGTCACTGTCTTTGTTCCATGTAAACATGCCTCCTTTATGTAAATTAGGCTCATTATACAGGAGTTTCATTAAAAAAAATTTCCCAACACAACTTACACCTTTAAATAGATGTTTGTGTACATTTTCTATTAATCATGGCCGTAGTAATTTATCAAATAATGGATTTTGGTTGATGTAATGAACATCATGTAGTATCAGACTGCTGAGGGCAGTAGGCCCTAAATATATTGAGAATTGTATTTCTAATATTTTTGGATATTATTTGTAAATGATGACCGAAAGAGCTATTTCTTTAATAATATTAAAAGGAAGCTTCATTATTCTCTCTCTACAGGAGACAGTGACAGCACTGCAGTGATTGCCTGCTGCTGTTGGGGTCTGCTGTACGGGACAGAAGGTGTGCCCCAGTGTAACTATAGTAACCTGGAGTACAGGGACCGACTGGAGGGTACGGCACAACAGCTGTATGCGCTCTCACACTAATGAAGAGGCAAAACCCACACAGGAAAACAGCCTGATATAAGAACTAAAGAATAAACATGTAGAAAAAGTTGAACAGTTATGAATTTAATCAACCACTGAAATTTGTAGTTTTAATAACTTATTCAGTAAATTGAGCTATGTTAGAGCTCAGAAGAGCTTAACTCATTAATTGGCAAACTTGCATGCTTTTACATCTTTAAAGGAACAGTTCACTCAAAAATGAGACTCCACTCATAATTAAATCCATGTGTTCAAACATATGATAGGTGTGGGTGAGAAACAGATCAATATTTAAGTAAATGCTACTCCTTGCCTAGTCGGGGTGATATACACAAAGAATATGAATCAGAAAGTGAAGGAAAAAAGTGCTTAAATATTGATCTGTTTCTCACCCACACCTATTAAATCACTTCTGAAGTCATGGATTAAACCACTGGAGCCTTATGGATTAATTTTATGTTGGTTTTGGTACCCATTCTCTTGCATTGTATGGACTAAAAGAGCTGAAATATTCTTCAAAAAATCTTTGTGTTCTGCTGAAGTCAAACACATCTGGGATGGCATGAGGGTGAGTAAATGATGAAAGAATGTATTATTTGGTGAACTGTCCCTTTAAGGTTTTTTCACACTGACAGCGATTGATCGGCTTGAGTGTAAAAGTACCAGGTAGTTAATGCAGTGTGTTGTCAGCATATATATATATATATATATATATATATATATATATATATATATGCTGTATATATTTGCATACAGTTGAAATCAACTTCATGGTATTGCCAAAGGTTGCTGATGCTCATTTCGCCTGAACTCTAATTGAAAATCACTAAGTGTGAATGTTATTACCGAAGTTGAGAAATTAATCAATTTTATAGACTAATTTGCACTGTAATGAAGTATCTATATCAGCATCCAAAAATATTAAAGATGCACTTGTATGATTGCTGAATTTTGTGCTTTAAAATCTCATAAAAGAAATGTTTAATCAGAAATAAAGACAAGGCCACAATTATTTAAAGTTTAAAACTTTATTTTTTGGGGTTATTATTTATTTTTTTTCTGTTTTATTTTTTCCTCGGGGTAAGGGAGGGTAAGGTAATGCAATATGGGTATGTGGGAAAAGCAGGTTGCTACAGATAGAATGTATTATTTAAAGATCTTTTTCCTGTTAAAAGTCCCATCAGTTATTGTTTCCATCCAGGATTCTTTCAAACTCTATTTTTACATTGAATTAAAACCTCTTCATTTATCATGTCCACTCACAGTTTCAGCTATTGTTGTTTGTTCATCTAAAACGATGATGTATTTGCCTCTTCTTTCACAAAAAGCAGAGGATTCAGGAAAAAAAACTGATCCAGATGAGGGTTTGTGTTGTGTGATCCAGTACCGTTAACAGCGTTTTGATCCTGGCTGCATTTAACAAACCAGCAGTCTTGGGTTTAAAAAGTGATGAATGAGCAGCAGTGTCTTCATTTGTTCAGTTTCCTGGAGGGTGGAATGGGATCTGCTGAGAAGGATGAACCTGAACTGTTGAAGAAAACAAACAGAGTTTGATTGCATGCGCGATATTTATAATAAGAATGCTTAATGAAGCCAACATCAACTTAGGAGCCATTTTATATTATGAATGTTAATTTTTCAGATCTTTTTATTCAATTAGTGAATTGTACAACAGGAACGATGAAACAACACTTCAACCTTGTGAGTCCCGTGTCCACATGCGTGGGCTAGGCATGTGACTGTATTCAGTTATACGGTATCACCAGGGCTGGACTGGTAATGTGGCACCCCGGGCATTTTCCCGGTGGGCTGACACACTTTGTGGCCGATCAAGGGCAGACTGGCCATCGGGAGAACCAAGCGGGCCAGTGGGTCAGCCACGATATGGGCCAAATGGGCTTCTTATTATTTAAAAAAAAAAATCTTATTATTTTCACTATTACATATGAATGACTTTCCAGAATAAAAAAATAAATAAGAGTGGTCAGATGGGAGAAGATGCCAAATTTACTTCACTCACTCAGCAGCTGTAATAGAAACCCCCTCGCAGCTGTGGTAATTTAAAAAAATTATAATTCCAGAGTAATATAACACAAAGCAGAATGTTATAAACTTACACAATATAAAAAAAATATAAAAAAGTTTGCCAGATTTACACTGATAAACAAGGCGGAAACACGTCATCACAGTCTATGAAAATGTCAAAAGCTTGATTTTATATATATATTAATTTAATTTGTTGTAAATACTGTTACCGTATGGACACAGAGACTACAAGCGTGCACATTGTAAGAAATCCCAGATGCAGTTTATTGTGCTACTGCAATAACAATCCACAATTACAAGAAGAAAACATACAACACTGGACTTTAAATTATAAAGAAGCCCAAAATACACATGGGACTCTTATTTTGAAATGTCTGCAGTCCCAGCGTGATTTCACTGACGGCTGAGAAAGTGACCAATTCACACTGCTAACCTCAGCTCCTGAGTTCAAACCCTCAGTTCTTATTGGGTGATTCATGAAAAAGATCCGGTTCAAAAGAGTCATTTGTTCATGACTCTCTTGTTGCGTGCGGTGCAGCAAGCTTGTCAGAAACAGAACGGGTTAAAAGCGCAAAAATATATTCAATAACTCCAAGATGATATCTGACGGAACCTCATTAACACACAACCTGATTGTCAGAGGCGACTAGATTTTAAATGATTGTCGCAATCAATTATTTGCAGTCGCATTTGCGACAATTTTAGTCACAGTCTGGAGCACCGTACAATAGTAATCAGTACATAGATTAAGAATTTTGAATTAATACAACATTTTATTTTAACATGGTTGGCGGTGATTGGATGATGCATTACTTTTAATCAGAATTATTTATTCAGCTTTACAGAAAATCAGCTGTAATGTCTAGAACATCTTAATAACATGAATAACCCACACTCCTGGAAACACAGTAAACTATTTGATGAAAAATATCTGACTTTCTATATCTTAAAATTATTGAAATTTTCACAACTTAACAACTTTCCACATTTTTATGAAAACTATTTATTTTCGCTTGTTTATTAGGTGCTACTAGTTACAAATCAAAATGGAAAATGCACACAGCTGTCACGCCAGAGTCTGAGGAGGTTCATGATATTTTAGAGTAATGCAGTCAGCACTAATGTGTTAACACATGAGATTCATTTGAAATATATAACACGTTCATTTGTTCTTAATCGCAATTAAGGCATGTACCGATTTGACATTTGATTCTTATATTTTATTCATCTCTGTGTGAGTTCTGAACTCTTGTGATGTGTCCAGTGGGGACATTACACTCAGTGTTGGAGCTATATTTTTATTTTTGTTTATTTTGGGCTTAAGTTAATTTATAGCCTAATTTATTTCTTTTCTTGTTAAAGTTAATTTGGTTTATTTTGTATTTATGCTTTACTTGTATTGTCGTTTATTGGTCACATGGTGTTATGTTCATTTGCATAAGTAGGTCAAGGTGGGAGGTACTTCAGGCTCGAGGGCGTATGGTTTTTTACCAGCGTGAGAGAGGCAGCAGAAATGTCTGTGAGCTTGCTTATGTGTGTGAATAAACCTCCTCAAACTCAATCTTGTTATGGACATCACTTTGCTTTGGTACCTCTGAACCTGCGTAAAGCCTAACCATGACGTAGCCTCAAGTGGCCATTTGAGAAGTTTGTTATTATATGTTTTTGTTTAAGTTTATGGACAAATAGCCACTACATTAAGTAAAAAACCTGCCCTGGATATATCGTTGGTTTACGTGGATACTGGACTTGTCGTTTGCTGGATTACCGTTTCGAAAGTGGATTACTCACCTGGATGCGGGAGACAAACAAAAGAAAGGGCCTAGGAGTGACGGAGGCGTGGGCTGGATACAGTGCAAACATTTAATAATACGACCCATCCGACAGTGTAAAGTTTCCCTGGACACCGTACTGGATAACGGTGAAGCTACTGGAGCGCTGAAGCTGCACTACGGAGTGGAGGATATTATTTTCTGCAATTTGAATTCGCAAAGGCCCAAAGCCTTCACAGGTGACGCGCACGGCCGCGCGCAACAACAGCTACTGCGTGCCTTCAACTCCGTGTACAAAGGCTACCACCGCAACAAACAAAGTTCCACAAGGTATGTGCTTTATTCAATCTTTGCAAACAACTGTGTGTACATGACCGACATCAACAAAGGGTAAAATGTCTGATGTTGCATCTAAAGCCACAAGTGACACGGCGCTTCCTACAAGAAGACGTACAAGTTTTACTGCTAAAGGAATGATGTTTTTTATGCAAACGTGTCAGGAAAAGAGATCGATGCAATGCAGACGAGCCAAATCGTACATGAATCAGATGGATAAGTTGATGCATTCTGCAGACAATATTGATGCAGTCAAGTCTCTTTTGGATCAAATAATAATATGTGTTGATGAGGCAAAACATCATCATTTGTCATTTGTGTCACTGGACATACCTCAGGATGAGAAGGAGAAACAAGATAAATATTTTGAACAAAAGGAAAAGTGTTTTTCAAGCTTTATTGATGACGTCAAAGGTTGGTTATCAAACACAGGCCATTCATATGAACTTCCAATTAAACCACCTGATAATCCAACTGATATTGGGCCTGAGGACAGTGTATCCAATAAAGGTTCTGCAACGTGTTCAAAGGCTGGTTCTAAACTGTCAAAGACTTCATCCAGTGCATCTGCAAAAATATTAGTGCAAGCAGAAAGAGCAGCGTTACAGGAACGCATGGCTGCTCTAAAACAAAGGCATATTTTGGAGGATCAGGAGGAACAAATACGACTTGAACAAGAGGACTTACGGAAGAAACGGGAACATTTAAGGAGAGAAAAGGAACAACTTGCTCTGGAGGCAGAATTAAAGGTGACAAATGCAAAATTGGAGGTTCTGGAAGTAAGCTCAAAGTGTGGCTCTAAAGTGTCAAGATGTGCATCTCAAACAGCAGATGGCATGAATTCTTACTTGAAAAGGTCAGAAATTCAAGGGACATATGAACTAAATCCGAATGCTGAACGCTATGTGCCCACCAATAAAAGCTCTGAACCTACCTCCAGTCACTTGTTAAATTCTGTCCCTGTTGGTGTTCAATCCAAACATGTTGTAAAACAAATACCCATACCTAATGTCATTCCTGTGTTTCAAAGGCAAGGTACACAATCACTGGGTTTGCAAGATGTTTGTGACGATAATCAATCCACCAATTCTCCGGACATTTTGAATATCATGCAGCGTCAAAATGAAATAACTACGCTGTTGGTCCAACAAAACACAGCCTCTGCTCTGCCTATGAGAAATATACCTGTATTTGATGGTGATCCCCTGTATTTCAAATCTTTTCTCAGAGCCTTTGAAAATTGCATTGAGGATAAAACTCAAAATTTCAGTGATTGTCTGTACTTCCTAGAACAGTACACTAGGGGGCAACCAAGAGACATTGTAAGAAGTTGTCAGCATATGCCCTCTGAACCAGGTTATCAAAGAGCAAAAACGCTTTTGATTGAACATTTTGGCAGTGAACATAAAATCTCTTCTGCTTACATGGACAAAATCAACAACTGGCCCTCAATAAAACCTGAGGATGTTAATGCTTTGCAGTCATTTGCTTTGTTCCTTCGAGGTTGCTCCAATATAGTACATCATATAAAGTATATGAAGGAGTTGGACATGCCAGCTAACCTCAGGACGATCCTAATGAAACTCCCATACAAGCTGAGGGAAAAGTGGAGAAATGTGGCATGTGACATACAGGAACAAACTGGAAGCAGAGCAGTGTTTGTTGATTTTGTGAATTTCATTGAAAAACAAGTCAAAATTGTTTCAGATCCTCTGTTTGGAAATATTAATGATGTTTCTCCAGCCAGCTATACAAAGCTATCCATGCAAGTTAAGCAAAAAAGGAAAAGTGGTACATTTGCCACCAGCATTAATGCACCAAAGGATGGACATAAAGAAATGGAAAACTTGACAGCTCACAGTAACCAGCTCAAATGTATGTTCTGCTATCTTACCAATCACACTCTGGAAAAATGCTTTCAGTTTAGAAGAAAGACACAACGGGACAAGATTCAGTTTCTAAAGGAGAAGGGCGTTTGTTTTGGGTGCTTGAAACATGGACACACGAGCAAAGACTGTAGGAGTCGTTTGGATTGTGAAGTGTGTCACAGGAAACACCCATCTGTCCTGCATGTGGAGAAGGAGGATACTACAAGGATAACCTCCAAAGAAACTGTGAGCACTGTATCCGGGAAGCAGCAGACGTGTGGTCATATTGGGGCTGGTGAAGAGGATACTGCTGTTTTTTCCATTGTGGCTGTGCAGGTGAAAAGTCAGAAAAGTAATAAAGTTGTGCATACTTATGCTTTCCTTGATCCTGGGAGCTCTGGTACCTTCTGTACTACAAGTATGGCTGAAAGGCTGGGAGTATCAGGAAAAAACTGTAATGTAGTGTTAAGGACAATGGGGCAGACTAAAACCATTAGCACTACTATAGTAACCGGTCTGGAGGTGTCTGGATTTGACACCGATGACTTTATTGATCTACCATCTGTTCTGACACAAACAAAAATGCCTGTATCTAAAGTCAATGTGCCATGTCAGGATGATGTTGCCAAATGGGCGTATTTGAGCAGCATTAGGCTACATGAAGTAGATGCAGATGTAGACTTGCTCATTGGAACCGACTCTCCTAAAGTTTTGGAGCCATGGGAACTGATAAACAGTCAATGTGGTGGACCGTATGCAGTGAGGACCAGAGTTGGCTGGGTCATATACGGGCCTCTTCGTGCTGGAGCCTCTGAAGGTATTGGTGTCAAATCAGGATGCATTGTTGTAACTGCTAATCACATATCTGTGGAACACTTGGAAAGTATGTTGATGCAACAGTATAATCATGACTTTACTGAAAGAACAAGTGATGAACAACTTGAGATGTCAAGAGAAGACCTTAAATTCATGAAAATTGTGGAGAGTACGACAGTGCTTAACAATGAACATTATTATATTGACTTACCTTTCAGAATTGACGATCCTGTTTTGCCAAATAATCGCTGCATTGCACTACAAAGACTCCAAGGCCTGAAGAGGAGATTTAATAGAGATATTTTATTCAAGGCTCAATACGTTGATTTCCTTAACAACATGTTAGAGCAAGGATATGCAGAAAAGGTTCCCACAAATGAGCCCACTCTGGAACAAGGAAAGGTGTGGTACATTCCCCACCATGGTGTACATCATCCAACCAAAGGAAAGTTGCGTGTTGTGTTTGATTGCGGCTGTACTTACAAAGGTACATCATTGAACAGTCAGCTCCTGCAGGGCCCAGACTTCACTAACACGCTAATTGGTGTCCTCCTTCGGTTTAGAGAAGAGCCCATCGCTGTTATGGCTGATATCAATGCCATGTTCCATCAGGTCCGGGTTCCATATAAGCACGTTAACTTCTTGCGCTTTCTATGGTGGCCCAATGGAGACGCTACAGCGGAGCCAGAGGAATACAGGATGTGTGTGCATTTGTTTGGAGCTGTATCCTCTCCAAGCTGCTCAAACTATGCACTGAGGAGAACTGCTGAGGATAATGCACTGCAATATTCACCCGATGTCCTTCGTATAGTCAAGACAAATTTCTACGTGGATGACTGTCTTAAGTCCACTGTGACAGAGGAAGATGCAGTGAAGCTCATAAATGGATTAACATCTCTCTGTAAAAAAGGTGGCTTCCATCTCCAAAAGTGGGTCACAAATAACTCAAATGTGTTTGCACGTATTCCTAGCAACATCAGAGCAGTGGGTTTGGAGAACATGGATTTGGACAGGGACCAACTCCCTGTGGAAAGAGCTCTGGGGATGCAATGGTGTGTTCAAGGAGATACGTTCAACTTCAGGACTGCAGTGCAGGAACGTCCACACACTAGGAGGGGCATCCTTTCTGTGGTGAGCTCTCTTTACGACCCGTTGGGTTTTCTGTCTCCTTTCATAATCCCTGCCAAGTTACTGTTACAGGAGCTGTGCAGAATGAACTTCAAATGGGATGAGCCAGTTCCCCATGATGTCTCCGAACGTTGGTCTGAGTGGCTCTCTGAACTTCAACATATGAGTGGATTTAAAGTGGAACGGTGCATTAAACCCAAAAACTTTGGAACACAAGTGAAAGCAGAACTGCATCATTTTTCAGATGCTAGTCAAACAGTATATGGCATTGTTTCATACTTGAGATTGGAGAGCACTGACAATGTGCATGTTTCATTTATCACAGGCAAGGCTCGTGTCGCTCCTCTAAAGCAACTAACCATTCCACGCCTTGAGCTTGCTGCAGCTGTGCTTGCTGCTCGAGTGAACACAATGCTGTTGAAGGAGCTACAGTTGCCATTGCAAAGGTCATTCTTTTGGACCGATAGCACCACTGTTCTCAAGTACATCTTTAATGAAACAAAGCGCTTTCACACATATGTTGCCAATCGTGTCAGCACCATAAGAGAATCCACAGACAAAGATCAGTGGAGGTATGTAAACACCAAAGACAATCCTGCAGATGAAGCTTCTCGAGGACTAAGAGCTCGGGAGTTTGGGAAAGGAAAATGACTAAAAGGACCGGACTTTTTGCACTTGCCCCCCACCAGGAGGCCGAAACTCGACTTGGACTCCTCTTGCATTCCATCTGATGATGCAGAGGTGAAAAGGGAACTTAAGGTGAATGTTGTTACAATACACAGTGACAATCCCCTCAGTCAGCTCATTCACTATTTTTCATCCTGGAGAAAGCTTAAAACATCAGTGGCCTGGCTGTTGGAGCTGAAAGAAAGACTTTTACTTTTGAGCCGAAAGAGAAAAGAATATGTGGTCAACCAGAATGAGAATGTGGAAAAGGAGATTAAAAAATTCAAAGCCGCACTTGGAAAATCCAGCTTGACACCAGAGTGCTTGGAGGAAGCCGAAAAGGCAATAATTCAGTTTGCGTAAAACCAAAGATTCAGTACTGAAATTTCCTCACTGAAACATGACCCAAAGACTGTTTTTAAAGACAGTCCTCTGTATCGCCTCGACCCCTTCATCGAAGATGGCATCCTCAGAGTTGGTGGACGTCTGTTTAAATCTGCACTGCCGTGGGAGGTAAAGCATCCTGTGTTTCCCAGCTCATATTGCGTTACATCCATTGCCAACTTGGACATGCTGGACGCAATCACATGCTGCACAGATTGAGACAGAAGTATTGGATCATAAATGCCAACTCTGCGGCCAGGAAGATTCTCTCACAATGTACAGTGTGCAGAAGGTACAGAGGAAAGCTTGGAGAACAGAAGATGTCCGACTTACCGGAGGAACGAGTTGTGCCTGATAACGCACCCTTTACAAATGCGGGAGTGGACTATTTTGGACCATTGGAGGTGAGGAGAGGTAGAACTGTGCTGAAGCGATATGGAGTGATATTTACCTGTATGAGTAGCCGCGCAGTACACCTTGAGGTGGCGCACTCCCTCGACACAGACTCCTGCATCAATGCTGTGCGAAGATTTATCTGCAGAAGGGGACCTGTGACAAGTATAAGGTCAGATAACGGCACAAATTTTGTTGGTGCGAAGAAGGAACTGAGGCAGGCATTGGCCGCTTTAAATCACTCTAAAATTGAAAGGACTTTTGTGCAGGAAGGAATGACGTGGAGTTTTAACACCCCAGCTGCATCTCACCAAGGTGGTGTTTGGGAGCGTCTGATTCGCTCGGTGCGCAGTGTACTTACCTCTGTTGTTGGACATCAACTGTTGGACGAGGAAGGCCTGCAAACGCTGTTTTGCGAGGTGGAAGCGATACTCAATGACCGACCAATAACTAAGGCTTCAGAAGATCCCAATGATTTAGAAGCGCTTACTCCAAATCACATTCTCCTGTTAAAAGGCAAGCCCATTCTGCCATTAGGTCTGTTCGAGAAATCTGATCTGTACATTAAGAGGAGATGGAGGCAAGTGCAGTACGTTGCGGAGCTTTTCTGGAAAAGATGGACAGCGGAGTATTTGCTTGTAATGCAAGAAAGGCAAAAATGGACGAAGCAAAAGAGAAACTTTATTCCAGGAGATATTGTCGTAATCGCTGATGCCACAGCTCCAAGAGGCTCATGGTTGATGGGCAGAGTGCTAAGCACCACAACTGACTCCCGAGGACTGGTTCGCTCTGTGAAGGTCCAAACGAAGATTAGCGTCCTGGACAGACCAATAACCAAGCTCTGTCTTCTCTTGGAGGCTAATAATTGACTATACAACTCATTCTTTCTCCTATCTCTGTCTTCCATCTGTTTGTTTCTTTCAGATATGGAGAATCCGAAGATGTGAAGATTCCAGTTTAATGCTTAAGCTACAATTAGAAAATAGCTCCTTTGTGTTAAAGCTAAGGTTAATTGTGGGTAAAGTACCGTTACAATTAGGGGCTGGGTTGTTGGAGCTATATTTTTATTTTTGTTTATTTTGGGCTTAAGTTAATTTATAGCCTAATTTATTTCTTTTCTTGTTAAAGTTAATTTGGTTTATTTTGTATTTATGCTTTACTTGTATTGTCGTTTATTGGTCACATGGTGTTATGTTCATTTGCATAAGTAGGTCAAGGTGGGAGGTACTTCAGGCTCGAGGGCGTATGGTTTTTTACCAGCGTGAGAGAGGCAGCAGAAATGTCTGTGAGCTTGCTTATGTGTGTGAATAAACCTCCTCAAACTCAATCTTGTTATGGACATCACTTTGCTTTGGTACCTCTGAACCTGCGTAAAGCCTAACCATGACGTAGCCTCAAGTGGCCATTTGAAAAGTTTGTTATTATTTGTTTTTGTTTAAGTTTATGGACAAATAGCCACTACACTCAGATACACACTACACACACACACACACACACACACACAACAGTGAGTCCGTGCTGGAGAAAAGACCTCTTATTAAACAAACACTGATGGGGCTTGTGACAAAAGTTATTTGCATCTTTTGTCACAAGTCAGCATTTTATCACATTGACATGTCAATTCTTACAAGCTGCTGCGCAACAGATGCACCGCTCAAATTGAACTATTTCGACTTTGTACTCGCTGCCGCCAAACTTCTAAAGCGTCAGCTACGTCAGATGAATTATATTTCCATCGGCAGTGCCAGCGTCAAGCAGAACAAGACGCGCTTTTCATTTGGAGTTCATCGAGACGCTTGCTGCCCTGAAACAAATCATGTGCATTCAATATTCAAAGTAAAAAGACGCCTGAGGATGAGAAATACTGTGGAGAAATAAGTGTTTCATAGGAATTTGTACCCTGATGCAAGTAAGCGTAGTGTTGGGGTGGTCCTTGCTGGGGCCCGTGTGGTGGGTGTTGAGGGGCGGAGCCTGGGCCAGTCTGATGGGGTGGAGCATGCAGCATCACTACCTGTGGTGGTCCGTGAGTGCCTGAGTGATGTGGGCCTGTCATCGGCCCTGGAACATGAGTCTGCAAAACATACAACCAATTACATCCTACAAGTTTTGCCTAAGTTTGGTGGTGTATATTGGGAATAATCTGTGCTTTTATTGGTGCTTTGTGCACTATCCATTGCTAAGTTTTTCCATTCCTTTTTTTTTTATGGAAGCTGTAGGAAGGTGGGTGCTATTTCTTTTTCCATTTGTCATGTTTTTCTACTGTTTCTACCTAGTAAGAGATTCTGGGTAGAAGCTTGTTGTTTATTTGTAATTTGTCTTTGATTAGGAAATTTTGTTTGATCTCTTTTTAGCTTTAATGATCTTTTTGTTAGTTATTTTGGCCTTGCCCCCTTCTGAAGACTGGCATAGATAGCTTCTTTGTTTATATTAAATACAACTTTTCTTGTTTCTTGTTCAAAAGCAGTGGTTGTGTTACTTTCTGGGACAGGAGAAGGGAAATTTGTAATCTCTCTCCTTGTTACACCTCTCCAAACCTAGACTGGGGAGGATGTAACACTTTAAACTCTTCATTCATCATTTATTTGACAGCAGACTGCATGGAAAAGGCATGTGTTACCTGTGTGAGCTGACTCAGAGCAGGATACGTGTGAGGCATGGGCTGATGTCTGTGCAAACTGTAACCCTGGAGTGGGTATGAGGTCTGTGGTGAGCTGTGTCCAGGCAGCAGGGTGGGGGGTGTGGGGGCTGACAGCGGCCCAGAGTGATATAATGGCTGCGGCCCGGTCTGACCCGACTACACAGACAGAGAGAAGGGGAAAGAGAGAAATCAAAAAGGTAGGAAAGGAAATAAGAAAGCAAACTATAATTAGCTCTGTTCCCAAACTACAGTCCACATAGGCAGCCTCCTTACTAAAGTGACTGATTTGAGACGCAGCATAGGCAGTGAATTACATTCCTCATGTGAAGCGCACAAAAGTCTCGACTCACAATTGATTTCAATTCATTAGCATGTTGCTAAGCTAGCAATATTCAACTAATAAGCATATGAACAATAACACACAAACATTGGGTAAAGTCATCAGATTTCTCTGAACTCTAGGACTATTTTTTCACTGAGATCATCGCTGAGAATTCTGGGATTGTCTTATCCATGAAGGATCCATGTGATGTTTCCTACATGCCAAATTAGAGCTGAGCGGCACAACAGTATAAAGTGTCAAGTGGTAGAGATTTTACTGTGCAGTAGGTCTATATTTCTGGGGCCAGTGGTAGTTCAGCGGTTAAGGCTCTGGGTTACTGACCGAAAGGTCAGGGGTTCAAGCCCCAGCACTGCCAAGATAACACTGTTGGGCCCTTGAGCAAGGTCCTTGACCCTATCTGCTCCAGGGGCGCTGTTTCATGGCTGACCCCAGCTTAGTTGGGATATGCGAAAACAACTGCATTTCATTGGCTCTGAATGTGCACAATGACAATAAAGTTGAATCTTAATCTGTAGCGGCAATGTAAATATGTGGACAAACCTACACGTGAAACTGAGTCATCTCATGTATATTTGCCCCATATTTAATTTAGTCTACACAAGAAATGTTTGATACAAACACAAACAGAATACAAATGACCTTAATTTACATGCAAGAAAACATGAAAGAATTTAACAATACAAATCATAGGTGGAGCCTGGGTATCTCAGAGAGTAAAGACACTGACTAACACCCCTGAATCCAGGGTGTGCCGAGTGACTCCAGCCAGGTCTCCCAAGCAACCAATTTGGTCCGGTTGCTAGGGAGGGTAGAGTCACATGGGGTAACCTCCTCGTGGTCGCTATAATGTGGTTCTCGCTCTCAGTGGGGCACGTGGCGAGTTGTGTGTGGATGCTGCAGAGAATAGTGTGAAGCCTCTACATGCACTAGGTCTCCGAGGTTACACACTCAACAAGTCACGTGATAAGATGCGCGGATTGATGATTTTCCTCCGCCACCCAGATTGAGGTGAGTCACTACGCCACCACGAGGACTTAGAGCGCATTGGGAATTGGCCATACCAAATTGCGGAGAAAATAAAAATAAATAAACAAATAAAAAGGATTGTGTGTTTACTCAGATTGCCTTTGTTTTATATTCGATATTTGAATTTTTGAAACAATTTAGTATGAGATATACACAAAAACAGAAGAAATCAGGATGGGGCAAATACTTTCACAGCACTGTATGAAAGGGATCATGTATCGTCAGCTGGTACAATCATTTTTGCGATAATGACCACAAATAAATAAAGGGGCATAAAATTTGTTCATGAAATGATGTTATTATGTTAGAAGAAATCCCGGCGTCACTGGAAGCTGAATTCCACCTCTATCTTGAGTCCGATTACTGTTGGTGTTTTACAGCAAAAATAACCGTCTGACTGCTGGTCAGACTAATCTTCAAATAAAGAAATAAATTGATATGTAAGATTGATTTGAGTGAAATTACTTTATTAGCTTGCTTATAGAAATCATAGAGCAGTTCGAGAAGTAGGAAAGTTGATGTCATTATTCAGAAATATTAGACCGCTGGATAGTGCGATTAATTATAAATGCTTTCTAGATTGGCTGTTCAATAGGAGGAAACTAAAACAAAAGACAATTGCATTCAACACTGTAAACATTTCACATTAACACATTCATATAGTGGAAACTGTGGAAGTATGTGTGTTACCTGTCCTGGGCTTGGTGCAGTGTGTTGAGGGGGCTGGTTTCCTGTCGGTGTGCTGGAGGGTTGAGGAGGATGAACAGACGCCGAATGATGTGAGAACGTCTGAGGAGCTGCAAACACAGAGAGAAACATGAACCCTGAAGAGAAAGCGGTTGAACCACTTGAACAGGACTTCACAGAATCCTCCTTTTAAAGAAATGTCTCAAAAGCCACATTGTAAAACATTACTGAATTGAATTTGAATGCTTAAAGTTTGTGGGACTAACTAAAATGTCTGTTCACACATCAAGCAAGAACACTTACTGATGGGAGGACTCTTACCATACAGGCCTTGCTGTGGCCCCTGAGGGACATCAGGCTGTCCGGTGAACTGTGCGCCTGTAGGAGGGCCGAGAGCCTGTGGGTGACCTCCACCTTGACCCAACATACGAGCGCCACTCTGCAACACTGAGTACATGGGCTGAAAGAGACACAGATGTGAAGACAATGCTTTACGATCACTCTCATATTATGACTTCAAAACCTAGATGGATGTATATGGTGGAAATGTGGAGCGTCTTGAACATACACAGAGTTGTTTACTCAAGTTTATGAAGCATCCCCCTAATAGGGCTGATAATGAAAATGTACACTGTTGACAGGCCTGAAAATGTCAAGTTCTGATCATCTCTGAGAAAACTTCACATACCCAAACAAAAGTGAAGAGGTCATTTATTTTGTGTTAATGCTAGTAATTCACCGATAATTAGTTGCTTGCTAATGCTAGACGGAAAAATCAGCCGATATTTTTCCATTTTGAGGTTGTCAGCCAATAACCATCTGAAAAACAAAAGTTTCACTTAACGTTCATGTAATGTCAAATATCCATGGTCATTGAGGGTTTATTCAGTGTTATAACAGGCAGTGAGACAGAGGAGATGTCCTGCTCTATTTCTGTGGAGATGATAATATCCAAGAAACAGAATCTCAAAGTCTTTCTTCATGAGAAATAAGGGCTTGTGAGTTAATCAGAGAGCCTTAAAATAATGTGTGAAAGTGAAGAATTTAAGGCAGAAATATTTTACTATTGCATAATATAATTAATATAATATAATGTAATATAATAGCTATACATGTTAGATGGGTTACAAAAAAAAAATACGGACAAATAAGAGGGATATATTTTAGTTATTTAGACATATTTTGATAATTAAATATTATTTTAATTATTTAATATCCCTAAAACCCGTAATTTTCATTATTAGATCCCTACATTGTGAATTGTTTTGTAAAAATGTTTTAACGAAATTTCAAACAGTGACAACAGCTTGTATAATTATTAAAAATGTGATTTCCTGACATCATAAATTGACAATGTGAAATGTGTAAATTTTTAAAAACCTAAAAATGTAATAAAATCATAAAGCAAAATATATAAAAAACAATTACAATATACTATATTGTGTGAATATATATGAAGAGGTCCCCTCTCTCAGTTTGCGAAATTTATTTTTTAGTTATATTATGATTACATGTCGTCAAAAGTCTGGCGAGTAAAAACAAAAGTTTACTAGCCAATGACGATTCTTTCTCAAACGTGATCGTAGAGAGTTGTGAACTCTTCCTGAATTAAAACATCAGTATTTTGTTGATTATAAATGAATATGAACTTGTTTTCTTTACATTGTTCAAGGTCTGAAAACACTGCAGCTTTTTGTTTTTTTTGACCAGTTGTCATTTTCTGCTCTAAATGACAATATTTGTATTTGGGAGAAATTGTCAGTTCTTTATAGAATAAAATGTTAATGTTATTTTACTCGAACACAAACCTATAAATAGTAAATCCAGAGAAACTGATCATTTCATAGTGGTCTCTTCATTTTTCCCAGAGCTGTATGTTATGCACAGGGCCGTTGCTAGTGCGGTAAAATGTGGGAATGATTTTAGGGGCCCACACGTCCAGGGGGATCACAACAATTTATACTTTTTTTTTAAAAAGGCAAGGGGCCCAGAATTCCTTACTCTGGCCCCGATTATGCACCAGATCATTCTTCTTCTGGTTATTTTGGTGCACAACTGCATCTGGGATTTCACTCATTTTCTTGAAGCCTCTATGTCTGAGCCACCCATATACAGTAAGGAAAGATTAAGAACATTAAAACATTTAATGTATCCAGTTTAAAAACTATCATCCGATTAATCAATTATCGTCAATTTCCGAAACCGTAGTTATCGGTATTGGCAAGGGCAGCACAACTTATCAAAATAAAATTGAAATCGCTGTAGGACCTCGTGCGAATTTTTAACTGTAATGGGCTGCGACTTAAATAAATAGTCTGGTGGAGTGGTGGTGGTAGTGGTCTAAAGCACATAACTGGTAATCAGAAGGTCGCTGGTTCGATCCCCACAGTCACCACCATTGTGTCCTTGAGTAAGGCACTTAACTCCAGGTTGCTCTGGGGGGATTGTCCCTGTAATAAGTGCACTGTAAGTCGCTTTGGATAAAAGCGTCTGCCAAATGCATAAATGTAATGTAGTCTGCATGCTTCTAAGTTCATGCACACTGCTCGGTCATGCCTGTATTGTGCTGATACATTATATCTGATTTAAAGTGCTCCAGATTCACTTAAATGTTACTTTTGCATAATTCCATATATGCAAATTCCATTGTGCTTCACACAAACTCTTCATGAAGATGTGCCAAAAAAGCTCAACAGTTTAGAACTCATTGGGGCGGCTGTGGCTCGGTTGGCGGTTTGAATCCCGGCCCACACGACTCCACATGCCAAAGTGTCCTTGGGTAAGACACTGAACCCAAAGTTGCTCCCAATGGCAGGCTAGCACCTTGCATGGCAGCTCTGCCGCCATTTGTGTATGAATGTTTGTGTGAATGATTCAGTGTAAAGCACTTTGAATACCGTTAAGTTTAAAAAAGGCACTATATAAGTGCAGACCATTTACCATTGGTGAACCAATGCCAAGTCAAGTCAATTTTATTTGTATAGCGCCTTTCACAACACACATCATTTCAAAGCAGCTTTACAGAATATCAGCATTAACAGACGATACAACTGTAATGTCTATAAAGTCGATTAATCATCATTGTGTAATTTAGATAAAATATGATTTTTAATAGTGTTTAAAAATAATTAAATGATAATTGTATCAATAACCCCAGTGAGCAAGCTGTAGGCGACAGAAATGCCAGTGACAGAAATGACTATTGCGAGGCTCAACGCTCATGATTTTTTTCTGCTGGCCCGGTCAGGCCTGTGGTTCAGATTTTTACAGTGCATCTGTAAATTATTTACAGCGCTTCACTTTTTCCACATTTTGTTATGTTACAGCCTTATTCCATAATGGATTAAATGAATTATTTTCCAAGGTGCCAAGTCCTTTACAGATATGAATTCATAAATACATGATATTAACCTCAACCATCCTTGCATTAACATGTTTTTCAGTGAAGAGTTCTGTGGCTCAGATGAGGGGTTTTTGGTCATCCGTTTAAGTCATGCAGTCAACTTTTGGGCCGTGTGTAGTGTTTTCACAACCAGGATCAAAGATTTAGTCATTGATTTAAAGATTTGATTGTTGGCCAAATGTAATAAACATGAATCCATGAGAGAGGAGTCCTTGCTACCAAATTGTTAACATACCAACTTATTAACATAAAATTAGACAACCCAACTGACTGACAGTCCAGAAATGTAACCGGTGTTTAGAGGATGATATAAAGCGGACTGTTTTAAATGTCATCTTCGAGCTGAACAGCTCTGACAATAATAACCGCCAACATGATTTTTCAGGCAGAGTCGTCGGGGATTCCTCAATAGTGAAATAGCAAACTCTGCACAACTAAACATGTATGCTTACACACAAACAGATGAAAACAACTGTCAGAGAGATGGTAGTAGCTTTTTAAAGTAGCATATTCAGTGTTATTACTTTACATAGTGCTTTATGCAACCATTTAAATATTCAGTCCATCATAACAGTTTTCTAACAAACTCTTGATAGGTCAAACACAACTCCTCACATGCCCACAAAATGACGTTTCATCACACTCAGTCATACAAACATTCAGTCAGTAAACAGGATAGAAAATACTGTAGAGGACTGAAAATATAAGATCCACAGATCGTCGCTAACGTTCATTGAATGAACAGAATACAACAGATTCACTGTTTTACTCAGACGTCACTTTACAGCCCAGTGAAAAATGTGTTGCATGATGAAACTCATTTAAAAAATGATGGAAAAAACAGGACCCATGATGTCCAGTGTATGAGAGAAGATCCTAATAATCACAGTTTAATGTGGAGCGGTTGCAGCATCAGGTGCATTGAAAGAGGGCTTGTGCTGTGTCATGTGCTAAAGACTTGTTTCTCTCCAGTGCATAACTCACATTTCACTGCTATTTTCTAAGTTTTGTAATGTATACATATTACAAATTAAAAACAGTGTTGAAATGGAGAAAGGGAGCGCAATCATTTTGATCACACACGTGCGACATCATACCATGATTTCGGTTTCAATGTAATCAATTATGCAGCTTTCACGGATGTCACAATATCTCAGAGGTCCAAGTGTGCCGGCTTTTAAAATGTTTTAGATGGTTTCTTCTCATCATGTTAGCAGATGTAATACAGTGAGCTTAGGATGTCTAGACAAAAGGTCTCGGATGAGACTGTTCGATATTAAACTGTATGCAGAATATAATGTATATAATGTGTAGTTAATTCAGAACCAAAAATCAAACCAAATATACATTACAATTTAATTAAAAAAAAAAAAGAATATATATATATATACATATACATATACGTATATATATATATATATATATATATATATATATACACACACACACACGCACACATAATTTTTTATAAAATACAGGAACTACAAAGTTAACTTTAAATTAAAAAAAAATAAAATAAATCGTTTGTTGCAGCCGTATGTTTTTTTAATGAAACATAAACAGAGTATAAAAACTGTTACACACAATAACATGGAGCAAATACTGCAGATTAAAATACACTGTCATATGATGTATAGATGCTGAATAATCACGCTTGAGCGAGTCTGACATGCTGCTGAACCGCTGAAGTGAAGTCAGGTGGATGTCCCCGGGGTCCTAGTGCCTGCCTCATGCACCCTCTGTCAGTGCGACCTATATACAGATGTGTCTAATCTGTGTTTTTATGTTCTCTCAGCAACGCAATTTTGACCTGATGCGACGTAAATTCATGTGTGACTATTTCCGAAAAATACAGTAAAATGGGGGCTGTAATTTTACAAATTACATGACCAGCTGAATAGTACTCGCTTAATCTCAGTAGCCGTCTTGTTATTGGACACTTTCACTCTTGGATTAATTGAATCATGGCTGATTGTAATCTGAAACTGAAAACTATTGATTTGAATGATGCTGCATTACACCACTAGGTGTCACTGTAAATCCAAGATGACACAAGCAAAAAGTTACTGAGTGCACCTTTCATTCATAACATGTTGATGTTTTCTGTTATTTGTGTGTGTTGTACCTGTGCATATGGAGTCATGGCTTGTATGACCTGTTGTTGGCCGTACTGCTGCGGGGTGCACTGAAGGTACGATTGACCGTAAGGTGACGTCACTATTGATGCTCCCGCAGCAGACGCAGCAGCCTGTAACATGGGTGGCGCTGTTGAGTTATGATCTGACCGCGGAGCCACTACAGAACCTAAACACACAGACACATGCATGTTTGACATATACGTTAAGATCTAAGAGGTCAAAAGTATAAGGCTTTGATCTTTACTCTGTTTCTTACAATAGACGCATTATGAGTTGAGTTCTGATGCATTTCAGAAGGCAATGACACATGGAATGGAGCTTGCACAGCTAGGTATGTGTGTAGAGAAAGTTTAGGGCCTGATTTGAATGAATGAGTCATGTAAGAGAAGTATGTGCTCTGCGAGGGTCTTTACCTTTCGGTGGTCTGGGGTATTTACCCTGGTTAACAGTAGTCATAGTGTACTGATACATCTGCGGGGCCTGATCAAACACAGAGCAGCATTTATACTGAAGAACTTCACAACACTGGATTCAATGTGCTGAAACTGTGTGCGGGTTACCTGTACAGAGTGTATCTGGGGAACGTATCCTAAATAGGAGGTGTTGTAGATGTTCTGTCCATGCTGAAGAAATACAGACGGGCTGTGAGGTACTGGACGGGGGGGTGTGGGGACGGTAGATGTCTTTGACTGAGACAAACAGACAATCATGGGTCTTTTTTGCCATTCATACTCATCTAATGGCACTTCATTTTAATATCACAATTCAAATCAGCTTCACTGGCTCCTGTGCTTACCAGAGTCATCTGTGGTTTGATGGGGTTAAACTCCTTTGCATTGGGGTTCAAAGTGGATTTTTTCACTTGTCTAGAAAGGAAACCAGATGACACATTCAAAATATTACAAAAATAACCTGTTTAAAACCCATCTTAAGTCTGTGTGTCCCGTTGAAATAGAAGTGTAGAATGACGATTAGCTTGAAGTGTGGGTCGGGATGTTTGTTATCTCCACAGTCCAGTGATGACATGAAAGTAATGCTGAAGTCTTAAAGGAGCCGCACATCTTTTACGACATGTAAATATTGGCCAATGCAATCGATCGGAGCCTAGGGATGGGTCTGAAAACTGGCAGGTGTGGGACTACATAATAATCCACACAGAGCAATGGGAGATGTTAACTTGGCTAAAAATAAAACTACTTTGTGACATTAAACGTTACTAATTGAACCTATTATGATTATTATGATAATTATATGATGAGAGCTGGAACGAGCACTGTGTGGTTGCTGGGATATGTCTACAGAGATTTGTTGGCATTATGTTTGTATTGTGGGTTTTGTTTAATGTTCGTTACACACTGTTCATTTATTGAATTCATTGCTTCATGTGTTTAAAGACTGTATTTCTCTCTGTTTGTTTAAATTAGCGATTCATCAGGATAACCATACATACTAGTATAACTGGACATAATACAATTATGCAAGCGTAATGTCATTCATTTCTCATTCAAATCAGCATACATCTGTAATATAGTCTAAAAAATCTATGCTGACTGTTTTGTTTTGTAATGCCCCCCTGTTCCTCTGTGGATAGCGCTGGAGGAATCTACAGTAAAATCAGCGGCCTCTAGAGGTGAAATAAAAAAAGATCACGGACACCTCGTAGGGGTTTGCGGTCATCATTGACAATATCCATTCAGATTTGTATCCCCACTTCAATGCATACTTTGTTATTTCGATTAGATGATCAAGTGTTCTAAATTGAATTGAGGGCAAACAAAGAAAAATGTGAGTATATGGAAACATGCTCCGTCAGCAAATACTGTATATTGTGTCTATATCTTTTTAATAAAAATAAACCTTATGCCTCATTAAACCTAATCTGGTGAAATACATATATATATATACACACTCACCTAAAAGGATTATTAGGAACACCTGTTCAATTTCTCATTCATGAAATTATCTAATCAACCAATCACATGGCAGTTGCTTCAATGCATTTAGGGGTGTGGTCCTGGTCAAGACAATCTCCTGAACTCCAAACTGAATGTCAGAATGGGAAAGAAAGGTGATTTAAGCGTGGCATGGTTGTTGGTGCCAGACGGGCCGGTCTGAGTATTTCACAATCTGCTCAGTTACTGGGATTTTCACGCACAACCATTTCTAGGGTTTACAAAGAATGGTGTGAAAAGGAAAAACATCCAGTATGCGGCAGTCCTGTGGGCTGAAAATGCCTTGTTGATGCTAGAGGTCAGAGGAGAATGGGCCGACTGATTCAAGCTGATAGAAGAGCAACTTTGCCTGAAATAACCACTCGTTACAACCGAGGTATGCAGCAAAGCATTTGTGAAGCCACAACACGCACAACCTTGAGGCGGATGGGCTACAACAGCAGAAGACCCCACCGGGTACCACTCATCTCCACTACAAATAGGAAAAAGAGGCTACAATTTGCAAGAGCTCACCAAAATTGGACAGTTGAAGACTGGAAAAATGTTGCCTGGTCTGATGAGTCTCGATTTCTGTTGAGACATTCAGATGGTAGAGTCAGAATTTGGCGTAAACAGAATGAGAGCATGGATCCATCATGCCTTGCTACCACTGTGCAGGCTGGTGGTGGTGGTGTAATAATGTGGGGGATGTTTTCTTGGCACACTTTAGGCCCCTTAGTGCCAATTGGGCATCGTTTAAATGCCACGGCCTACCTGAGCATTGTTTCTGACCATGTCCATCCCTTTATGGCCACCATGTACCCATCCTCTGATGGCTACTTCCAGCAGGATAATGCACCATGTCACAATGCTCGAATCATTTCAAATTGGTTTCTTGAACATGACAATGAGTTCACTGTACTAAAATGGCCCCCACAGTCACCAGATCTCAACCCAATAGAGCATCTTTGGGATGTGGTGGAACAGGAGCTTCGTGCCCTGGATGTGCATCCCACAAATCTCCATCAACTGCAAGATGCTATCCTATCAATATGGGCCAACATTTCTAAAGAATGCTTTCAGCACCTTGTTGAATCAATGCCACGTAGAATTAAGGCAGTTCTGAAGGCGAAAAAGGGGGTCAAACACAGTATTAGTATGGTGTTCCTAATAATCCTTTAGGTGAGTGTATATTATAGAGTGTATATATACCGTATATTAAAGCTGCTGATTTAACATGTTAATTTAGATTCATTATATAAAAAAAAACATAAATGTACGCAATTAATCATGTCCACTGAGGCACATGTAAATTCCGTAATAAATATACAGGTTTTCCTAGCATACGAGCAATTAAAGCTTGAAGTGCATATGTTTATATGAGCCAGTGTGCCTCAACAAACCTCACATGCAGCACAGCCACAGAATGAGAACCGTTCAATGAGGAGGAAGCACAACAGAATACAGGAATCTTGAGATGTGATTTTCAGATTCCACTACTTTTAAATTAATTTGTCCTAAAAACGTTGTGTTTACGTGCCCTGTAAGAACGCCACACAATTACGAACTCAATGCAAAACCACTTGCAGTCCACTGCTTGTTTAATGATAGGAGAAGGAAAAAAATCCATATGGAGTTCTTGAGCCAATTTGTGTATTGTATAAATTATTGTGCGTTATTTAAATGAATTATCTTTTTTGGGGGCCTTTCTCAGGAAACCATGATGTATGCTATCAATTAATAGACAAGTAATTAATTAAGTAACTGTGCACAACAAGTCACGTGATATGATGTCTCGGAAGAGGAGGCAACTGAGACTTGTCCTCTGCCACCCAGATTGAGGCGAGTAACCGCACCACCACGAGGACCTACTAAGTACTGGGAATTGGGCATTCCAAATTGGGAGAAAAGAGGATAAAATATAAATTAAGATAATTGGCAAGTCATTTAATTAATGTGATTAAACATTTTATAGTGATTAACAGCCCTAATTTATATATACATATTAGTGCTGTCAGTGGATTACATTTTCTTATCACAATTAAATCGCATCATTTTTCATAATTAATAGAGATTAAATTGCGGATTTTGAAAGTGCTGAAAATGTTGGGTTGAACTAAACCTTTACATTTTGACCACATTGTGAAGTCTAAATTCCAAGCTGTTGAAGCCACCCATTTTGTTTTAAGGGAGTAGTTTTAAATTATTTATGTAGCAGCTCCAGTTTAAATGGTTTCAATGCGAAAAGTTAAATTATTGGCAACAATGTGCTGTGAATTATTTGTTTCGGCCAAGAAATTCCATATCGGTGCATCCCTAATTTAAGTGATTATACTTTCTAGTGTATAAATGAGAGTACAAATGTGATATTGTAATCTGGCTCAATGGAGGATTTGGGTTTCTAAGCGCTGCCTGGAGGAAGACATACATTCATTTCTCACAGGAAACTGTTATTATCAATTGAGTATTACTTGGCGCTCAGGGGCAGACACTTACTCTGTCCCAGCCTCTGCTGATGTGGAGTCTGGTCTGGGGTCCTCACTGCCTGGGGTCCTGGCTGGCTGAGGCATCCCTGGCGATTGCCTGTCTGCGAGAGGGACACTGGACTCTTTCTCTTTGGCGTCTTCTGCTGGAAGAGCCGAGGCAGCATTCTGACCCTGAGGGCTTGGGATTAAGCTCTGGTTTAGGCTGGGTTTGCTATCTGTCACAGGACTGGCCGGTTGTGTGTTGGGTTTAGTTGAGTTGGGCTGGGTAGTGCTGGGGGTCTCTTGTGTGAGTGCTGATGGTACATTGGGAGGATTTGGACTTCCTCCACTGGACGGGAGCTATGGAGATGAGAGAAATTACACAAACTGCATCTCACAAACTAATCAAACATGGCATCCATCACACTCCTGACAGACATTTAGAGGTTTGACCCCTTTAAATGATCAAAACAATTAGCACGAGACATTTATGAGTGAAAGTGAGTGGTGTAAGCCTGTAACTCACCACCACAGTTGCTAAGGTGTTGTGGGTGGTTACCAAGACTTTGCTACAGTATGTGGTTGCTAGGGCACTTCTTGTTAGCCCAAGTCAAAAGAGTTAATCACATAGTCTCTAGATATGGTCCCTCCTTCAATGCAGGTCTTATGTTAGTTATTTGAACAAAACATTTTAATAATGCTAGTTCATCTCACCCTGAAGTCATTGCCAAAACTGCGAAGCTCTTCAATCTGAGAGCGCTGCTGAATAGATGGTGCTGGGAAAAAACACAAACACACAAATGAATATCCATTCTCGCTCCAGTGCTGCAAAATCCATTCTCTGTTGATGATTCACCAAAAACAAAACAATCTGCAGGTTTTAGTCATCACACCCACCTTTGCTGTTGGATTCTTCAGTGCTGGGAAGAGTTTCAGCTGGTTTCTCTTTCCCTGCAGAGCTCAAAATCTCATTCACTAGGAAAGACATGGACAACTATCAATTCAGATTGAAATAAAGGAAACACTTGATTCTGACTGATCGAACATGACATTCCATTCTATTTTTGTTTAATGAGTGCTAAACTGTACAATTAATCGTTGGCCCAGGCAATGGATTTCCAACACCGTGCCAATTTCATTCTCCATGTCTTCTCACATATTAAGGGGTCATGACATGAGGAATCTAATTTTCCTTGATCTTTTGACATAAGATGTCATTGTACTATAAATATATACTGTAAGTTTCAGAACTGAAAACTTTATTTAAACCAGACTGTAGAATCGGGGCGTTTGGAATTTGTGGTAGAACATCTGTAAATGCCTCTTCAGCAAGACATCAATGCCTATTTTTTGTCATTGCACCCTTGGCCCCGCCCACTGCTGCTCAATTATTTTCTACACTAGATGAATGGCTTTGACTGCTATCATTTCTCTCGCACCAATTTTAAAAGATGCAATGTCAAGTTATAACTCTAAAAAAGAGACCTCCAATCTGTTTCATTCAGGTGCTATTTCGAGCTGTTTTCAAGGTGTCCTGGACAGTTTTTGCACCGACCTGAGCTATTTCTAATTGTTAGTATTTAATAAACAAGCACTAGATGGATGAAAGCCGTTCATCTAGCGTAAAAAAAAAAACATTTAAATCCAGATAGACACATGAAGGGGTCCTGTGTAAGTCCTCTTTGCTGTAGATGAATCTCCAATGACAGGCCCATGTCTCTCCTCTTCACCTGTGTAACTGAGCAATGAGCAGCAGTGGGCGGGGCCAAGGGTGCAATGATGAAAAATAGGTGTGATGTCTTTCTGAAGAGGCAGTAATTTACATATGTACTTCAAAGTTCCACAAATTTCAAATGCCCCGATTCTGGAGTCTAAAAATTGGTAAGTAGCCATGCAATAAACGAGATGATGTACAGTCAACTAATCAGGTTTAAAAAAGCAAACTCTTCACACTGACACAAGACGGAAATATTTTCCCCATTCATTTCTTCCATAGTGCTTTCATAAAAGAGTTTTAAGCCATGAACAAAACCAACCAACTCCAAGGAGACAAAGACTGTGCACTTGACGTCTTTAATAAGGTAATGAACTACAATCCCATGAAGCACTGTGAATGACGTAATCAAATTAAAAACTATGGAAATGTATTGATTTTAGGTTTCTGATTACACTAAGTTTATTGCAAACTATTCAGATATACACATTTCTTAGTAGTTTGAGTGTGAAGGGAGAGTGACTTGATTGCATCATGTGAGTGTGTAGAGCTGTAGAGCTCTTTTGGTGCACTTTGCCACATTCTGATTGGTGGAGGCTTTTCTTCAGGATCATGGGTAGTGTATTTCTTCCACTTTTGAACAGGGTTTCTTAAATTAAGTTGAAATATCACAGACTGATGGCTTCAACAGAAGCATATACCATCGATTAACAACCTTAGCACTCACTGTAGGTCTGTCTTTTAAAGGTTTAGAGGTTATTTTTAAAAATCAATTCCCCTACAGAAAAAAATTATTGGGATTTTTACTTCTATCACCAGACTGTTCTGATCTATAACTGACTGGTTGACTGTACTTTATTCCTTAAAACTGACAGCAGTAAACTTCATTAATAACATGCAATGTTGAAAGATGTTAGCATTATCTTGATAAAAGTTTGAATTTACCATCAACTGGAAATAAAGGGGCAGGGCCAGAATACTTCTGTTTGAGGTTGTCCACTGATGTGGAGCTGGGAATGGAAGCGTCTTGTAAAGGAACGTCAGATTTTGGAGATCGAGAGGCTGTAGAAGAAATAAGACAAATGATCACACATGTACCATCTCTCAAAATTGAAATAATGCATTCCTTTTGACCTATTCACACTGGCTGCACAGTCTAGATTGATGTGTTTTTCTGTCTTCCCCTCTACATCTTTCAGATCGCATTCAAACTTGTATTTGATTCCAAAAATGTCTAAAGAGTCCCAAGTAGTCACAAGCAGTGTTACTCAACGTAATAGACTACAAATTAATTCTCAAAAAATTGTAATTGGATTATACTACTAAAAAAATGACTAATTACTAAATGAACCCTTCTGTATAAACATGTCTCTGGATCCCTGCATTATATTGTGCTCGCCAGCTGTCTTTGAGTGCGTCATTTTTGGAAGACTGGCTGACTGTACTTTATTCCTTAAAACTGACAGCAGTAAACTTCAACAATAACATGCAATAAAAGTTGCACTTGGTAAAAGTGCCTGTTGCACTCATTAATTTGACAAGGCATGTTGCTTGTACACCTGGAGTCGCATGGACTGCCCCATACTGCCAATTGGTCACTGCCTTACTAATTACTTTAATTTTAAGTTAAGTTATCCAAAACAGAAACGTTTATTCTACTCAATGAATTCAAAATAATATCAAAATGTTTCCCTCTTTCATTGCCAGATGCAAGTCATGCATTCAGCACCACACTTTCTCTCTTCCAATGACTCATTAGTGACTCTTCTGCTGTCGGAAAAACATGTACACTTCATGCTTTAAATGTATTCTACATAAATAATATTTAAGAGCAATGTGTCACCCAAGTACTGCACTTACAAGGAATTAACTTGGGATGTGCACGAATAATCAAGAACATATTCTGCACCAGAAAATTCATTTTCCTTTGCACATTTTCCTGCCATCAGCAGCACTGAAATACACCGTTTTCCCTCTGAATCGCTCACCAAATCTCACAGTTACAATTGAGTCCACTGGGGGGTGCTGTGGGTTTGTAAGCAGTCAGGTGTGGCAATACTTGTAACATTGTAATTCTCATTAAAATCGATCTCATTGGAGTCATGCAAACCAACAGACGAGGATCACCTATTATTGGTGGAAAGAAAATGCCAGTATGTGTGAATGTGTATTAAATCTCTGAACACCGGAAGAGCACATTTTACAAAAAGCATTTTTTTTCTGAATAACAACATGTGAAATGATAAAAATGTGATAGCCTTTATGCAGAATCAGAGTTTATACTGTATATGTGCATTACTCATATGACGTCAGTATTGGACAATTTTGGGTAAATGCAAATTAATAATTTACTGTTATTTTTAAACCTTTTTTAAATCCATATAGCTAATTTTTCCCAAAAGAAAAGCATGGTTTGTTGAAGTATCTTATTTTGAAAGAGTTCTTCGTAACGTTTGTAAATAAAACAAAATATAAGATGTTATTTTTAATGTGCATTTTAATATAGAAGTAATCGAATACTCTTTTTTTTTTTTTTCCTTCTTTTTTTTAAATCCCCTTTTCTCCCAATTCCCACTACTTAGTAGGTCCTTGTTGTGGCGCGGTTACTCACCTCAATCCGGGTGGCGGAGTACAAGTCTCAGTTGCCTCTGCTTCTGAGAATGTCAATCCGTGCATCTTTGAGAGCGAGAACCACTAATTGCGACCACAAGGAGGTTACTCCATGTGACTCTACCCTCCCTAGCAACCAGGCCAATTTGGTTGCTTAGGAGACCTGGCTGGAGTCACTCAGTACACCCTGGATTTTAACTTGCAACTCCAGGGGTGGTAGTCTGCGTCAATACTCGCTGAGATACCCAGACCCCCCCCATCGAGTACTTGACTACAAAATTAAAAAGAAATGCCCATCCCTATAATGAACCTAATTGAAAGTCAAATACACAAATGTAAAAATGAGTTACACAATTTTTTGACTATAAAGTAATTAGATTACAGCAATTTATCATTTTGTGATTAGATTACACCCAACAGTGGTCAAAAGACATGAGAACCAATGATGTTTGGCATGATTGATGATAAACCTTGGGAACTGCGATGGAGTAGAAGAATAATGACAACAATTTTGGCATGCTCCTCACACAAAGTAATCGTGAGACTTGGAATATAACCCAAAAGTCATATGGACTACTTTTATGATACTTTTTAAGATTTGACCAGGTCCTCATTCCCTTTTATTGTGTCATATGTGTTTAGACTGACCTGAAGGTGAGCAAATGATGACAGCATTTTAATTTTGGGGTGAACTATTCCTTTAATGTAAGATGTATGGCACACACCTGAGGGGTGTGTGTTGGATGGTCGAGCTGCTCTGTTGGTCTGTGAAGGTTTCTGGGATTTTGGAGACGTTCTGGAAGAAACTGAGAAACACCAACACAAAGTGATTTAATAGTCGGACTTGTGAAAAAACAAACAAAAAACACAACATTAGCCATTAACTCACCTCCGTTGATGGTGCGGGAGGCGTCAGAGAGCGTGTGCGGGAGGGAGTGTGAGTGTGTAATGGTGGTAAATGGGTGTGAATGTGTGTTTGGGGTGGGCAAGCTGCTCCCTGAGCCCACTGAAGAAGGTTCACTGAGTCTGGGAGAGGATGTGTTAGGCGAGAATCCACCTCGGGGGCTACTCCGCTCTGATGAGAGGGGTGGCTGTGACCACCCAAAGATGAGAGGCAGACGTGGGGATGAGCCAGGGGGTGTGGAACGATTTGTGGTATAGCTGCTTCCACCACGGCCACCTCTGTTAGACGCGCCCATCTCTCTCGCCCGCTGGGGTAAAGGAATATATTTACCCTCCCTGAGAAAGACAGATGTACTCAAGTGTTAATATAGCCTGACAGACAGGAACGTGTCTAAGAATGTTGAAAATATCGGTACTTTGGTACCAAATTGATCGTAAAACAAAACAAAATGTAAAAAACATAGAATACCAGCCTACAGTTTTAGTAGCACCAAGTATAGACTTTCATACCCAAGTGCTGTCAGACAGTCAGGTGGCTGTTTCTGAATGCTCACATTCATATTATGCACATGCTCAATGTGCTTCTTGATCAAAAGGCCCATCTTAGTGACATTTTAATGTAAACAGTGAATCGGGCTGAGTTAGCAGAGTATTAATTTTCAGATTAATCGGAATGATCATATGAACAATACCGATATTTTTTAACTGTGCTCATTATGTCAATCACAAGACAAGACAACAACAGACCAAAGAGAAAGGTGAAGAAACAACACAAATGACGAGAATCACTTTATATCATCATTTCAGTGCCCGCGTGCCATTTGACTGAACGAAGCTGCCCTTTGACATACCACAAATCAAATGTGTTAACTGGAATTGATTTGAGAAATCCATATAATAGCCAGCCCTACAAGTGAATGGAAAACAAAAATAAAACAGATGCCCCACACAATCCAATTTTCAGGTGTAAGCTTCTTTAACATAACAACCGGCCAGTAATTGAGAGAGCCCATTGCACAAAGGTGACTCGGTTTGTTCCTGGGAGGCAGCAGATGTCCTAACTCCGCCCCCGCCCTAATCCTAACCATTTGGAGGCTGTAAGGCGGAGTAGCCTGCCAAGAACTAAGCAGGAACATTTCATCCATCATCAATCGAGAGATGGAGCACACATTAGCTTCTACCAGTGGCCGCTAAGCATAAGGATTCCCTGTTGTTTTAATGGCTCCAGCATCTGGAAAAGCACATCAAACTTGCTTGAAAAAAATTGTTCTGTCGCTGGGTCTTGTGTTCTTGTCAAGCAACCAATGAGCTTCATCTTTTACTGAAGAACAGAAAAGACGTCAAGCTGATCTTAACGGTTTTATCTGTAATCGCACTCAGCTGCATATCATCATAAACGTTGATTATTATCCAAAGTGATTCTGTCACCAAGCGTTTTTCGACACTAAAATGAATCATGAAATCAGAACGCAAAGCCAAAACTCTGCAAGTGTGACACCCTCAAACACCATTCAAAGTCTATTATCTTCATTTTAATAAAAATCAATATTTGACAAGAAAGAGAGAAAACTGCTAATTTCTCATTTCTTTGTTCTTTATTACAGAGTGTTTGCTTGAAAAAAGACTTGGAAAAACTTGAATTGATGTTTACTTCATAAAGAAATACTTGAAGGCAACATGGAATTGCTATAATTTGGATATTTAGCCACATTTTCGCTGTAGTATTGAGATTCATGAAATTTCACTTGTATTGATATAAACTACTGAAATGTTGGTATAGTCACAACACATTTACCTGCTGACACCGCTGGGACTGTCTCTGCCTCTCTCTCTCTCTCGTGGACTCTCTCTGCCCTTCTCTCGCTCTCCATCTCTCACCACAGCACTGTATTTCTCCTCCTCACTCTTCCCATCATCATTCTCTAGCGACACCCGGTGGCGGTACTGTGGGCTGGACTCGATCTCATTAGCCAATCGGACGGCTCGTGCTTCACGCTGTCTGTAGCATTCGGAGCTGTTCCGCTCCAGAGGAAACCTGAGAGTGAAGTTTATTTTAACCTCTAAATTTCAACTTTAAAGGGATATTTCACCCAAACATAAAAATTCTGTTATAATTTCCTCATCTTCAGGTTGTTCCAAACAAAGTTATGTGGGTTTGAAACAACTTAAGGGTGAGTAATTGACAGAATTTTCATTTTTGGTTAAACATATGAAATTATATGAAATATAAATCTATTTTGCATTTATGAATAAAACTAAACATTCTTAAAATGTAAACTCAACTTATGTATGTTATTATTTATTGATTCACACAAAATACGTAATGGCCGCAGTAAGCACTTGCAAATGTTGCTCTATTGTATAATGGCAACAAAATCATTGTACACAGTAAATACCTGATCAATCTTCTCTCCACATATATATTTAAAATATTATATTAAGTAATACTTTATTAATAAAAATACATTAGTGGTCAACAAGTTGTTCAAATGAGTCCACTGAACCCAAAGCAAAAACTTACGTGTACATAGACAGACTGGAGTCATACGTTGATTTGATTCCATAGTTTTCTTCATTAAAGCGAAACATCTCATTTGCATCCCAACCGTTGGACTGTAAACAAGAGAAATTATTAATTACAAAGATAAAGTTGACAAACCAACACTGATGTACTCTTCAGTGTGCCAGTTACCGCTTCTGTGTCGAGGTCGTAGCTCTCTCCGTTGCTGTCTCCTCCGTCCCATCTCTGCAGAACTTTCTCTTTATGTTCCCCGTTCACAGGAGAAAGACTGATTGCTGTGTCTGTGAAAGTATCTGATGGGAGGAACGCAAGACATGTTTACACTAATCAATGTCAAAATGTTCATCGGTGTAACAGAAACAGTGCATGAGCAACTGTCCATAAGGCAGGATGCTGTTTTATAATCAGCACAGTTTAAAGGAGTATTTCAGGGAAATACGATTGAAACAGTACAGATAGCATCTGTGATCATTTTGTTGATTACCACAGAAAATTATTTTAACTCATTCCTTAGTTTGTTAAAAAAAGAATAAGAAAAGAAAAAAAAAGAAAAAAAGAGCCCAATACTGAGCCTTGTGGGACACCACACTTAAATCCAGCAAAACATTAAAATGTGCATTTTGTGCACAGTACAATTACATCACACTGTAGAAACAGTATGAGTAGTATGTAAGCATGCTGTTCCGAAAAAAGCCCCTGACATAGGTACATGATGAGTAACCTTAACTGACAAATAATGTTCTTTGACTTGAGATGTTCTTTACCTCTAGTGGCAAAGTTCAGGTCCACATCTCGGCACGTCATGGTTACAATGTCTACAGGGTTAAATATCATAGTGTCTGTGATCTCCTCTCTCTTGGGAGAAATGGACGAGCTGTCCTCCTCGCCACGTCTGTGCACCGCATCCACGACCAACTCACACTGAAGGACAAGAGACAGAAACAGACGTGGTTAAAAACAACTGATTAACAAAAGATGCAATAAGTAACGTAACTGCCATTGCGACCCACCCTTGAGCTAAGAGTCTTGAAGATCCCCTCGTGCACATTCCCATTCTTAACTCTGATGTCACACGTGGAGCCCTACAGGAAGACAAAGATGTGAGACAAATCTGTGACATGACAATGATAAAATAAACAACTCACACCAATACAGTTCCTTTCCCATACCTAACATGTCAATAATTCCCATAAATAATCACCTAAAACTCTTAAAAACCCCATGAAATGTTTTGACAGCCTCAATCTTTGTTATAGTTATAATGTATGTTATTTTCTATTGAAATGGGAAGTCAAGGTGGGACATATCCCTCTCCTCTTTTTAAACAGCCAATAGCCTTTACTTGATGATTTGTAACAAAGGGGAACATCCAGCATTTTATTTGGACCAAAATTAGTATACCCCCTGAGTGCAAGACATCAATGTTATCATCAATATTACTGATTCATTTTCCAGGAAGAGAATGTATATTGTAAATGGGTTTATCTGCTATACTTATCAACTTTTATGAGTACACTAGCGTTCAGTTTTTGCAATGATTTGTTAGCACTCTTTGGCATTTTGTTGTTAAGAAACAAATCACAAATTATAATTGTGCTTTTTTAAATTGTGCCCTTATTGAATCTTGACTTTTGGTTCCTTTAATGGTTCTCAAACGTGGATTTATTTCCCCAGCACGAAACACCTTACTTAGGGGTCGGGAACCTATGGGTCGCAAGCTATAAGTGGCTCTTTGTTAAAAATCAAGTGGCTCGCCGGGTGTCACCATTCACCAACGCATGATTGTTTAAAACTTTCTAGAGATAATTTTCCTGCAGAAAGTGTGGGTGTGATTTCAAAGCTTGAAGTCAATGACACCGTTTTGATTTCCTTTTTCCCGATTGGCCGTACAGCCTACTCCTGGTGAACAACGTTTGAAATGAACACCTGCCAAATGCTGATTTTTCATGCGCAGTGGCTGGCATTTTTGCTGATTTACCAGCCACTGTGGAGGGCGACCTGGAAGATGTCTCGGAGTGATGTATGACAAGAAAAAATACACAAAGATGTGCATTTGAAGAAACGTGTGGTTATATTTTTAAGAACCAAATGCAGGTATTTCATGCACGAGTAATTTTGCTCATCTACCCGCATCAGGCGGGTGACCTGTCAGACATCATGGAGAGACACATGATGTTAGACACAAGACATGAGGTTGAAAATGTTTTATTATATTTTATTATATAAAAACAGACAAAATAAAAGCCGTCATTGCTCGTGTCTGATGCGCTGTTTGTTCAGAGGCGAGCAACGAGTCCCTGTCTTGTGGAACACATACATGTAAAGAGTTTCATTCGTCTGCAAATTGCTTGCAATAATAATGTTGTCTATGAGACTGCAGTAAGTGATCTCCAATAATCTCAGGAGGTACTGTGAGTTTAGTTTGCTTTATTTCCATGGAGCAGTTCACTCTTACGCACTGTGAATGCAACTCTACAGGTTGAGTAATATATATCTTTCTATTAAAGAAACAAAGACGAGAGTTCTATTTTTTTTTCTTTAGGCAGCATAAACTGTTTTACCAAAACGCAATGCAAACACATTCAAAAACAACACACATTTGGCAGCATTATTTTGGGAACACAAGGGAATTATTAGGCTTTTTTTTTTATTATGATTATTATCTTTACATTTATATTTGTCTTTTTGTGGCTATTTGTAATTCATGTTTTCGTTGAAGGATGCTTGATGACAAATGGGGCCGTTGGAGATGGTAAATGTTTGGATTTGGGGAGGTGGTTATATAAGATTTTTTGATCACTTAATTTTAATTGCATTTTTTTTTTTATTTAATTTGAACTGATGAATGTCTTTTGTTTCAGTTTTTTTTTTTTTTTAATTTATATAAATTATTATATAATGCTTTTAATTAGCATTTTGACAGAATTATCTTATGTTGCAATTCAAACGCGTTTCATTTTTAATTCAAACCGGCTAAAACATCAGGGTAGGGTTACATCAGCTGTGCATGAGGTCTTGAGATGGGATGTAATGTTGTAACTACAACACTGTTGTAGCTTACTGTAATTTTGTCACACCATAGTTCTTAAAGGTGCTATAAGGGATTTATTTATGAAATGGCACGCAGAACCCGTCCCAATTACCTGTCAGATATCACTGAATAAGATGCCACAAAATATCACACTGGTCTCTGTGACAGCCCTAGACTCAATAAGCAGCTGGAAAAAAATGACTTGTCTTTGTTTAGCCAATCAGAAGACATTGAAGCACTTTCTCCCCGTCAATCATTCCCCGTTCACAGGGCAGTTCATATATGTGCAAAAGAATGCTATGAGCATCAGTTTGAGAGTTGTCTGTTTGTCGTGTGAGAATGCTATTTTGCAACCGTTGCTTTTGACGACTAGTGTCCTAGTACAAGGGCTGGGAAGAGAAATCGGCGCGGGATTTTACATGGCAAATGGCCCAAAAGTTGTTGAGCGGGTTCGCTGTCCTTTTCTGCGTATCACGGCATCGTGTTGTGGTCCGATCTGCATAACGCGGCGGCTCATTTTTGCTTATCGCTCTCCATAAAGTAATGCTTAACAGCATAGTATGAGATTTATGAGTAAAAAACTTTTTTGTCTCATGTAACTGTCAGCGGTAATTATTTTCATATTAATGAGTTGCATAAAATACAAGTAAAAATAATAAATATATGCACTTAAATATGTAAATAGGAACTTTCAGGAACTGTATCTAATATCAATAAAGGCCAATAAATAAATACTAATACAACAGACTGGAGAAAAATACTATTTATTCATTTTAATATCATATATATTTTGCAGTATGTGCGGAGACATTGCATTCCAGTGACACCGGGTGACGCACTCCACAAAGGGCCCCGTTTAAATCGGTTTCATGCTGAAGAGGCCCTAGAGGTTTCAACATATCTAATGTTCTCTCTTGTTTATGTAAACAAACGTCAAATATATCTAAAGGTTTGAAATCTGTCACACATTAATTTCATTCAGTGAGTTTTTTTTATTCCAACGTTAATCCTAGTTGGAAGCTTCCATGAACATAAAGTAACATTTCAACAAAGTTTAATGGCGCATCAGACTGCAACTATGAAACCATCTGAACATAAAGCCAAAACACTGGCACAAATACTTACCACGACCGCTGTGAGGAAGTGGGTCATCCTGGCGTTGTTGTACACACCCTCAAACACCTGACAACATCCAAATCAAACACGTTATCATATCGACAAGTCATAGTGGAACTTTGATTTAGACCATAGAGGCTGCTAATACATTTGATATCAAAAGCGTTATTTGTGAATGGTATTAAGAGTCCTGCTTTCTCAGTCTACAAAGATGTATGACTGCTCCTTTTGCAAAAGATCAATAACTGTAACTATGCACAATGCTGGTAAGATATCAATAACAGAAAGATGAACTTACAGAAGGAGAGGAGGGAGGTTTGCTTGATCGACCCCTGCAGGACAGGTGAGAGAGGACAAAGTTTAGCAAAACACTGTCAAACCATACTTAATTTTCATTTAAAAAACACACTCAGGAGCATTATTCAAATGATTAGATAGTGAAATGTTGGCGTTTGGCGAAAGTCCTTTCAGAGGAAAGGCCAGTTATGACATTTTGAAGAAAGATTCTAAATAATAACATGGGGGCCTGGGTAGCTCAGTGAGTAAAGATGCTGACTACCACCCCTGGAGTCAGCCAGGTCCCTTAAACAACCAATTGGCCCGGCTGCAAGGGAGGGTAGAGTCACATGGGGTAATCTCCTCATGATCAACATAATGTGGTTCTCGCTCTCAGTGGCGCAAGTGGTGAGTTTTGCCTGGATGGCGCTGAGAATAGCGTGAGCCTCCACACGCGCTATGTCTCTGCATAAAGCGTGATATTATCTCCACGTGATAAGATGCGCGGAGTGACGTCTCCGACGTAGAGAAAAAGTGGAGAGAGAAAAAATTATAATAATAACAACATGTTTTCCTTTTAAATAATATCCACAATAAGTAAATAAGACCAGGAATGCGTTTTGTCCATTTTGAATTAATGTTGACTTTAAATAGATACATGCATAGAAAAATATGCCAATAAATGTATAGATATGCAGAGAATACAGATTCTGGTGTACACAATCAGATCAACCAAACAAGCCCTTTATGATTGGACATTCCGTAAATCAATCAAACTGAATATGCTGCTATTGGTTATCAAGTCCTTACTGCCGTGCAGACACGCCCACTCGACACAGGCAGTGACCGGTAGGCCCAAATAAATCCCTGCCCCCTCCTGAGTACACTCGCCCGACAGAACTCACCTCCCCGCGGCTGACATACTGACCGCTGCAGGCACCCCGTTAGGGGGTTTCCGGACCGCAGAGCCCGTCTGTGGTTTCAGCATGACCCAGATGAAATTAAATTCACCAATTCAGCCGATCTCTGAAGACTTAGTCCAGCTTAATGACAGATCAACTGCAGCAGAGCACAAATAGCATTGTCAGCAACCATTCCCACGCAAAAATAACAATATCTGCTCATTATGGCTTCTCGTTCATTAAAGTATTTTTGCTTACGGAAATTAAAGCATAATTTGCATTGGCAATGACCATGTCATAGATTATTAGTGTCTGTTACCTTTAGTTTTCCGCGCGAGTCACTGGATCAGCAGCAGCACGCCCACGATTCACGCGAGATGCGCTTGAGTAGAGCGCGTGCGCGTGATCTGTTGGGTGCCGGTGTTGTGGCGTAAATGGGCACAATTTACGGACTGCTAAAAATGTGAGCGTTGCACCATTAAACTTAGGACGTTTAGGACGTAACCCTACGTAAAAACTAAATAATTACGGAAGCCTCCGACCAGGAGTAACAGATGGAATAAAAAATCAGACTGATATTTTATGAAATCAATGAGCTCATGTTTTGCGTGACAGGCATCAATCATTTACGAGAGAAAGATAAAAAAGGACTTTTAAGTGCCTCTTCAGCATGAAACCATTCTAACGGTGCATGTTTCAACACATTCAAAATATATATAGAATATTAAAATGAATAAATGTCTATTTTTCCAGCCTGTTGTATTAGTATTTATTTATCACCCCTCATTTATTTTAGATACAGTTCCTAAAATATTGTTATTTACATGGGGCAAATATACTATTTATCAAATCTACTTTTATTAAATATCATATTGTAATGGGGATATAATTTATTACAGCTGACAGTTACATGAACAAACAAGGTCAAACTGAAATATATGGCTTATTGACACTTTTGTGTACAAATTTGAAGGTTGTTTATTGGATACAGGTAAACGTCCTATTTTGGACATGGTCCATCGGCTGAGAGACAGAGCTCGCAAAAATGTAAAAAAAAAAAATATATATATATATATATATATATATATATATATATATATATATATATATATATATATATATATATATATATATACACTCACCTAAAGGATTATTAGAAACACCATACTAATACTGTGTTTGCCTTAATTCTACGTGGCATTGATTCAACAAGGTGCTGAAAGCATTCTTTAGAAATGTTGGCCCATATTGATAGGATAGCATCTTGCAGTTGATGGAGATTTGTGGGATGCACATCCAGGGCACGAAGCTCCCGTTCCACCACATCCCAAAGATGCTCTATTGGGTTGAGATCTGGTGACTGTGGGGGCCATTTTAGTACAGTGAACTCATTGTCATGTTCAAGAAACCAATTTGAAATGATTCGAGCTTTGTGACATGGTGCATTATCCTGCTGGAAGTAGCCATCAGAGGATGGGTACATGGTGGCCATAAAGGGATGGACATGGTCAGAAACAATGCTCAGGTAGGCCGTGGCATTTAAACGATGCCCAATTGGCACTAAGTGTGCCAAGAAAACATCCCCCACACCATTACACCACCACCACCAGCCTGCACAGTGGTAACAAGGCATGATGGATCCATGTTCTCATTCTGTTGTAAGGTATGGCGGAGGATCAGTGGCTTAGCAGATTCATGAACAAACAAGAACTTACTGTTAAAAACTCCCCTAATTACTGAAATAGCGCCAACCAGTCTCCACAAGCACAATAAATGTATTGACAAAGAGACAATGAACTATTGACAGAGGACCGCATGTGACATCCGCATGCTCACCACGTGCTTATCGTGTGGACAGGAAGGGGGAAACTTTGAAAGTAAAAGTGTGTGTGTGTGTTTTTCAGTTAAACACAGAACTGCATATTGCTAATGAAATACGTGTAATCCCTGTATGTTGTGTATTTCTGAGGTATATCAAACTCGTTAGAACTGTTTCGTTGTGTGTTTTAAACTCTGAGGCCTTATATTTAATAGCCTCAGAGTGTATATTCCCTTTTTAAGTGTACTAAACACACGTTTCTTGGTATCAAATTAAACCTTACGATTTGTCCGAGCTGAATTCGAATATAAGATCTCTGTAGAATGATATTACGCGATGTTTTACTATCTTTTGAATCATTCAGCCCAAAATCTCTTACTGTCATAAACATGCAAGTGAGCCTTGACAAAGGAACTCTCTCATGCCCAGAGTAAGGGAGACTTTTACGACCTCCAAAGGAATGTTCAGAGAAGTGCTGACCCTCACTTCATTCTCTTACTGAGAAAGAGAAATGAACCCTGTTTAATCCTGTATATCCTATATATATCCATGTGATAAAAATATTAACATGTATCTAATGTTCCATCTCAGGATTTTCCTAAGTGTTGTTGATCTATGTTTTCTTGCAAACTCTAATGGGTTAATGTTTCAGACTTTGCATACTATGGTTAACCGAAATCATATGTGTGGCATATTTGGTCTCTATAACTTGGTATTTTGAAGATTGAAATGACTGTGTACATGATATGTCGATAACAACTACATATTAGTATTACAAGAAGATTTTCTAGTTTCTTCATTGGCTACCACCCCTCTTAGAACAAAGAGCCATAAACCAAATTCCCGCCTGGAACTCAAACCCTTCTTATTGGTCGAGCCAATGAGAGGTGGGACATGTTTTCTAAGGTTATAAATTGCTTCTCCCTCTCTTGGTTCCCTTTTTTAGCTCTTAGCCGTCTCTTCGCTCTCTTATGCTCCTCTTGCTTCCTGCCTCTCTTGCCCTCTGAGCCTTGTGCTCTCTCACTCTCTTGCTGAATGATGCTGAACTAGAAGGCCCCAAGGACTCCCAAGCGTGCGCCAGGCTACGGCCTTGACTTTCCATTCACCAAAGATTCTCTGACTCCCACTGGTTCTCTCTCATCAAGACAACATCATCAAAGATCAACTCAAGCCATCAACAAATTGCATCAGGACAGTTTAATTCAAATGGGACATGCAAGTATCAAACTTAGTCTCATTATTTGATACATTAAGTATCCTTACCCCTTTCTAAAAAGGGCGTGTCAGAACTAATATGATGGTTTGCTCAGGCTGTTGATCTGCTGAATTTCAAACAATGCTATAACTTCTTGCCTTCCTGTATTCTGCTTCAACCCTCTTTCCCTTGGTAAACTGTATGAATGTATGTATATGTATGTTAGAGTAGTTTAAATGTTTAGTCTAGTTAATAAAGTCTTGTTCATGTCACATGTAAAGTTGTCTGTGTCTCAAGCTCATATCTAAAGTCACTAATCATAGATTTTGACTACTTGCTCTTAATACTTAGTAAGAAAGACATTTCCCATGCCCCGGAAATGTACCTTTCTATTAATTAATTAATTAATAACCAATATTGAGTGTTCACGGGATGAACCGAGTATTTGGTTGTAATGTTAATGTAGCTACATCAAGTTAACCCGATTAACTGATCCAAATATTCATTATCGATTATAACAAGTTATGATTGATTATTAATATTTCATAGAGCTGATTCGCTACACTGTTTACGGCAAATTCTGACTCTACCATCTGAATGTCTCAACAGAAATCGAGACTCATCAGACCAGGCAACATTTTTCCAGTCTTCAACTGTCCAATTTTGGTGAGCTCTTGCAAATTGTAGCCTCTTTTTCCTATTTGTAGTGGAGATGAGTGGTACCCGGTGGGGTCTTCTGCTGTTGTAGCCCATCCGCCTCAAGGTTGTGCATGTTGTGGCTTCACAAATGCTTTGCTGCATACCTCGGTTGTAACGAGTGGTTATTTCAGGCAAAGTTGCTCTTCTATCAGCTTGAATCAGTCGGCCCATTCTCCTCTGACCTCTAGCATCAACAAGGCATTTTCGCCCACAGGACTGCCGCATACTGGATGTTTTTCCTTTTCACACCATTCTTTGTAAACCCTAGAAATGGTTGTGCGTGAAAATCCCAGTAACTGAGCAGATTGTGAAATACTCAGACCGGCCCGTCTGGCACCAACAAACATGCCACGCTCAAAATTGCTTAAATCACCTTTCTTTCCCATTCTGACATTCAGTTTGGAGTTCAGGAGATTGTCTTGACCAGGACCACACCCCTAAATGCATTGAAGCAACTGCCATGTGATTGGTTGATTAGATTATTGCATTAATGAGAAATTGAACAGGTGTTCCTAATAATCCTTTAGGTGAGTGTATATATATATGTTATATATACAGAGAGGAAAATAATTATTTGAACACCCTGCTATTTTGCAAGTTCTCCCACTTGGAAATCATGGAGGGGTCTGAAATTGTCATCGTAGGTGCATGTCCACTGTGAGAGACATAATCAAAAAAAAAAAAAAATCCAGAAATCACAATGTATGATTTTTTAACCATTTATTTGTATGATACAGCTGCAAATAAGTATTTGAACCCCTGTCTATCAGCTAGAATTCTGACCCTCAAAGACCTGTTAGTCTGCCTTTAAAATGTCCACCTCCACTCCATTTATTATCCTAAATTAGATGCACCTGTTTGAGGTCGTTAGCTGCATAAGGACTCCTGTCCACCCCATACAATCAGTAAGAATCCAACTACTAACATGGCCAAGACCAAAGAGCTGTCCAAAGACACCTGAGACAAAATTGTACACCTCCACAAGGCTGGAAAGGGCTACGGGGAAATTGCCAAGCAGCTTGGTGAAAAAAGGTCCATGGAGCAATCATTAGAAAACGGAAGAAGCTAAACATGACTGTCAGTCTCCCTCGGACTGGGGCTCCATGCAAGATCTCACCTCGTGGGGTCTCAATGATCCTAAGAAAGGTGAGAAATCAGCCCAGAACTACACAGGAGGAGCTGGTCAATGACCTGAAAAGAGCTGGGACCACCGTTTTCAAGGTTACTGTTGGTAATACACTAAGATGTCATGGTTTGAAATCATGCATGGCACGGAAGGTTCCCCTGCTTAAACCAGCACATGTCAAGGCCCGTCTTAAGTTTGCCAATGACCATTTGGATGATCCAGAGGAGTCATGGGAGAAAGTCATGTGGTCAGATGAGACCAAAATAGAACTTTTTGGTCATAATTCCACTAACCGTGTTTGGAGGAAGAAGAATGATGAGTACCATCCCAAGAACACCATCCCTACTGTGAAGCATGGCGGTGGTAGCATCATGCTTTGGGGGTGTTTTTCTGCACATGGGACAGGGCGACTGCACTGTATTAAGGAGAGGATGACCGGGGCCATGTATGGCGAGATTTTGGGGAACAACCTCCTTCCCTCAGTTAGAGCATTGAAGATGGGTCGAGGCTGGGTCTTCTAACATGACAATGACCCGAAGCACACAGCCAGGATAACCAAGGAGTGGCTCTGTAAGAAGCATATCAAGGTTCTGGCGTGGCCTAGCCAGTCTCCAGACCTAAACCAATAGAGAATCTTTGGAGGGAGCTCAAACTCCGTGTTTCTCAGCGACAGCCCAGAAACCTGACTGATCTAGAGAAGATCTGTGTGGAGGAGTGGGCCAAAATCCCTCCTGCAGTGTGTGCAAACCTGGTGAAAAACTACAGGAAACGTTTGACCTCTGTAATTGCAAACAAAGGCTACTGTACCAAATATTAACATTGATTTTCTCAGGTGTTCAAATACTTATTTGCAGCTGTATCATACAAATAAATAGTTAAAAAATCATACATTGTGATTTCTGGATTTTTTTTTTTTTTTTGATTCTCACAGTGGACATGAACCTACGATGACAATTTCAGACCCCTCCATGATTTCTAAGTGGGAGAACTTGCAAAATAGCAGGGTGTTCAAATAATTATTTTCCTCACTGTATATAATACTGTTGATCTTGATTATCTTAGTTTGTTCAGAATTTAAGAATACATTATGAACATTCAGTACACACACACGCACGCATATACATGGTTACTTAATTTCTATATTCATTGTCTGGTTATTTTTATTTAAAGGGATAGTTTACCCAAAAATTTTGCAAGAATATTATATATAGAGAGAGAGAGAGAGAGAGAGAGAGAGAGAGAGAGAGAATATATATATATATAGAAGAATATTTCAGCTCTGCAGGCCCATAAAATGCAAGTGAATGTGGCCAGAACTTTGAATCTCCAAAAAGCACATAAAGGCAGCATAAAAGTAATCCATTAGGCTCCAGTGGTTTATTCCATGTCTTCAGAAGATATATGATAGAGGTGGGTGAGAAAATTATCAATAATTAAATCCCTTTTTACTATAAATCTCCACTTACACTTTCAGATGTGAGAGTGAAACTAAACATCAAATGTGACTTTCAGATGTGAAAGTGGAAATTTAAAGTATAAAAAGGACTTAAATATTGATCTGTTTCTCATGTTGTTTTTGTTGATATTAAGGGGGTGCCATGTCGGATCTGGCCTAGGGCACCAAGTAAGCCAGAAGCGCAACTGCCGAATATTAAACAGAAGATAAATGTTAAACTGAACTTACTCCTGAAGGTGTTCGTACAATTTGGAGTGTGTGTGATGGACGGGTAAGTTTAAAAAAAAAAAAATTACATTCATAAAAATTGTCGGTACTTTAAATATATAAGATAAAAAAAAGAAATTATTACCATACACCATTACAGAATTAAATGAATAAGTGATGTCATTTCTTGATTTCATTTTGTGAAAACTGACAGTTGATTTTAAGTGGGTGTCTATAACTGTTATTACGGTAATAGTTGAAGCAACATGGCTGCGCCCTTGAGCAGGTTGGAAAATGTTGAGGATGTTCACTGTCAGTGTATAAACGTGTTTAAACAGCAGAGATCATATTAATATCGGTGGGTGAGTATCAGTCTGCTCTATAACAGTGAGTTACAGTATTATGGATCATGAGGAGAAACAGTGGAGACAGACGTGCCATTGTGTAACACTTTACAATGCATGATACTATGAATGAATTATTATGTAGCAATACAATATTGCTTGCGTAAATCTAATTTATGCTCATGCTTGTCATTTCTTATTTTACTTACGTCCCACTTTCTTACTAAAAGTCTAATATTTTATTACTAACTATACTAAATATGAGCTATTTATAATAAAATATATCTGTATTTAGTTTATGAATATATATATACAGTATTATAATTATTTTAAATGTAACACTTTTTAATAATTATATTTATGTATATAAATTATTTGTACACGTCTAGAAATTCCACATTTCTCGTTATACTTATTTGTTGTTGTTGTTGAATCTTCTACTTTTTACCATTTGCTTTTAATTAATTCACTCCTTATTATGTATTTAATAAAACACTTTCAGTGGTGAGCTTGTGGGATAACACATTCCACAAATATGGTGGTACAATGCAATTTATTTATTTATTTTGGTATTTTGAGGGGGAAAAAACTACAAAAATAAAAAATAGAAACCCTCACAAAATTGTGTGTGGTGTCATTGGATATATTGAGAATGAGAGGTTTTAATGGAAACTGTAATGTGGGACTCAAAAGGTATTGTGTTTGTATGGTGGCGTGTTGTGTCTAGTGGGGACCACGATGGACCAATACATTTTTGTAATGGAAACTAATACAAACCATTAAATATCTAATGGAATATAGCTCAAAACATACTACACTCATAACGGTATTTGAAGTGGAAGCCATTAGAATTGTATTTCTTAATCAGGGTTGGGCCCGCATGTTATTTTTTAACTGTATGTAACCCATTTTTATTGCAGATGAAAAATCCTTTACCATCTGACTCAGTGTGCCACTTTTTCAGAAATCTCAAATGTTGGTAAGAAGACTGTACGTTTTACGGAAATCTCTCTCCACCTGCGGTGTTCAGGCCGCTGACATCCACACCCAACTTTATGATGTCATCGTGGTGGGCGGCGGTCATGCCGGGACTGAAGCTGCGGCGGCCGCCAGCCGAGTCGGTGCAAACACACTGCTCATCACACAGAAAATACAAACTATCGGTGAGTCAGGGATTTAACAATCGTTATTCAGGCGATCGTTTAGAGATTAACTTTACATATAATTCTGTGCGTTTCCTGCAGGGGCACTGTCGTGTAACCCGTCACTGGGAGGTGTCGGCAAAGGTCATCTTGTGAAGGAGATCGACGCTCTGGATGGTGTGATGGGACGAGCTGGGGACTGGGCCGGGATTCACTACTCCATCCTCAACCGCAGTAAGGGGCCCGCAGTGTGGGGCCCCAGAGCCCAGCTGGACCGCCAACGCTATAGACACTTCATACAGGTTACAGTGCATTCTGTCTCTCTTACGCATTAACAGAATCATTATCGAGCAAGCATTAGTTTTTCTCATACGTGAACAGACCTCTAAACTAAGTATTACATTTCAGCATGTTACTCTAGTTGCAATAGGCCTAGTAAAATGAATGAATAGTGAAATAATAAAAAAAATCTAATTGTTTAATTACCAAAGGTGTATAGGGTCGTTAGTGACTTGATATATGTTATAGTGTCACAGCATATTTTTCCATTTCCACAAATCATATTTTTATGATTATTTCATATCTATAGAAGTTTACGATCACAGGTATTCCTTTTCTTTGTTTATTACAGACAAATGAGTACTATATTCATACATATGACTTCTATACCATGTTGATGTTCTGCACAAGAGTGAAGGGTTATCAGTATCTCATATTCGTGTACACACATATTTGACATGCTGTTTCTTACTCGAGCTAGTGCTGTTGTTTCAGTGATTGACATAATTTACATCTGACATTGCTATTTGATGAAGAATCAATTTGCAAGTAAACTATAGCAAGTACAACACATGAACAGTATGATGTGACTATGGACATTTGGGTGTACTCAATAAGTGCCTGAGAAAATACTTGTTTCGCTTATGTGCTATGTGTAGCTCAATATGTGTTTGACAGCCACTTTCAAATTTCAGTGTGGAAGTGATGAATCTTGTTCCATCTATCTTGTTGCATCATCGCTTTTGGTAAAACTGAATAAATGATATTCTATTATTTTCTAATTGTCTTATAAGTGCTTTGAAATTTTAACACTGGGCATTTTGTAAATCCATTTGTGCTGGGTCCCTAAAGAGTGGAGGTATCTAATTATTTTTGGGGAAAGCCTATGCATTTCAGGGTTAATGTTTTTAAGCCATCCAAGGCCATGTAGCAACACCCCTTAAAGGAATATTCCAGATTCAATAAAAGTGAAGCTCAATCGACAGCATTTGTGGCATAATGTTGATTACCACAAACATTTATTTTGATTTGATTTTCTTTAAACAAAGCAAAATCTGTGTTACAGTGAGCCAATTTTACAACTTTGTTGCTATGACGATGTAATTGCAACAAACCCTAAAACAGTTTTAACAATAACTAATTTTACAGCTCAAGTAATAAATGAGTTTTAACTGAATATTTCATGTAAGTGCTTTTATAAAATGATAAACTTCACATTTCTGCCTTTAAACCCTCCAAAAAATTGTCCACATTGACTTCCATTGTAAGTGCCGTGACTGTAACCTCCATTTTTGCTTTTGTAAATAAAAGGAGGGACGAGTCAAAAGTCATTTTTGTGGTAATCAATATAATGCCACAAATGCTGTTGATTGATCTTAACTTGAACTGAACCCAGAATATTCCTTTAACTGTGGTAAATTGACTCTCTTGAATATCTGAGCAGGGCTCAATGGTAACACCATATTGGCATCTTCTTTTTCAGTCAGAGCTGTTGTCTACACCCATGCTGACTGTCATAGAGGGGTCTGTGGAGGACCTGTTGGTGTCTGTGGCTGACCCTGAAAAACCAGGAAGATATCAAATTGATGGAATACGATTGGGTGAGAAACATCAGTGCTCTCAATATATTGAAGTCACAGTAAGAACAGGGTGTCTTGTTCCTGTTTTGAGCGTACGATCTCTCTGGCAGCTCATGGTGGAGGTGAAGTCCATTCCCGCTCTGTGGTTCTGACCACTGGCACATTCCTCTCCGGTTCTCTTTTCATGGGGCAGAACTCTTCTCCGGGGGGGCGGATGGGTGATCCCCCCTCTTGTGCAGGTCTCTCTTATAGTCTGAAAGAGATTTTGGGATTGAAGGTTGGCAGACTCCGGACCGGTACTCCTCCTCGAATCCTCAAGGACACAATCGACTTCTCTCTAACTGACATTCGTTTGCCGGACTCAAAGCCCACTCCATTCAGCTTCATGAATACACACACACACTGCAAGGTATGGATTATTGTTATACTGGGGCTTCCAAACTCCATAAAAGCACCATAAGTGTATCTTTAAAATTAAGGGTGTACCAAACCAAAACCATCAGTTATTTACAGTATATTTCATTCTGTATTTATTGTGTTGTAATATAAAGAAACACCTAGCAAAATAAATGAAATCTGATAAAGCATGTCAAATTTGCATAAAATGAATTTATAATGTTCTATTATAATATGTAAAATATGAGGTTTATTGTTTAGAAGCACAAAAACAGACGTGCAAACATTTGTTAGAACTGCAAAATAGAATGTCCCCACATTCATTAAATGTTTTTTTTTGGGGGGGGGCTTTTTATCTTCTATTTATCTCTCGTTGAGGCTCTCTTAAATTTTTGGCCTGTCATGTGTTCCAATCCATGTTCAATGGAAAATATTCATTGTTAACTTGGGCAATAAAATCTTTTTTTTGTACCTCTTTATACATTTGGAAAGCATAATAACTAATAAAAACTGTGATCTGATGACAAAATAAGGTAATTAAGTGGCAAAATATTGGTATCGGATAATATTTATTTTGTTAAAAATCAGTATCATATCGGCTGAAAATGTTTTTATCGGCTGAAATTGTAACTTTTTTCAAAGACTAAAAAGTCCTTGTCCCCTCTCAAATCTCATTCATGTATGCCCGTATTCAAACTTGACATATCAAGATGCATCGCACTATGTGGCACAACATGGCAAGTTTCAATAAGAGGATGGCGGCGGGGAAGAGTTTTGGTGAATAACAAGTTTGAATTTCCCTGGTACTCACACAAAGCTTTTGTACACACTTTCTTTAACAATACTGTGATGATTGTAATGTGATCATGAACCACATTGTCGTTTGGATTAGTAAAATGAAGTGATCATTTCCTGTACAGCCTGAAGAGCAGCTTCCATGTTATTTGACGCGCACCACTGCTGGAGTAGAGCGAATGGTGAGAGAGAGCTTTCAAAACAACTCGCACATCCAGCAAGACACTAAAGGACCCAGGTAACATTTCAACACACTCAAGTACACAACCTCATATTGGTTTATGGTGCGTTCATGTCATGTCAGCATGCCCTTAAAGAGTTTCGGACTAGTAAAACCCGCTCACAACAAATTACAAGTGGGAAAATTTGTATTGTGCTGAAAGCTGCGCCTTTTCTAAGTTGACTGTTGTAATGTCATATTACAGCAACCAAAATCACAGCAGCTTCAGGTAAAAGGTAACAGTTATAGTTATATGGATACCTCTACACATATTACCATTTGTCATTTTATTACACGGTTCTCTAGAATACTCGATTCTGATTGGTCAATGGTGCCATCTAGTGGTCTGATATGTCTCAGTTACAACCGCACATCCATATATCAGATGCTCATCCGGATATTGCGAGTACTCTTTCCTACTTTTCGGATCTCTGTGCGATCTTTACAAGTAAGCTAATAAAATAATTTCAACTCAAATCAGGGTTCAAAATCAAAACATATGCATATATTTATTTATTTGGCAAGTAGTGTTGAAATAAGGTGGATAATGAGCAGTCAGACAGTCATTTATTATAAACAAATCACCAACAGATCTCTGACACAAGCTGGATTTCAGCTGGTCAGTGATTTTCTTTCTTCTCACAGAATTACATAATTTAAATGCAAATCAATATAAAATGTCAATGTATTTATTTATGTTTTTGGATAGTAACTGTGTAATAAACAGGATTATGGATTTAGCACAGGAAAAAACACTAAATCGTCTAATGGCCGTTTCTATTGGCCGGGGATTCACTGGGACGTTCACAGGTGATGTGCGAGGCACTCTTCAGAATTATCTCCCGAGTGGGGATTCTGAAAGAAATCCTCACTGATCAGGGCACTATGTTCATGTCACACACATTATACAATCTGTATGAATTTTTGGGGATTAAATCGATTCGATAACCACCCCCTAACTGATGGCTTGGTTGAACGATTTTATCAGACCCTAAAAATATGATTTGTGCATCATGCATGATGACACTCGGAATTGGGAGAAGTGGCTCGTGCCCCTATCATTTGCAGTTTGAGAGGTCCCGCAAGCCTCCACGGGGTTCTTCCCATTTTAATTATTGTATGGCATCAACTGCGTGGCATGCTCGATGTCCTACGGGAAAATTGGGAGGAGGGACCTTCAGACAGCAAAAATGAAATTCAATACATGTGAGTTGGGGAAATCGATAATGAGGTGAAAAGAACGTCAAATTTACCACATCAACCTCCTAAAACCATGGAGAGAAGCAGTTCCCGTGACTTTGGCGGTAGTGGTTCCGGAGAGGGAGGAGCTTGGGCCGGAGGTGAACTTAAAAGCCACCAATTGAGTCACCTTGATCTCTTGTTGAGACAACATCACACCATCCCAAGTCACAGAGATTCTCTGACGTGTTCCCACCTCTCCCCAGTTGTTCGAATCTCATAGAGCACCATATCGAGATGACCCCGGGGTAGTGGTACACTACAGATTACCCGAGCACACAAAAAAAGCAGTACGGGAAGAATTGAAGGCCATGTTGGATATGGGGTAATAGAAAAATCCCGCAGTGACTGGGCCAGCCCGGTGATTCTGGTTCCTAAGAGCGAAGACTCAGTCCGGTTTTGTGTGGATTATAGAAAAGTCAATGGCATGTCTAAATTTTACTCGTACCCGATGCGATTGATGAACTGCTCGATTGGTTAGGCGCGGCTTGCTTTTATTAGAAACTGGATTTGAAGAATGGATACTGGCAGATTAACTCCCATATCCCCCATTTTCCTCACTATTAGGATTACACCTTTTCATCACCCTTCCATTCGGTTTGTTCGGTGCCCCGGCTACATTTCAGTGGCTCCTGGACAGAATCCTCAGACTGCTGCTTATGCCGCTGCTAGATGACATAATTATTTTCAGTAATGATTGTCAGCATCACCTGTGGCAACTGAGGGCTGCCCTGAGGTCATTGAGATGGGCGGGTCTCACGGCAAACCCAAAGAAGTGCGCAATTGGGCGGATGGAAGTACGGTATCTGGGCTTTCACTTGGGTCATGGGCAGGTGCAGCCCCAAATTGATAAGACCACAGAGATTGCAGCCCGCTCAAGACCTAAGACGAAAAAGGAGGTGAGAGAGTTCCTGGGTCTGGCTGGCTCTTATTGTATGTTTGTGCCTAACTATTTGACCATCACCAGCCTGCTGACAGATCTGACTAAAAAGAAGCCACCAGATAAGGTCCAATGGACAAGACGTGTTAGCAGGCATTCATGCAGCTGAAAGCTGCACTTTGCGGCGGGGGTGAGAGCAGTGCTCTCCTTGATGGTGGAGGGGGAGGAGTGCCCTGTGCTGTACATAAGTCGGAAGCTCTCGCTAAGGGAGACCAAGTACAGCACAATTGAGAAGTAGTGTTTGACCATCAAGTGGGCGAGCCTCACCCTTGTGTACTATCTGTTGGGGCATTCCCTGTTCGGACCACGCCCCACTCCAGTGACTCCATCGCATGAATGAAGCCAATACGTGGATCACCCATTGGTATCTAGCTCTCCAGCCTTTGAAGTTTGTGGTGGTCCACAGGCCAGGTGCGCAGATGGCTGTTGCAAATTCAGAAATGGGGGGTGACAGGCTGGATGGCTCCCGTCTACGAATCTACAGATGACTAATTATAGTTGTCTATGAATATTAAGATGGAATAGAAGAAAAAGTTTCACACTTACATGCTTTAAGTAGCCATCAGCAAAACCGATATATCAGTCAACCTGTAAATAAAAAGGTGCACTCAGTAACTTTTTGCTTGTGTCATCTTGGATTTACAGTGACACCTAGTGGTGTAATGCAGCATCATTCAAATCAATAGTTTTCAGTTTCAGATTACAATCAGCCATGATTCAATTAATCCAAGAGTGAAAGTGTCCAATAACAAGACGGCTACTGAGATTAAGCGAGTACTATTCAGCTGGTCATGTGATTGTAAAATGGCAGACCTCATGAGGATGCCCCATATACAATAAAACAGCTTTTATAAGGTTACTGATATGACTAGAGTCCTCATCTCACGTGAGTGCTCATGATTTTATACATATGTTTCAAAATTAGGATTGATTTCTTTAGGACTAAAACTTTTTTAATGGGGAAGAAATACTGAGTGCACCCATAAAGGCCAACTGTTAACCTTAGTTTTCATGTCAGGTAATATAATATATCTTGGGGTGGAGGGTGCCACATACATTTGAATGAAAATTTGTGTCCTTAATATTAAGTAGTTCTGTAGTTTTATAAAAGCAAAAGACACTCTCATACGTGATTGCGCAGATATTCAGAGATCTTGCGATTCTGCTAATTCCATGACATGAATGCAGCATTATTCATTGCGATCTCTTGCATAATGTCCTGTCTACATCCAACTCGTAGGTACTGCCCTTCCATTGAGTCAAAGGTGCTGCGGTTTCCAGGACGACAGCACCAGGTGTGGCTGGAACCAGAAGGTCTGACCTCTGACCTCATGTACCCTCAGGGTTTGTCCATGACGATGCCCCCTGACAAGCAGCTTTGTCTCATCAGGGAGATCCCTGGACTGCAACGTGCTGAGATTCAAACTCCCGGTACAAAAGAGTCTCACTGAATCAAACTTTTGACTATCAGTATAAAGACTGGTCCACTCCTCCGCTTATTCTGGCCAAAAAAATGCTTACTTAGACAGAAAGAGACTGTCTGAATGACCACACTTTGTGTTGATTTTATACATGTAGTTTAGGGGTGGGATTATCTGAAATAGTTAATTTACTTATAGGGCCGTATAGAAATGGTGGATCTGGGCAAATGATACTGTTTGACATTTACACTGTATATCAGTGTATATTCATGTGTTTAAGAGTGACGTGTTGTTCTTCAGGTTACGGGGTGCAATATGACTTTGTTTGTCCGACTCAACTGTTCCCGTGGCTGCAGGTGAAGAGTGCTCAAGGTCTGTTTCTGGCTGGACAGATCAACGGCACGACAGGATACGAGGAAGCAGCCGCACAGGTAAAACACAAGACGATGCTACATCATAGTCAGTGCTTGGTAGATTACTTTTGAATTGTAACCTGGTACTGATTACAAAGTACATGACTGAAGTCAGTAACTTAATCTGTTGGATTACATTTTTTTATAATCTAATCTGATTGCTTTCTGGATTACTTTTAGATTACTTATGACTTAATTCATGTTTATTTGATGTTACATACATTTGAGTAGGATAAGCTTGTGCCATTTTGAAAGTGTTGCTTAAATGCATTGAAGAACACACTCAATAGACCAAACTATCAGGATTGTTCTGATTTTTTGAGAGTGTTTACTCACTATTTGTCTGTTTCTGAGTGAAATAAAAAAAGCATTTGAATTATCGGTTATCGGCCAAAATGTCTTATTTTAGTGTATTTTGAGGCCGATAACTGATATATTTGCATACAAATATAAATCTGGATATAAATCTAAATTTTGTGTGTCTGATTACAAAAACAAAAGGCTCACCTTATAAAGCCACATCCAGAGAACTTCTAATGAAATCAATCATGTAAAGTGGATTATTGTTTTTATTTTTAAACAACTTGAATATGAGAAAACAAGAAACTGCAAGAAACATCTAAAACTTTGAACCAGTTAAATGAAAAACTGTGTTTTATTTACAAAAAAAGCATAATGACTCTATACATAAATACAGTGCATTGCACTTGATTAAAACCTGTGAAAACACAAAACTAAGGTATGCAAACAAGTCTCAAACGCACTCTTAACACAACAATATGCTTTAACATACAAAGAGAAAAAGGAAACAAAATGCATGTGACATAAATAAATAGTGTATAATGGAGTGTTTACTTAGATCCTGTATGATCCTCTAAATCAAAGACAGAAGGCACCAATCAAAACACACATGGCGAGTAGCATGTGCCTGAAAAAGCCATCATTTATTGTCTTTTTTTTTCATGTATTTTTATTTTATCCTCTTTTCTCCCAATTTGGAATGCCCAATTCCCACTACTTAGTAGGTCCTCGTGGTGGCGCGGTTACTCGCCTCAATCTGGGTGGTGGAGGACAAGTCTCAGTTGCCTCCTCTTCTGAGACCGTCAATCCGCGCATCTTACCACGTGACTCGTTGTGCATGACACGGCGGAGACTCACAGCATGTGGAGGCTCATGTTACTCTCCACGATCCACACACAACTCACCACACGCCCCATTGAGAGCGAACCACTAATTACCACCATGTGACTCTACCTTTGGTTGCTTAGGAGACCTGGCTGGAGATATTCAACACGCCCTGGATTAGAACACACGACTCCAGTGGTGGTATTCAGCATCAATACTCGCTGAGATACCCAGACCCCCTAATTTATCAGCTTTAATATATCGGCCAAATTTTCTCATTGGACCGATAACCAATAATTTTAAAAGTCACATTTATCAGCCGATACCGAAATCGCCACTGATATATTGTGCATACCTAATTTAAAATGTTTTTACTCTGGTAATGTTGGACACTTGACACAATGCTTGTCATAAGCGGAGTGCTCAAGCACTGAACACGTGCAGCCCAATTTTCCCAATTTTGGCCTTCATGTTGTACAGCGCCTACTTGTTTACATAAACGTCCTCCGCTGAACACGTTTACATGCACTCCTCCAGCGAACATTGACAGGGAACAATACGGTCGTGTTGATGCTAAGTTTACAGTGAGGAAAATAAGTATTTGAACACCCTGTTATTTTGCAAGTTCTCCCACTTAGAAATCATGGAGGGGTCTGAAATTGTCATCGTAGGTTCATGTCCACTGTGAGAGACATAATCTAAAAAAAAAAATCCAGAAATCACAATGTATGATTTTTTAACTATTTATTTGTATGATACAGCTGCAAATAAGTATTTGAACACCTGAGAAAATCAATGTTAATATTTGGTACAGTAGCCTTTGTTTGCAATTACAGAGGTCAAACGTTTCCTGTAGTTTTTCACCAGGTTTGCACACACTGCAGGAGGGATTTTGGCCCACTCCTCCACACAGATCTTCTCTAGATCAGTCAGGTTTCTGGGCTGTCGCTGAGAAACACAGAGTTTGAGCTCCCTCCAAAGATTCTCTATTGGGTTTAGGTCTGGAGATTGGCTAGGCCACGCCAGAACCTTGATATGCTTCTTACAGAGCCACTCCTTGGTTATCCTGGCTGTGTGCTTCGGGTCATTGTCATGTTGGAAGACCCAGCCTCGACCCATCTTCAATGCTCTAACTGAGGGAAGGAGGTTGTTCCCCAAAATCTCGCAATACATGGCCCCGGTCATCCTCTCCTTAATACAGTGCAGTCAGCCCTGTCCCATGTGCAGAAAAACACCCCCAAAGCATGATGCTACCACCGCCATGCTTCACAGTAGGGATGGTGTTCTTGGGATGGTACTCATCATTCTTCTTCCTCCAAACACGTTTAGTGGAATTATGACCAAAAAGTTCTATTTTGGTCTCATCTGACCACATGACTTTCTCCCATGACTCCTCTGGATCATCCAAATGGTCATTGGCAAACTTAAGACGGGCCTTGACATGTGCTGGTTTAAGCAGGGGAACCTTCCATGCCATGCATGATTTCAAACCATGACGTCTTAGTGTATTACCAACAGTAACCTTGGAAACGGTGGTCCCAGCTCTTTTCAGGTCATTGACCAGATCCTCCCGTGTAGTTCTGGGCTGATTTCTCACCTTTCTTAGGATCATTGAGACCCCACGAGGTGAGATCTTGCATGGAGCCCCAGTCCGAGGGAGATTGACAGTCATGTTTAGCTTCTTCCATTTTCTAATGATTGCTCCAACAGTGGACCTTTTTTCACCAAGCTGCTTTGCAATTTCCCCGTAGCCCTTTCCAGCCTTGTGGAGGTGTACAATTTTGTCTCTAGTGTCTTTGGACAGCTCTTTGGTCTTGGCCATGTTTGTAGTTGGATTCTTACTGATTGTATGGGGTGGACAGGAGTCCTTATGCAGCTAACGACCTCAAACAGGTGCATCTAATTTAGGATAATAAATGGAGTGGAGGTGGACATTTTAAAGGCAGACTAACAGGTCTTTGAGGGTCAGAATTCTAGCTGATAGACAGGTGTTCAAATACTTATTTGCAGCTGTATCATACAAATAAATAGTTAAAAAAATCATATATTGTGATTTCTGGATTTTTTTTTTAGATTATGTCTCTCACAGTGGACATGTACCTACGATGACAATTTCAGACCCCTCCATGATTTCCAAGTGGGAGAACTTGCAAAATAGCAGGGTGTTCAAATACTTATTTTCCTCACTGTATATACTGTATATAGCCTATTTACCAGATGAAGGCTTAATATATTTACCAGATGACCTTTTTTTATTTTATTCACCAAGGTATGAAGTTAGAGATGTGATCTATGTGTTGATGGGGTACGTTTCTTGACTATCCTAAACAATATACAGTATATATATATATACCCCCAAGGTAGGAACAAATCTGTGAACTATCTGCATTGATATCTGCAGATAAGTGACAGTTCCAAAATAACTGGAATAATCTGTGACAACAAGATTAATTAAAGAATAATCTTTGTCGATTAATCGGCTAAACCAATATATTGGTCGACGTCTCATCAAAACATTGCCCTGTTAGTTTTAAGTGCTCATCTCAACTTAACCATTGTTATTGTGCTCTGTGTTCAGGGTTTGTGGGCAGGGCTGAATGCGGGCAGGACGTCTCTCTCTCTGCGCCCACTGTCTCTCTCTCGCACTCACAGTTACATCGGGGTTCTGATTGATGATCTGGTCGGTCGTGGAGTGACAGAGCCGTACCGCATGTTCACGAGCAGAGCTGAGTTCAGAACGTCACTCAGACCCGACAACGCTGACCTGAGACTCACGCTCAGAGGTATTGGGATCTGTATAAGGGAATGTCAGGTGATATTGAATTCTGCAATCAGAACTTCTGATTGAAGAATCAAATAATATAATCTGATTGTTATGTCAGAATGTTCTCTTTAAATAGCTTCAGTGTAGTTAAGTACAACTCTTTTCATTAGTAGTTTAAAGTGTAGCTAACAACTTGTTTTAAGAGTATTTAACTAATTTAAGTAATGAGTAACTGGGTTGCTTGAGAAACTACAACTTGAATGTAGCTTCCCCAACAACACCAATATCTAGAGACCAGGCTGGACTGTGGCCGATGTAATGCTGATATACTGTATATAATACAATTTAATCAGAGTATTAATTAGTATTAATAAATTAGTAAGCCTACTCTCCCTTGTTTTAATAAAACAGTTGGTTCCAGTTTCACTCCTGCTCATAAGACATTCCATTTTTTGCAAGGTTTCTATAGTTTGGGTATAAAAGATGTTAGTGATTGTATACGTGTGTGTTCATCAGGGTTTGAGGAGATGGGCTGTGTGTCTGAGCAGCGTTACACTGAAGCTCTTCATGTTCGTAAGAGTCTGAATGAGGCTTTATCTGCTCTGCAGTCGGTCTCCATGTCTGCCAGTCGCTGGAGAGACAAACTGGGTGATTTCAACATCAGCGAGACCAAGAGCACCAATCTTAAGTAAACCTTTATCACAATGACAAAAACCACTGGAAACATGCTCCCTCATGTTGTTCCACAAAAGGAGACATTTTGAAGAATGTACTGGTTACATTTACATGCTATTACAATTAGAGGCAGACCGATATATCTGTGTTACAGATTTAGCGGTGCTGACAGTGTTCATCTGTGGCCGGCGCTACAGGGTTTTACAGTTAGAATGGCTTGGTTCTACATTAGAAAAGGGGAAATAAAAACAATCACTGACTTCTGATGGGAAACTCTAAATGTGTCATTGACAATATTCCTCCCAATTTTTATCCTCAATTTCATGCATTTTTTTAATTTTGATTAGAAAATCAAGTGTTCTAAATTTAATTGAGGGCACGCAAAGAAAAATGGGAAACGTGCCCCTCCAAGTCTCTGTCATTTCAAAATAAGAGTCCCCAGTGTTTTTCAGGCTGTTTTATAGTTAAAAGTCCCATGTTGTTCTCTAAGTATACATTTTTTTCTGGTTATTATTGGGATTTTGGTTGAACAATAAGCTGCAGCTGGGATTTTATTCAATTTGGTCTCTTGTTGCATTGGTGTCTGAGCCCGTCACAGTAAGGAAAGACTAGAATTTTTTAGTTTTTGAAATTCTATAAATACATTTTAAAAACTACAGGATGAATTAATCGGTTATCGTCCTTTTTCACCACCTTAGTTATCATTATTGGCAAAATCCACTATCGGTCACCTCTAATTACAATGAATGGGGACTGGACCAATAAGTATGGTAAAAGTAGTCCATATGACTTGAGTCTCAAATTCTATGAGGAAACAGTCGCTATCCAATGATATAGATTCATGAGTCTGTTAGTTTGAACTTGAGGACTGGATTAAAAATACAATTTATTCATGAATTGGACAATGCTAGTTCTCTTATGAACTCTCTTGAATACACTAAAGGTTACAGAAAGATTATCTATGAATAACTATTTAAATCTAGATCTGTTCCTATGACTTGGAATATAGCACAGGAGTCATATGGACTACTACTGAGGATATTTTTATGGTGCTTTTGCTTCCTTTTCCTGTTCATTGTAGTTGCATGAAAATGATCAACCAGCACATTCAAAAAATGCAAACCAAAATGTTTACTTTAGTGTCCTGCAGAAGTTGTATAGTTTTGGAACAACATGAGGGTGAGTAACAGATGACAGAATTTCAATTAACAACTTACACCTTAAAATGTTCATTAGATAACTAAAGGCGATTGTCATAATCTGACTTGTTTTTCAGTTGAATATCATTATTGAGACCACCTCCAAGGTATAGTAAGTGTAAAGAAAGTACCATTTCCAGTCTGTTGTTTGTGTTGCAGTGGTGAGGAGGTGTTGCAGTATAAAAAGGTTTCCTTCCAAATGTTGGCCGCTGCTTTCCCAGAGATCCTATCTCCATATCTAGAGTTTTCAGAGAGGCTGAAAGTCGAAGGTAATACAGTATTCCAGAACATTAGTGTTGCCCTTTCTGTGATGATCATGTGACTTTGTTTGCTGCAGCTCTGTATCGTCCGCACTGTGAGAAGCAGAAGAGAGAGATGGAGAGAATGCAGGCAGAGGAGAGTCTGTGTCTGCCACAGGACATCGACTATCTCACTCTGCCTGTGTCCCTCTCGCAGGAGGTCCGAGAGATATTGGACAGCGCTCGACCGAACACAGTAAGACCCTTCGTTCATTCTGTGTTATGAGAAACTGGTCATTTCCGCAGCTTTTATGAAGTTTGTATTGTTTGAACCAATGATACCTCTCAGATTGAGTTCACTGAATTAGGCCGGAAACATACAGAAGTCTTCATAAACAGACATGAATGCCCTGGCAACTTAATACCAGCACCAGTACTGTTGTACATACTAAACATATCATCTCTTAAAGTAGTGACGCTACTATCTTGCTACTTTTTCAGTATCGTGACATTAGTTCAGATAAATAGTTCAGAAAATTCACAAACAATTATCGACTCGCTGTGATCTGATTGATTTCAGTTGGGAGCGGCCACCCGACTGCCAGGCATCACCCCAGCGGCCATCGTTCATCTGCTCAACTATGTGCACAGAGACAAACACAGGAATCATGGGACAAAGTTGCTTTGATGAAAATCCCCATAAGCACGATCAACGCTCAAAGGAAGTATTTTAAAAAGGACCAATAAAACCAAGATGAAAAAAAAAACAAACAAAAAAACGACTTTATTTAATAACTAGAAATTCTGTACATCTGTGGAATCTTTCAAGCTTTGAGAATTGCTGAATTTCTGCGGCACTCTGTTTCAACAGAGGCCATGCATTATTGTTATTATCGATACAGCCTTTCTCAAGATAAACAGTTATGAAGAAAAATAATGAAACAAGATGAACATATTAGTAACTCATGGCATCCGTGTGTGTGCATGTGCCATTCTATTTTTACTTCCACTTGATGCTGCTAGCATTGCAGAAACTGCACACTGATGTAGCGGGTGTTTGTTTTACTCTTGATCAAACTCTCCGGCCCCTCTGGAGAAAAAATCAAATGGAAACTTCCACTCAGGCTGTGGTTCCCCACGTGGGGATTCTGGGTAAACTGTAGCTTCAGAGAACGTCACGTCAATGGTCACTGGCACAAAAGAACGGAGGGGACACTGCAGACAAAAGGGATACCATTGCCATTTTAAATTGTGAACTTTTAAACCATCTTTCTGTTTTATATTTGAATTAACATGAGCTCTATTTCTGAATTGTGGTGGTTTAATCTCTAACCTTTAGTCTCTGACAGCTGAAGATGTATTTGGCCCCCAGGATGTGGTTCTGTGGGAGAGCCCTGAGGCCCGTCTGAGCCCAGAGCACTCGCACTGATAAAGAGACGGGCAGCAGACAGCATGTTTCACATACCTCCCCCTTAAACACATGTCAAAGATTCCAGAGCTTGAGTTATTCATTGGATAACAGCTCTACTGTAAAATATACAGCAGGGATCGTGTTTTTTTCTTTGCATAGAATATTATGCAATTATACATGTACTGCATATATTAAAGGAATAATGCTGGTTCAAAACGAGTTAAGCTCAATCAACAGCATTTGAGGCAATGAATGGGTCCAGCCCATAAACGCTAAATTACACATCATTTCAAAAGTATAAACACAAAGCATAAAAACATTGTGTCATGATATAGTGAGATAAAATTGCTTACTAAACTTGTATGTGTATATCCAATACCAAGATTAAAGGGTTTCGTTGTCATACTCAAAATGAAATAATTAAATCAATAAATAACACAATAAGTAAATCTATCAATCTATTTTGAAATAATTGACTCATGTCTTAAAAAACAAAGTTCACCCGTTTACTTTGTAATAAACCAAGAAAAATCATCAGTATGTCAATAGTATTTTTTTTTTTTTTAAAGTGGATATATTGAAATGTTTTTAACAAAAAATTAGAATTTTTTCTCCCCAATTTGGAATGCCAATTCCCAATGTGCTCTAAGTCCTCATGGTGGCGTAGTGTCTCGCCTCAATTCGGGTGGCGGAGGACGAATCTCAGTTGCCTCCGCATCTGAGACTGTCAATCCACGCATCTCATCTCGAGGCTTGTTGAGCGTGTTACCACGGAGACATAGTGCATGTGGAAGCTTCACGCTATTCTCTGTGGCATCCACGCTCAACTCACCACATGCCCCACCGAGAGAGAGAACCACATTATAGTGACTACGAGGATGTTACCCCATGTGACTCTACCCTCCCTAGCAACTGGGCCAGTTTGGTTGCTTAGGACACCTGGCTGGAGTCACTCAGCACGCCCTGGATATGAACTCGCGACTCCTGGGGTAATAGATAGCATCAATACTCACTGAGATACACAGGCCCCTTCATGGATTATTTTAAATTAAATGGGTACATTTTAATTATTCTTTTATTTAGTTACTTAATGATTAAATTATTTCTAAATAAATTGGTATATTTAATTATTTCTTTAATTATATATTAATTTAATTATTTTATTATGAGTCCTTTGGTCCTCCACAATGACAATAAGTTGTAATATTGGATATTCACTTCCCATTTACTTCCCACTGTGTGCCTTACAGTAACCATGATTCTTTCTTTTTTTATATAAAGGAGGGATGATTCATAATTACTTTTGTATTATTTTCTAAAAATCACTTTGACACCAGCTGGTCAGAAAAGTTAAGTTAGTTCTGAGAAAAGCTCTAGCATCATTTGTTAGCGGACACCTATAATATTTTGTTCATTCAATTAAATGACATTCAGACATTTTGATGTGTGACCTAAGTAAACAAATACTTCTGTATGTTATTAACTGCTATGCACAGAAGAATCAACTCACTGAAGCCGGCACTGAGCAGTCCTCTGTTATGACCTGAGTCCTGTCTGTCTGAGAGCCTGCAGTCATACTGAGCAGATCAGGCACTGCAGCTCCTGTTAAAACCCCCAGCAGCTCAGCTCTTAGCACAGCACATTCACTGGATGAGGACCTGCCATTCATGGACAAACAGCAAACAAAATACAGCATTAATCATGTTTTTGGCTGTATCACATATGACCTTGTTGGCATGTGAGCAAAAACAAGGAGGATTTTAATTTAAAGCCATGTGGTAAGTTGTGTAATTCTGATGTAGTACCTGAAGGTGCAGCCAGTCATAGTATTTTGCTTGAAAAGAACAGCGGGCCGAGTAGTGAGCCCTGCTGAACACCCTCCATCCTCAGACAAGCCCATAACTGTCAGCTGCCACAAATGTCAAAGAAGAACATACTGATAATAGCTTTAGGAATTTAGGCTATATATCAGTCACTAGGTACAATGTGCCAATGAATGTGCACTATATATTACTCCGCTGACAGAGCAAAGTGTGAAGGATACAGGTTGCGCTTTTTCAGCAAACCAGCCAATTACTGGCGAACCGGGTTTCAGCCCTTCTGGAAATAATGACGGTGTGGGTGTAGCCACTGGGGGAGTGGGTGTGGCCAACTGCAATGCAAACAACACAGTACCGTTATTGAGTGCAACAGTGCATAACCACTTTTTCAGCCATCTTGGTTCTGGAAGGATTTTTTCCCTAGTTATTTCATAAAATCCTTCATAATAGAGTTGTAAGCCATGAACCAAATCAACCAGGTCCTATTTGAATCACAACATTGCAAACTTTGATTTGAAGCAAAAAAGTATTTAAAAATTGGAAGAAAATACAAAGGTACAAGACTGCACTAAACATCTGTAATGAGGGAATGAACTACAATCCCATGAAGTAGGGCTATGTGGTATGGTGATATATTTTGAAGCATCGGTATAAAGTGGCATCCGAAAGAGATTTTTCTGTGAAACTTGGTAGCGATCGCATCGAGTAAATTACCACAGGAATTATTAAATAACACCTTTGTCAACCATGCATTTATAGTTAGTATATAGTCGCCAAAAAGGTTTCCAGTATCCAAAAGAAGGCTAAATAAAAAACAAATGTGTGATGGAGGGGTTTGCTTCAAATCTAAGCAAATACTTGTGTTCAACTAAAAAGAGAGGTCTCATTTTTTGCTTGGATTGAAAAATTATGCAGAGATTTTTCATTATTAGTTGTTTATTGATAATGTATTTTTCATTGCAATGGACATCGTTTTTAATAAAAAAAAAAAAAAAGTTTTTGAATCACTTTTCATCATTTCAATTTTATGATATAAACCATTACCGTAATATAAAATGACTCACATTATGATATAGAATTTTTTTCATTTTGCCCACCCGTAACATAAAGCATTGCAAATGAGGTAATCGAATTAATAATATTCAGATATTTACAAATATACAAGTAGTTTGTGAGAGTAGGAAAACCTAATCGATTGCATCATTCACAGTACATCATTCGACATTCACTTTGTTGGTCACGATTCTCTGATTGGTGAATTGTTTCTCCTCAGGACCATTCACCAGGAATTCTGCTATTAAACACGATACTAAAAAATAAAAGATTGATGCCTTCAACAGAAGCAAATACCATTAATAACAACATTGGAGCCCACAGTATGTCTGTCTTTTAAAAATGTACAAGTTATCGCTAAAAATTAATTTGGGGATTTTTAACTCCTTTAGGCATTTGAAATGTGCCTAAATGTGTGATGATGAAGTAGAACATTACATAGAGGTACATACCTCAAATACAACTGTATGCTTTTGCAGTAGCTGTGTATCTGTACTTGTGTTCATCAGTTCTATGTTCACTGTGGCCTGTACGATCTCTCCTTTGCCGGTGTACTTGATTGCATACTCCACCTGCGAGCACAACAGAACACTTCACTCGTGTACATGCTGACCACCTCTTCAGTTGAGCATCCCCACAAACCTCTGCACTGACCTTTGACACCACATTCAGACATAAGCCGATCTGTTCATGCGGTTCAGGCCAGTCACGCACTGTAGACAATGGGATCTAAGACAAGGAAAAAACATTTTGGGTCTCGAAGACTGTGGAAAACAATTTATGGATAAGTATCACTTTAGTTAGATAATTAGAATTAGTAATTAGTAATTAGAAATCGTGTGATCTAGCTACCAGTTCTGCCCTGTTCTCCATTTGGGCCCTGGGAACCTAGAAAAATGATAACAAAATCAGAGGATATTAATAGGCACAAAAAGCATTAGTTTTAGCTTTAGTTATTTTACAGTAAATATCACATTTTAGTGTCTGGGAAAACTGAACCTATAATTCATTGTGCAAATTCAACTAATTTGTGCATTGTAATTTGTATTATTTTTTTGGTTGTTTATGATCGTTCTACTTCAAAATATGGTGTGTAATGACCCTGCTTTGTTGTTAGTGGTATTTTTTTGTCCACCACTTTCCATCTACAGAGCGGAGTCAAAGAACATGTGTATTGATTAACCTGAAATGAGGCCTGGATTGAGCAGCTTTTAAAAACGCCCTTCTCCTCAGTGTGTTTTCTTCCTCTGGCCAGCACCTTGATTTTTTGGAATTCTTCATTTATGTTCCCTGAATTATTATTACCTTCTTTATTATTTTCATTCATGTAACTTCCTTGAGGCGAGTGGTTTCTAACAGGTATCTTACAGAAGCCAGTATAATTACACCTCCGACTGATACAACCTTTGCATTAAGAGTGCATCTATGATTCCTTAAAATGCTGTCTAAGTAGGCAGCTCAACAGAGCTATAGTTATACCTTCAGTATGCTAAAATCAGTGTAATAGTTTTGAGCGTTCAAACTGCTGTCATCCACACAAGAGCGAGCAGTCACCATACGAGAGCAGGACAGAGAACTAGAGCGCAAGAACCCTGAGAAAGGGAGACCAAAATCAATACATAATTAACACTGTTGATCATGGTCAAATATGCCAATCAGCCACAACATTAAAACCACCTGCCTAATATTAATACTGACACCAACAATCTTGCCACGCTCCAAATCACTGAGATCACATTATTCCCCATTCTGATGGTTGATGTGAACATTAACTGAAGCTCCTGACACGTATCTGCATGATAATTTTATGCACTGCTGCCACACGATTGGCTGATTAGATAATCACACAGATGATTGTTGGTGTCAGTCGGGCTGGTTTGAGTATTTCTGGGATTTTCAAACACAACAGTTTCTAGAATTTACTCGGAATGGTGCCAAAAACAAAAAACATCCAGTGAGTGGCAGTTCTGTGGACAGAAATGTCTTGTTGATGAGAGAGGTCAACAGAGAATGGTCAGACTGGTTTGAACTGATAAAGTCTACAGTAACTCAGATAACCACTCTGTACAATTGTGGTGAGAAGAATATAATCCCAGAATGCTGTTCTGAGATGCGGGTGTTGCTGTTTTGGCAGCACGAGGGGGAACTACACAATATTAGGCAGGTGGTTTTAATGTTGTGGCTGATCAGTGTTTATACATGTTTTTGCCCATACTTGCAGGATTGCGGTTGACACAGGTGGATGTAGCTGGACCCGGTGACGGCTGTCTCAGTGTGCTCACTATGGACGTGCTGTTGTAATAGGTCAGAATGATGTCATCAACCTGCAACAAAGGCAAATGTTCAGTCATGGCACTGGCACAAATACATACTTACATATGTGCAACACATGACTCGCACCATACAACTGCTCAGTGCCATAATCTAAAGGTACAGTGGGGTTGCACAAAAGAAACCAGTTTACCAAAAATGTAAAATGCTAGGACACCATAACTGCACAAACTTCAGTACCTGATGACAGTGTGATGAAGTGTGGAGGTGAAGGTAATGTTAATTAAAGGTGAAGTGTGTCATTTCTGACAGTTTAGGTCATTTTGATTACCGGCAACAAACGGAATAAATATCAGAAACACCCCCATGGCTTTTATAGTGCCATTGCACGGAAGAAAAATAAAAGGAATATTCCTGGTTCAATACAAGTTAAGATCAATCGACAGCATTTGTGTTATAACGTTGATTACGCCATAAATTATTTTTGATTCGTCCCTCCTTTTCTTTAAAAACAAAACAAAAATCAATGTAAAAGTGAGGCACTTACAATGGGAGTCAATGGGGCCAATTTTTGGAGGTTGTTAAAGCAGAAATGTGAAGCTTATGATTTTATAAAACGCACTTAAATGAATTCTTCTGTTAAAACATGTGTATCATTTGAGCTGTAAAGTTGTTTAAATAGTAATTTTTAAAGTTGTTTTAGGGTTTGTTGACAATAAAATCATCATGTCAACGAAGATGTAAAATTGGCTATAACTTTACCCAGAAAAGGTTAGTGTGACAGATCTCTTGCTACATTGTGAAGGAGGAAGCGGGAGCCGGGTGGACAATCCACATAAGCTTTTTATTGCGCACACTTTTCAGTCTAATACACACACAAGACTCTCTCTACCCTTCGGCGGTCTGGACTGCCCTTTTATCCCTCTACAGCTCTCACTGAAACACAGAACAGCTGTTAGAGATAATTTCCCACAGGTGTCAATCCTTACCGCTCTTCCTCTCCCGGCCTCGCTCTCCACAGATGTCGCTCGGACACGCCCACATCTCTACAGTTAGTAAGTGATTTTTCACACTAAAATAATGATCACACACATATAGTTTATGTCTTGCATTTATACTTTTGAAACAGTGAGTATTTTAACATGTACGGATTGGCCCCATTGACTTCCATTGTAAGTGCCTCACTGTAACATTTATTTTTGTTTTTTAAAGAAAAAGAGGGACGAGTCAAATAATAAATTTTTGTGGTGATCAACATTATGCCTCAAATACTGTCGATTGAGCTTAACTTGTAATTAACCCGAAATATTCCTTTAAACACATTATATATGGAAAATATATACTTTTTATTATTTTGACAGTGTCTTTTTTCTATTACAATAATTTCAGATGTTTAAACCTGAAGAGAAACATTTTTAATTAAATTCAAATCTATTTGTTTAAAGCACTTTTTTACAATAAATATTGTTTAAAGCAACTTAAAAGAAAATAGTAATGTACAACCCTTATTTGTTATAAATAGGAATTCAATATTTTTCATAATATATTAAATTATATGCAGATTTGTTATTTTTATCATGATTTAAAATGATGGCTGTTATTAGAATAAAATAATTGTGAAAATTCCAATTGTTTTTCAGAATGAATTGGTAATAATTTTAATTAATACATTTTGAATAATCATTTTAAATCATTTGTCTCAAAACTTTGATTTTAATATTTTTTTATATACAGTACAGTGTAAAAGATTTTGGCACTTGTGAAAAGTGTTGCATATTGAGGATGTCTTCAAACATAATGAAAAAATCAATTATCATTATACAAAGTCCAGTAAACAAAATAAGCTAAATAAATATTTGGTGTGACCACCTTTGACTTTAAAACAGCCCAATTCTCCTAGATACACCTGGACACAGTTTTTCTTGGTTGTTGGCAGATCGGATGTTCAAGCTTCTTGGAGAATTCTCCACAGTTCTTTTATTTATTTCGGCTATCTCTATTGCTTCTGTCACTTTATGTGATCTGAGACTGACTCGATGTTCAATGGGGGGTTTTGTGGGGGTCATGACATCTGTTGCAGGGCTCCCTGTTCTTCTATTCTAACTTTTCTGTTTGCAAAAGTAATGTTTGAGAGTCTGACATTTCTATTTCCTATTGACACACTAAAGCTGAAGATATAAATAACCATCTTCAGACAAATGCTTTTGTGAAACATCTTATGTGCCTAAAATGTTTGCACATTACTGTATATATATATATATATTAGTTTTTTTTTATTATTTATTTATTTTTTTTTTACTTTCAAATATTTTATATTTAATACAATAGTTTTTTTGCAAAGACCCTAGTACCCCCTTGCCACCCCAGTTTGAAAACCCCTTGCCTAAGGTAAAGATTTTGCATTGATACTAGCAATCAGGTGATATTTTGGCTAGGTCGATGAAACGGCCAAACACCTTGCCTTGAAAATACATGAGAGTATTGAAATAAAAAAGCTGAAAGGTCAGACATTTCTATTTTCTCACTGTGGACCAGCCACCTATGCCAGCAGATGACCCTTGCAGAGGAATGAAAGCTTCTGTGTTCTAAACAGCGTGAATGATGCATTTAGAGTGCCCTTCAGAAGAACAATTGTGCTAATCATACCCAAAGATCATTTCAAAGCAAATTTCCAATAAAAAAAAGAAAACCTATTTAAAAAGTAAGTTCTGAATGACTATTATTGAGCCACACTTTTTTTTTTCAAAGCTCTTACAGTGGATGGTAAAGTCTAAGAAGGGAATTGGGCATAAGGACAATCATTTCTGAATGGAACGCACCCAATCCTGATATTTGCGTTCGTGTTCTTTTAATAATGTAGATGCAACTTCAAATTGGCTTTTACGTGGAAATGAATATGATGAACAAGTCACCCAATGAACATGTTATTTCATTTCCACCCAAGATTGTGTATGTTTCTATCCATTTTTAGTTTAATAAAAACACATATCTTCCATACACCCATCCATCCATCTTGTTTGATCACGAATCGATACTAAGATAGAGAAGCTGGTATTGTATCAAAGCTAACATTTTTGTTTCAAACAAACCCTGGTGTCAACTGTCAAATTTTTAAGTAGATTCTGTAACTGTAGATACAAGATGTGAATTAACAATATCTCACAGTTTACCTTGTAAAAATTGTATTTGTGCCTGTTGAAGGCTGTAGGATCTCTCACTGAAAGTGGATAGAGAGGACTGGATTGAGAGACAGCAGAAGAAGTCTGAGTGCCTGACTGCAATTCTAAACAAAAAGAGAAGATAAGAAATAAACTACAGCCTTTAAAAGAGGACATGCATTCATGTTGAATATGTGGGAGAAGTTCGAAAATAAATTGAAAATATATATTTTTTAAATAGTATGGCATTTGAAACAGCACACATAATGTGACAATATAGTTTCAAACAGAGGTATGACCTCATTAAATGTTTGAAATAGCCAGTAGTAATGGAAGGTGAATACCCTCTTCTCTCTGAACACAAAACAGGTTTCCCTTGAGTGTAACTAGCGCTGGATCGATGTTGGCTCTGAACATCAGCCAGCTCTCAAGACACACGCCAGACCTGTGAGCGAGTAAGACCAGTGTACAGTATGTGTATGTCAATCGCATTCAAATGTTTGCGAACACATTATAGTACAGATAATGCCGATACCTTGTGTCCTGACTGCAGCCGTTAAACACAGAGCTGAGGTTGAGGAGACCGCAGTCGATGACATCACAACAGCAGCCAATGTCACAAAAATCAGGAGTGACATCACAGGGACAGTCTGCAGCAGAGACAAAACAGTCAGCTCCATTTATGACCAGTAATGTCAGTGACGCGGAACAGATCAGGACTGATTCTTGAAAGTAGGGATGCTCCGATGTAGCAGCCACAAATATTGAATTATTGAATTATTAACCAACTGCACATCAGTCATACGCATGAAAATGCTGATTTGAAGAACTAATGTATATATATGTATGTACATAATTATTTTAATTTACTGCATTGCATTTAGTTGAAAATCTTTTTTTTTCTGTTATTATTGCTAAGAAATGCCTACAAAATAAATGAAACCCGGAAAATGTAAGACATGCCAAAATTCATTATATTAATTTGTAGTAATCATAATATGTTCTATTGTTTTTCAACATTAATTGTCATATTTTCATGTGTTCAACAGATCCAACAGATTTCCAATGGAAATTACTTATTGTTAGAAGTTAGAACAATAAAATAGCTTTTGATATCTCTTTGAAAATTTTTAAATCCTAATTCGTAAGCAAAACAGTGATCTTGTCACAAAATAGATATCGGTCTATACTTTTTTTGTACCCAGAATACAAGTATGTTAATCCATGACTTCTCATCATTGATAAAGAAACCTAAACTCAGGATACTCTGAACCTGTAAGAAGTGAACTGTAAATAACTTCAGATAAGTGATCTCACGAAGCCTGTCAAGAACTTACCAAAAATCATCAATGCATGAAGAAAATTAAGCAGGGTAACTTTATGGACAAAACTGTATAACAACAATTACAAACAAACTCAAAATAATGCATTACAGTAATGAGAATCGAATTAGAATATCCACTAAATATAGTGAGAATTAATACAAATAAACTCGAAGTAACCCATTACAGTAATAAGAATTGAGGTGAAAATGTGTCCTAATAAAATTATGTCACAATTCAAACAATCTTACAAGACCTTCTATTTAGTTATTTGATTATTTTAGGCTGGAGTGTGATCCGCATGTGTTCTTGACGGACTCACCCGTCAGGTTTGTGATGGGCAGTATTGTGGCATTAATGCGCAGAACAGAATCTGTTGTGAGAGCTGCGGTCACAGATGGATCCGTCGCTGCTGCTGTTATTAATGGTAACTGGTTAGAGGTTGTAGGTGGCTTGTCAGTAAATGTGAAGGGGTATTGACTCCGATCGGTGCTCGTCTGATCAGTGAAGGTCTGCGTAGTGTTCATAGAATCAGTCACTGCTGTCGGATCACTGAAACTCTGACAATGCGTCGATTTAGGATAAAAAACCGCGAAAAGAATCAAAACACGACAGAAGACACGAGTTGTCATTTGTGAAAGAATATCTGTTAATTCCAGGTGGTTTTTAATATTAATAGCCATGCACTCAACGTCAGAAAGATGTATAGAAAGCCATTTGTATTATATTTATCATTTTATAAACACAAACCAGCATAAAATATACACGGCACACTCGAAGAAACATATGTCAACAACTATAAGCGTCCTAGAGCTCGTCGTCAAGGAAGTGTATACTTTGAGCACTTCCGGTTATCTCCGCCAATCAGAGAGCGCTAATACTACGTCATTACCGTAGTGTCAAAAGTATATCTATCTATCTATCTATCTATCTATCTATCTATCTATCTATCTATCTATCTATCTATCTATCTATCTATCTATCTATCTATCTATCTATCTATCTATCTATCAAATCAGCCATAAGAGTGGAGTGGGAGGAGTTTTTATATATTTATATACTGTGTGTGTGTGTGTGTGTGTGTGTGGTCGCTAAGCAACATTGGTTGTTATCTCAAAAATAAAAACAACAAAACAGTTGGACTACTCGTGTTGGGAAACTTTGACAAGGAAAGTCCAGCTGAAAGTATACGTTTTTAAAGAGGTACAATATTTATTTGCACAAGGCAACGTTTTGATTCCTTTTGACAATATCTAATATAGAACATGTCATATATAACTTACTATATGATTGTAAAGTCTCTCGCAAAAAAAGTACTGTGGCGGTGACATGGTAGGGATGGCATCAGACGGTAAATACCAAACTCACGTAAAGTGCTATTTACATGGTACTTGAAGGTCCTTCAAAGAATACTATTGTACATGTCCAAAAACATGGTTGTTTTTTTGTACTTTATTGCAAATTGGCCAGGGACCATTCAATTTATCACATTAAATGTATTACAGTACACAATATCAAATCTGTTCCTCCTCAGATGTCAGAGAAAATGATGACACCTCCAGTCCTTCCTGTTGATGGCCCTCAACAGATCAAACTGATGACTAAATGCACGGATCTCTTTAGTGTGTCCCGCTCTGAAACAGACACAGATGGGGACAGTGAGTGTGAACCCGATAATGACTCAGACACTTCATCAGAGGAACAACACCTGGAACAACAGCAGTTCCACATGAGCTCTGATACCCATCCACAGGAGTCACACAGCCCTCAAACACAGCCCAAAACTAATGGAGACCTCCACATACACACAGTCCTGTGAGTCCACAACATATGTATTAGAGCTCATACAGGCCTCTTTAAAAACATCAAATGATCGAATCTGATTTTCATTGTAGAGACTGTGGCTTTGAGGTTATGACATGTCAGTTCAGTGAGGATGGGTCCATGCTGGCTGCTGGTCTCAATGACGGATCCATCAAGGTTCAATTTAATACCATTAAAGGAATAATTCACCCAAAAAGGACAATTCTGTAATCATTTATTCACCTTCTCGTCGTTCTAAACCCGTATGACATTCTTTCATCTGTGGAACATGAAAGGAAAAGTCTGTTTTATTTTTACATACAATTAAAGTAAGTCTTTCTTCTCTATGTTCTCATCAGGTGTATGGCACAGATAGTGGAGAACTGATCCAGACCTTAAAGGACAACAGCAGCTCATTGTTTTCAATGCCTGTGACTGCCCTACGCTTTATTGTCATTGGTCAGTCACACTGCCAAATATTGGCCACCTGTGAGTATTCATTATTTTAAAGGTGAAGTGTGTTTCCCGATGTTCAAATACTTTCTCTTATCACAGCTTAATATGCATAGATAACAATAAGTAAGCCATTTGTATTTTAAATTTCAGGAAAACTGTAAAAATTGCTTTGTTTGTTTGAGCGGTTCAACCAATGGTGTGAGTTTGGGGCAGACTATCTGTTTGATCAAACAAAGAAGGGGGAATGATTTAGGAAAGTTGTTCATGCAATTCCGTTTGGTGATGCAAATGTTACACATTTCAGCTTTAAAGCTGCTGTGTGTAATTTCTGCAACACTTGCTTCACCAAAATGAATATCAAGAATAATCACTGTTTTTAAACAGGGAACAGAAAAAACAAAAAACTTGTCTTCCATTGGTTGTTCCAAGAGATAGTCCTGTCCCAAACTCATGTCACTGTGTCAGAATGGATGAGTCACTCAAACAAACAAACAATCAAATATAGTTTTTGCATAGTCGAGCTACAGTCTTCATCTGTCTTTCCAAGTATATGGTACGACAGGGCTAAAGGCAAAATTAGCTTTTTTCATGTCACAAAATGGATCAAGAATAAAGACATACATTTCTTTTTATTGAATATTAATGGAGCAACATCATTTGTGTAAAAAGAAATAACAACAGAAGGTTGTTTTGAATAAAATAAAATAAAAAATGTAAACAGTCGTTAGGGGACCTTTTACCTACCCACACCTGGTGTAAAAGACCCCCAGGGGAGTTATATTGATATAGCCATTCCTCCGTGTCCAGGCGTCCGGCAGCGACTCCTCTATCCACCGGCGGATGGCTGCGGCTGCTCCTTTGGGCAGAGTGCAGTAGCGAGGACTCTACGACAGCGCATCCTTCCACCTTCCCAGATTTCGGTACCAATGTAACAAGGTTAAAATGGGAAAGGAGGAGGCGGGAACAAGTTGAATAGCCAAAAGAATATTTAATAAAACAAAAAGGCACAAAACACATATGCACAGACGGCAGCTGCATGTTGCTCCCTCTCTCCCAAACTGCCACTTCCGGCTCGGCCTTATCCCTCTCCTCAGCTAATTAGCCCGATTGGAGGCCGGTCATGCAGACTCATGGGCCGGCCCCACCCTCCTCCTCATCACAGACAAGTATTTTGTCACAAAATAAATACTTTCCAGGATATTCATTAAATATTAGATCAAACTTTAGATATTACACATAATGATCTCATGGATCAGGAATATTTTGCAGTGTATAGAGACAAATAGGTGTTCAGGAAATTCCTGTTGTAGCTTTTGTTGCTATTTAGTTTTTTGGGAGAAAATTATATCAATGGAGCTTTTAGCACGATTGTGCCCTACATGACACAAAGCGTAATCAAAAAGCTTGCGGTTACAGATGGATAGGCCTGAATTGGTCTGAAACACGTAGCAGGATTGAGGGCCAATTGTGGTTTGATTAATATATATACATGCTGGAAGAAGCTGAGCTACAATCTCATTATCTAGGCCTCTGTTATTCCAACTTAAAATGTAAGACAGCAAAAACTAACAAAAGAACTAAATTGTAAAAAAGACGAATTATTGTTTTAGCCTGACTTAAATTGAACTTTTAAAGTGCGTGGACTGATTGTTATACTTGCCTCTACATCTCGGGATATGAGAGAGAATTTTAACCCTTTAGAAAAAAAAAATTGCAAAACAAGTTACATTCAAATGAAAACATTAAATATTTATGACTATTATTTTTTTTGTCTCCGAGCCTTATATAAAACAAAAAAAATTACATGAAAAAATTGTTTTCATCTTGTCAGGCTTGGGTCAGATAGCAGACTACTACAGTCGTGAATTGTAGAGATCAATATGTGTTTGTCTCTCTGTCAGATGCCAGTGGTGATGTGTGCTGCTGGTATGTGTGGGGAGGACAGAAGCTGTGGGAGTCGAATGAAGCAAGTGAAGCAGGAGTGCAGAGACAGACTCTCTCTCTGTCTGTCTCTCTATCAGGAGAACAGGCTCTGACCGGTGGCTCAGACTCTGTCATCCATCTGTATGACCTCACCACTCACCAGAGACTGCAAAGCTTCAGTGCCAGGTAATGAAACAAACCAGCCAGCCCTGAGGTGAATCATAACATTACAATCGTTCATCTGAAGTAAAAGAGTATTTGGAAATTGGACAAAAAGACAACACACTGTATACTTAACCTCAACTACAATCCCATGAAGCATTGCGATTGACGTAATCAAATTAAAAATGATGGAAATATGTAAATCTATTGATTTATTGTTGTTGATTATAAATATAGAAACTGTATGTTTTGTTTTGAGAGTGTGTGAGACCAAATTAATTGTGTCATTCACAGTGCATCATGAAAGTGGTCGGTAGCTGCAGAGCTCTTTTGGCAAGCTTTATTCATCACGATTCTCTGATTGGTGGATGTTTTGTCTTCAGGATCATGTGTAGTCTAGTTCCCCTTCTGTCACTCACTCAACGTTGTGTCGATGTAGTGACAATAGGGGTCTCTCTTGAGAGCTTCGGTTACCTCTTATTTTTGAGAAAAGGCCAATAAGAATTGCCGAACAGAATTTACATGCCCCTCCCCCGGGCATATGGGTATAAAAGGAGGGAAGCGTGCGTTTGTTCAGCCAAGTGGTTGTGTTTCAGCAAGCTGAATAAACACACTGCTGTTCCACTCACCTCTATAAGAGCATACGCTGTTGGAGATATGGTGCATTTTCACCGGCTTTCCTCTTCTTCTGCATGCCAGTGCAGACTACGCCCCTGGGCGCTTCGACAGAGTATATATTTCGCTAAAAGAGTACACATTGATGTGAACGTCTTTTTAAAGACACATCTTTCTCAAGATGCCCTTCTGTCTTTGTGTCATTCCTGGATGCAATCATTACCTCTCTGCTTCTGACAGCCATGGGCGCTGGTGTTCAGACCACTCCATCCCCCGGTGGAGGGCCGGGTGGAGAATCTTTTGATTTCTTTTCTTTGTTTGCTGCACCCCCAATGGGCTGCGGTACCCACATTGTCACAAAAAAAGCAGTTTCCTCACTCCCTGGGTCACTTAGCCGGTGCCCACAACCGCCATTCTCACGGCGGTCAGACACCGAGCACTTGCAGTCAGGCCCCTATGAACCCGGACGTTCCACCTCGCACCTCAGGCTGGCAGGTGGTGATGAGTCTAGAGGTCGTCTCTACAGAACATCCTCAGTCGCCTACCTGCCCCAGGCCGGGTACATGGAGCAAGGAAAGTGCTTTGAGCTTCTTCTCAGCACAACCACCTAGGGACAAAGCAATGCTCCTCGACGTGACGTCGCCTGCTCCCCCCCGTCACGAGGCCTCACCTTCAGGTACATCACACGTGATCGTCCCCTTAGTGCCCCTCGCCCGGAGCTTGGACTCGTGGCTTACCCATGGTAACTTATGTGGCTCGTTGTCCGCAAAGTAGTGGCTCGAGGAAGAGGCTCAACTTGAGCTCTAAATTTACCCCCCAGGTGCTTAGGATCTTTCCATGGTCTTGCTGTCCTTTATTCTAAGATAAAATTTATAAAATATTATATTCTTAGATGTGAATGTGAACATGACAAATAATGCTGTTATAGAACTGCTTAGGCACAATGTTAAAACCCCCCAAAATGGGTGAAAAAAAATGCAATGCAAAGGCTAACTGAAGTACTAAATCTGATAAACTACGCAGAAGGAGCTGGCTTGCGGATGCCGCCTCATGCAAGGGTCTGGACAGAGACTGGGAAATATGGGTGATTGAAATGAATAGGAGGAGATGGGGACCGTAATGTTTGAGCTGCGGCAGTGGTGTAGGTGAGTTAGTATCATTAAAAAGGCACTCTGTGGGAGCACTGCTGCAGCAGTGGAGTAAATGAGATAGAAACTTAAAAAGTGCTGTAAGGGAAGCGAAAGGTTAGTAAGGAAAACATGACTATTACGTTTGTATTCACCTTTTGGGGAAGCAAATGGTACATTTGTTCACATCTATATGGGAAAAAGTTAGTTAGGAGCACATGACTTTTTCACAAAGACTCCATGGATATAACAGCAAGAGGAGGAGTTACCCTGCCCGGAGGAAGCCCGGGGCCCCTGTCTGGAGCCAGGCCCAGACGGAGTGCTTGTCGGTGAGCGCCTGGTTGCCAGGTTTGCCACGGAGACCGGCCGGGCACAGCCCAAAGAAGCAACGTGATAGGGGATGGACTCTATTCTTCTCTGGAGTTGCCCAGGGTGTGAGGTGATGGGCAGGTGTGGGGATACTCACTGGGGGAGGGCTCTGAGGTAGTCAAACAAATGGCAAAGCCCCGGGGATTGATGAGATCGGACCAGAAATGCTGAAAACTTTGGATGTGGAGGGGGTGTCATGGATGGTGTGGAAGTCTGGGAAAGTGCCCAAGGATTGGCAGAATGGAGTGGTGGTTCCCCTCTTCAAAAAGGGGGACCAAAGTGTGTGCCAACTACAGGATTATCACACTTCTCAGCCTCCCTGGTAAAGTTTACTCCAAGGTGCTGGAGAGGAGGGTTCAGCCAATTGTCGAACCTCAGATTGAAGAGGAACAATGCGGGTTCCGTCCTGGCCGTGGAACGAAGGACCAGATCTTTAATCTCGCAAGGATCGTGGAGGGGGCCTGGGAATATGCCCATCTGGTCTACATGTGTTTTGTGGATCTGGAAAAGGCGTATGACTGGGTCCCCCAGGAGACTGTGTCCCTTCTTAGGGCAATCCAATCCCTGTACGTCCAAAGTGAGAGCTGTGTCCAGATCCTCAGCAGGAAGTTGAGTTTGTTCCATGTGTGGGTTTGTCTCCGCCAGGGCTGCGCTTTGTCACCAATCCTGTTTGTGATATTCATGGACAGGATATCCAAGCGTAGTTGGGGTGCTTTTTGCAGATGACGTGGTCTTCATGCCATCATCGGTCCATGACCTTCAGCTCAGAACTTTATTTTAAGAACTCCATTAAGAATTAGGGAGAAAATGTGCTTTGAAATCACAATTGAAATATATATATATATATATATATATATATATATATATATATATATATATATATATAAGGAATATTCTTTTGTTTTGGTTGGTAATTTCTTTCTCTTGTAGCTCCTCAAGAACAGTGATGGATGGCCATCGGTTTCGAGTGTTTGCTGTGACGTTTCACCCGGAAAGTGTGAGAGAGTTCATCTCAGGAGGATGGGACAACACCATACAGGCAAACAATCATTTCTCGTGCAATAATTCTTCTCAAATTCACTCTATTCATAGTATGTCAAATACAAAATTGAGTATTTGAAAATGGGAACAAACTCTGGATATGTTTGTATTAATTTCATATAATTATTTCTATTCATTTCCATGTATAGTTTTGGGATACTAGACAGCAGAACTCGATCAGGTCTCTCTGAAGTTTAATATTGACAAATATTGCTTAATAGGTATATGCTCTATAATCATTATAATAATATATTTATTGCATGAATTGTTTTTTTGTCAGAATGATCTCTGGCCCTCATGTGTGTGGTGATGCCCTTCAGATCGATCCAATAGCCAATCAGATTCTCACAGGATCTTGGAGGAAATATAACACACTAGAAGTAAGAGCGAGAAAAGAAAAATATTCACAAAGCAGTTTATCACCAACCCAACGGATGTTTGTGATTGTACATTTTGTTTTTTCAGGTGTGGGACTACAGTTCTGGGCAGAGAGTATGCAAAGTGCCTCATGACCATCATGGAGAGAGCAGGGTTAATATTTTCTCATTATAATATTCAAAGCTACTTTTTACCTTTTTCCTGGTTTTGTCTGGAAGGGAACTCTTGATGTCTCTCAGAAGACGTATATAACATTGTGTTTATTTGAAGAACCCTACAGAAACCCTACACCTACACCTACCACTATCCCTGAACTGTAACCCTAACCCAAAGAAGTAGCAAATGCCACTCTTGCAAGACTTCACCAGATCAAGGCATATCTTCTAGATACTTTACACTTATGTTCCCTTTGTTAAGGGTTTATAAAAGGGTTTCATTGAACAATAAGTCATAAAGCCTGATGAACATTAAACCATCCTGAACTTTTATATACACGTATATACAGTACACATTTTTAATGTTGGGAACTACTTAATCATTCACATCTGTCTACTTCATTTATAACATAGGAGATACAAAGCCTCACTTGTTGCCAGGTACTGCATGAACATCACCTTTTTTATGCATGATGTTATAAGAGCATCTTAATGATTTAGAATGCATTTGTAAATGACTTATTAGTCACACCGGACGATAAGTGTCACAGCGTAACATATCGCAGGTAGGACAAGACACAGGTATCGCACTCAGGACACGGTGATGCATTGATGCAGTACAGCTGCAAAGTTGTGAATTTACTCACCATATGCAGTGTATTTAAGCAAAAGATGCCAGTACCTGTAGCGGTGTCTCCACTACTGTTGTTAAAATAACCGGCCCTGCAACTCTACATACAGCAAATTAATTATGTGGCACCTCATGTCTATAGCGGGGAGAGAGGCAATGCGCACAGAGTGGGAATAAAGCACATAGCACTGAACACGCTTTTTATTCCCGTTCTAGAGAGAAATATTTCTTTCTAGTGCTGAGCGTGCTTTATTCGTGCTCCACGCCTGTATACTTACATAATCACTTAGCCAGGTGTCAGATTATGCCTCCTACACACTACACGGCTTTCAAAGATGTTGGATCGTGGTACCTTTCATATTACACAACTGTCTGTCTTGTTGTCACAATCCCCTGTTGTCTGCCCTGTGTTTCACTTGTCAACTGTGTTAAACTACAATTCCCATAATTCCCGGCCCTCATCACTGCCAGCACTCAGTCATTGTTCTCACCTGTTTGTCGTTTAGTCCTCATTACCCCTGATGTTTGAATGTTGATGCTTTCATGTGTTTGTTAACGTTACCTTTGCCCTCCGTGGATGTTTCCCCAGCCTGTGTACTCTTTGAATGTTTTCGTGTTTTGGTTTTGTTTCCCACCTGAGTCTTCCACGGCTCCGCCCTCCATGGCTCCGCCACCTGAAACTTCCATGGCTCCACCTACCATGGCTCCGCCCTCGGAGTTCTCCATGGCTGTGGCCCTGTGGCCGACTCCCAGACCTCCAGACCCAGACCCTAACCTGTGGCCACCTCCCAGGCCTCCTGACCCAGTCCCTGTCCTGTGGCCACCTCCCAGGCCTCCTGACCCAGTCCCTGTCCTGTGGCCATCTCCCAGGCCTCCTGACCCAGTCCCCATCTTGTGGCCCCCTTGGACTGCCTGCTTGCCCTTTGTGCCGAGGTTTAAAGGTCGACTGCAGAGTATCGTGCGGGAGAGAGAGATCGTTAGCGGAGATGTCCGTCATGTGTGTTTATGTTGTCTTTTAAACCTCAGAGGCTTGATTAGCCTAATACGGGACCAGGTGTGTATGATCACGACCCGGCCCCGCCCTCCGCCCTGCCACAACTTTATACTGCCTACTATTATTGAATAAATAGTTTGTGAAACAGTAGGGATTATGCAAATGTTTCAACCAGTATTTGTTTTTCGAGTTGATTGCATTGTGGTATACACATACAGTATTCCACATAGTATTCTGCACTTTTGAAGGGTTATTGGCTATCAATGGAATGCTACCTTACTAATTTACTGAATACTGTGCAGTATACACTACATACTGCCATACGATTCTAAACAGTCTGCATTATTCCACAATACACATTTCGAACAATAGTATGCTACATTATTGACACTTGATCTTATTATGCTGCATGTATGTGTCGCCCAGGTATCATCTTGGAAATAAAACTAATAATTTGGAATAAAACAACCATTTCTTCAACTTATTTTCAACCTTTTTCTTGTTAGTGTAAGTGCAAATACAGTATATACATCAATCAGCCACAACATTAAAAACACCTGCCTAATATTGTGCAGGTTCCCCTCATGCCACCAAAACAGCCCCAACCCGCATCTCAGAACAGCATTCTGGGATTATATTCTTCTCACCACAATTGTACAGAGTGGTTATCTGAGTTACTGTAGACTTTATCAGAAAGCAAGGCTTTAAATTCGTAAATTCACATTTGCACTCATCCTCTAACAACTTGAGAGAGAGGATTAGAATTAGATGAATGCTGTATTGAGCCTGGAACATTCGTCTAATGATTCATCTAATTAATTACAAGGATTTCTATAGTTGTACTCTCATGAATTCTCTTGCATTCTTCTGTGACCAGATCTACACATGTCACTGGTTTGGACAGGAGCACATAGTTGCGGCCGGGAGTCAGCCAAACATGCTGAGAGTCATTCGCCGAAAGACTTTTACTGTGAGTGAACTTTCCATCTGAACACTTCTCAGTGTAGTCTATTATATTAAAAAGCAATATTACTGAAAATGTTTCAGTAACAAGAGTTCTTGCCTTTCAATATGTTTTCTTGTTTTGCAGACGGAATCCTGTTTGTTTGGTTTGTCCTCGGCGGTCTTCAGTTCTTCAGTGTGTCCTTCAGGAAAGTGGATGGGTCTAATAGCGGCGAGCTCTGGGAACAAAGTGTTTTTGCTGGACAGAGGATGGCGTGCCAGGAAAGACATTGCGTGAATGCAGGGTGTGTAAAAAAGAGAGGGTAAAAGGCAAACAGCATATAACCGCAGTTTTAGCATCTCAGCTCAATATTTTTTTTTTTAATGTCTCTGTTTTATTTTTCATTCATATTTATTTTTATAACTGAAGAATTCACATGTCATGATGCTCATTGTTCACCGATTCATTCATGTTTGTCTTAGGCCTTAAATGACATATGCATTACAGTTTTTCACTTACCATTTACACAATACAACTCTTTCTATTCAGCAAACAATTGCAAAAAACTGAATACTGTTCCAAAAGAAATATGCATTTCCCAAGTAAATAAAAATTGTAACCCTACAATTCGTGGATTTTTGCTGCTTATGCAATTTAAGGGGATAGTTTACCCAAAAATGAAAATTCTCTCATCATTTACTCACCCTCATGCCATCCCAGATGTGTGTGACTTTCTTTCTTCTGCAGAACACAAATTAAGATTTTTAGAAGAATATTTCAGCTCTGTTGGTCCAATTGAACAATTCAAGTGAATGTGACCAGTGCCCGGTTGCATAAAACACATTAAGTTCCCCGTCTGTCGCTCACTCGACATTGTGTCGAATTAAGCGACACTAGAGGTCTTCCTTGAAGGCCTCGGTTACCTCTGAACTTGAGAAAAGGCCAATGAGAAATTAACCCCCGGACATGCGGGTATAAAAGGAAGGAATCGTGCGTCTGTCCATTCAGAGTTTTTCTTCGGAGCCGAGCGGTTGTGTGTTCAGCAAGTTGGTGGTCCACTACTGTTCCACTCGCCTCTCAGAGCATTGCTGTTGGATCCTATGGTGCATTACCAGCGGCTTTCTCCCTTCTCTGCACGCCGGGCAGTCAACACCCAGCGTTTCCTTAAAGAGCAAATACACCTGTAAAAGAATATATTTTCTCTAAAACAGTATACATATTGGAGTTGAATGTCTTTTTAAAGATGTCTTTCCGCCTTTGTGTAGATCCTGGATGCGGCAGATATCTCTCCGCTTCTGACGGTCATAAGAGCTGCCTCGTGTGTCTGGGCTGCAATCAAAAGCAGGCAGCAATTTATGAATGGTTCATGTTCTCATTGCGAGAACATAACCGTGGCAACATTGCGGTCGCGTCTTTTTTTCCTCTGGTAAAAAGCCACTTGAGCCGCCCCCCCGCGTTGCACCTAATTCCTAAGGGATTGGGGCCGGTGTGGCTGGTGTTGAAGGCGATTTGTGGAGTGTGGCGGGCTCGGTTTCACCTGGTAGATCCCCACGAACCACCCGCACCCCAGCACGCTCGTTTGCTTCCGTCCGGGTCCAACGCAAGCCCGGCTCGCCCGACGGCCAGTCTGATGTCTCCCTCGGACTCCGTGAGCTGGATGATGATTTCGCTGCTGCATCGGAGAACGTTACCGCGGCGTCTAATATTGGTGACTCAACTGGGCTGCCACCTTCGAGTCTGCTTGTCCAGTCTGAGCCTGACGTACAGATGTCCGCTATGCTTGCCCGTGCCACCATGAGCGTGGGGCTGGACTGGAACCCTCTGCAACCCCCTCACCAATCATGGCTAGACGATTGGTTCCTCGGGTCAGGGTGCCGCTCACAGCCACCCATGCCAGAGATGCTGGTTCGAATCCCGTTCGGAGTGGGTTGAGTAGAACCGGTTACAGTGGTGCTGTTAACTGGATGGCAGTGGGGTTTAGGGGGGTGAGTGTAATGGTAGCCAGCTGGTAGTTAGCTGTGCAGTGTGTAAACCTCACTCCCCTGGCCTCAAGCGGCACACTAGCGACTGATGCTAGAGGCTGTAGCCTTTAGCCTCCTTATTAGTGCGCCCGCTTCCCATGCCAGAGATGCCATTTTGAATCCTGCTCGGAGTGGGTTGAGTAGGTCCGGTTACACTTTTATGGCCTTTTAAGAACAACAACTTTGAAAGACTGTCCGGTAAGAGTTGGATTAGAGGTGCAAGACTTAAAGATGCTTGTACATCTGTGGAGAGAACTGATAGCCATCCCAAATTAAGAATATTAGTGGTGGTCAGTAGGAGTGTCGGATATATATAAAAATAAACTATGTAGTGCAAGTGAACTTGTGGTATGATTTTAATTCATCTTTTTATACAGTTTATAAAGATGCAGAGAGCAGATAATACAGGGTACACTTCTGGTTTGTGTGCATTCCTGTTCAATCTGCCCTCCAAATAGTTAACGATTTCTCATATTGAGTGACTGTCAAATCTGTAGTCCTGCAACAATTGCAACAGTTTTTCAGCACTTAAATGGTCAAAACTGGGTTCTCTCTATTGTGAAAAATCTACTCTTCAACTGGTTGTATAAACGTAGCTATTTATTAATTTTTTCGAAATCTTGAAACTCTAAAAATATACTTAATGTGAAGTATTCCTAACGTTAAGAAATACTTAGGAAAATGCAGTTTATGCAACATTTAACTTTTTTTAAGGACACACTTAAGTAAAAAAAAAAAAAAAAATTTAATGGAAATCGTAAGGGCTTGTGAGGTTTTACCCACAAAAACCCTTAAGCAACACTTAAGGGTTATTTCCTGCAACACCCTTAAGTTTAAGGGACACTTGAGGAGCTTTATGCAAACAGGTACAACCCACTTGCATTGTGAGGACCTACAGAGCTGAATATTCTTCTAAAAACCTTCATTTGTGTTCTAAAAAATTAGGGTGAGTAAATGATGAGAGTATTTAATTAAGTAATTAAAAACTTTAATTAAAATTAGCTAATGCAACATAAGTCTTGCATATTTTGTGACAGCATAATTTTATTGGATTCTTTCCATTTGAATGTGTAAAATTGACTTTTTTTGTGATGGAACTACATGAATAATTGAGTATGCTATAACTGGATGTATGGGAATTAATTTTAAATTAGCTTTTAATCTAGCAAAATCTGTCCATGTGGTTTGTAGTTTACCTAATATTCTACTCAATTAATTATGGCTAATCCATTATTTACTGTTGCATGCCAGAAAAACTATCAATGCAAGTACATATATTAGTTGTGTAATAATATCATTATACTTTATATTAGAAGAGTGACTTAGAATATAAACAGTGCACATGATCTGATATGTGTCTTGGTGCATGTGTTCAGGGGTTTTTGATCATTTCAGTGGCTTTTATAGGCAGAACTAAATGAATTCATACAATAGAAAATATGTTCTTTCTTTTTATAGAGGCTTCATTTAGTTGTGTGTATAGTTTTCCCATGTTTAATTAAGTTATTTTTTTTCAGTAGCCATTGTCCCAAAACATATTTAAATCATTTTAACTGTAAAGTATTTTGCACAATACACATCATTTTAAAGCAGCTTTACAGAAGGTCATGTCTTATTGTTTTAATACCCTCAGTGTACAGCTTTGTAGAAAGCATGCATTAAAGTCTTTAAGCACCCAGTGAGCAAACATACATGCGTGAGCGACCGTGAGCGACCGTGGAAAAGAATTTGTAGTTTGTGGAGGAAAAAAAAACATCCCATCCTTTTAAATACATTTGATGTTGATAATATGACCTTTTCTGTGCATCTGAGCTTTTAGTGGCTTTTGTGTGCGCTCTTAAAAATGCTGGGTTAAAAATAACCCAAATTGGGTTGTTTTTAACTCATTCGCTGTTTTAATATGGGACAGAACACACATTGGGCTAAACTAACCCAGCAAATTGGTTGTTCATTTTAACCCAGCAAATGGGTTATTTATTCAACCCAAATGCAGGTTAATCTTTACAGGAATACTGGGCTAATTTGATCTCATAAGTGAGATAATATTTTAAGATTGTTTTATCCTAAAAAATATTTTAAATAAACCACACCATAAACAAATGTGTAACCATTGTAGCTCCTTTATTTTTGGATGAACATAAATACATACATGCAATAAGTACATTTAACTCATTTTTACAAATGTTTTAATAAACAGCTTGTAGAAAAATGTATTAACATTTATAATTAATGTTAAATACACTTAGCATTAAAAACATTGAACACCCATTGTATTATTAAAAGGATAGTTCTCCCAAAAATGATAAATCTCTGATTCAGATATGTATGCCTTTCTCCTGCTTCTAAAATTGTTTGTTTTTGTTCAGAATATCTCCGGTCCATTCTATGCAAGTGAACAGTGGGCTCCAAAAAATACATAAAGGCAGCATGAAAGTAACCATACTTAAATTGTTAAATCTCTGTTTTTCAAAAGTGATAGATGTGAGTTAGAAACAGATCAATATTTAATGCTTTCTTACTCTATATCTCCACTTTAACATCTGAAAGAAAAACTAAATAGGTGTGAAAGTAAAGATTTAAATAGTAAAAAAGGGACTTCATTTGAGTCATTTAACCACTAGAGTCTTGTGGATTACTTTTATTTTGTATTTATGTGCTTTTTGGAGCTTCAAAGTTTTGGTCACCATTCAGTTGCATTGTATGGACCTACAGAGCTGAGATATTCTTATTTGTCATGAGGGTGAGTAAATGATGAGAGAATCTTCATTATTGGGTAAAATATCCCTTTAAATATTATTTATAATTCTAGTGTCTATATCTAGTGAAATGTTTCTGTGCAGTAACAGGTCGATGTTTGCACCAGTTTGTGATTTTTCACACAAGTGTTTGCCTCACTGGTGATGGTTTTATAGTACAAAGAAAAACGCAAAGAAAGATTTTGATTCGATATTTGATAGTTATCCTATTATTTACACAGAGACACTATTTGTTGAAATTGTCTCTGGGGCCTCCATGTAAAACATGTTCTCTCTCTGTCGCACCACTGTCTGCAGTCGGCCTTTATCCCACTCGGAGGCTTGATTAGCCTGATAAGGGGCCGGGTGTGTGGAATCACGACCCGCCCCCACCCTTTGCCATGTTACATTCCTCCCTCATTCTCTCAGGCCGGGGGAGGGTGTGCCTTATGCCCCATCTGCCAGCAGATCATCCCCGCCTTCCTGAATCTGGGAAGGGACAGGGGGAGGGAAACAATAATGATTAGAATAGAGGGTACTCCCTATAACAGTGCAGTACCACCAACAAAAAAACACTGTAAAATTTAAAAGACTGGGAAAAGGCCAACGCCGAGTGGCAGTGGGAGAGAGAGAGAGAGAAAAAAAACACATACTCGCCGGTTTTTCAATACGCCGTAGCTTGGTCCTCGGCCACTCCTCCACCCTCTAATGGACGACAGCTGCACCTCCCAGGGCAGATCAGAGGCAGTCCTCTGGTCCCTGGCAGATGGAATGCCCCGCCACATTCTCGGGGAACAGAAGGGGTCTCCCCCACCACTGGCAGCAGTTCTCTCGCTCCATGCGGTCGGCTAGTAGCTCCTCCCCGCTCACAGTCAGCGGTCCTCTCTTAACCCCGCCACGTTTGGCGGCTGGTAGGGGTCTCCCCCCGCTCCTGGCAGCTGCTCTGACCGCTCCAAATGGTCAGCTAGGAGCCCCTTCTCCCCTCGCGGTCGGCGGCCGTTCCTCCGCTTCCGTTGGGGTGGATGGAAGTGGCGAGAACTCCACTACGCCGTATACTCCTCCTCCTTCCTTGGTTTCGGCACCAGTGTAAAGGGGAATTGTGGAAAGGAGGAGGCGAGAACCGGCTTGACAATATAAATTATATTTAATTAAGAACTTAAATCAAAAGACACAAACAACAAACAGCTTGATGAACAGCTGCCCATAAACGTTCTCTCTCTGTCACACCACCATCCGCAGTCAGCCCTTATCCCTCTCGGAGGCTTGATTAGCCTGATAAGGGGCTGGGTGTGTATAATCACGACCCGGCCCCACCCTCCCCCTGCCACACATGTAAATGATTCGATCTGAGGAGCATTTGAACAGGGGTGAAACACTCTTATGATGTTTTACATACATACATAGAGACAGAGGGCACTTTCACATATCCATATTTCTCTACTATACAGTATAGTATGCCAAATACAGTATGCCAATGGAGTAGTATGTCTGAATCTTCAGTATTCTTAAAACATTAAGAGAGAAATACCTGGATGACCTACTATTTCCGGCGAGATTCTGAGGTGCGGATCAACTTGACACTTTACTATCCCATAATGCCTCAAGAGCAGAGGAGATGTCTCATTCATAATCTTGGATTTAAAAAAACTGCAAGTCAGACCGCTCTTCCAAACTGTAGCTGCAACAGTACATATACCCAGAAAGTTGTTCCTTATGTATAAATTGTGCTATTTAAACAAAACTAGAGTAATTCATTTGCGGTTGTTGTGATTACGTCAAATATTCGTGTCACGGGTCAATGTCCACATTCCTGGAAGGAAAATGTCCTGAATCTCTTTATACTTCTCACTTACATACTTAAAGAATGTACTTTTTTCCTCTTGGGAGGTTAATAGAAGAACTTAGTGTATGCTTCTACAGCGTAACAGAAAACAGTTAGAAATGGAAGCCTAAGCGATCATTTTAATAGAGGACTCATTGTAGCATCACGTGATTCATTCATTCATTCATTCATTCATTCAATTTCAGCATCTCATCAAATCATGATCTAGCCCATGCCTTTTAAGGGACCACAGCTCTGTCTCATTGCTCATTACACTGCATTGCTTTCGCCCACTGCCACCCCAACACCACTAGTTTGGGTCCCATCCTGCTGTGGGGTAAACGCCTCTCCCCTGCCGTCATCGCCTTCCAGCAGGACATGATGTTTCGAGCGGGAATCCAGATGCTGAACCATAGAACGTTGCTTATGCCCAAGGGAATCGAATCTATCACTAACTCATATTATTCCAACTATCGAATTCTCTGAGAGAAATGCTTTGACAGATGATACATGAATCCCATAAATACATGATTACAGGACATATGGTGGCACACGAGCATGTATGTTTGCAAATGCCCTTAAACACCTTGATGGGAATGCACAGGGAAAGAGAGAGTTGAAAAGATCATGGACTGGAACGATAGGGAGAATACGGGTGAGATGAAAAAGGAGTGCAGAAGAACATAGGGTGTTTGGCGAAGCTAAGGAGGTGATTGAGACATCATTGGTGTGGACTGAAGTCTGGTCAAAGTGCTGCCATTGCAATGTCCAGTTCAACAGAGGCCAGATGTCACTGTTTTGGTGAGTGAGATGTCCAGAGGATCATTTTGCAATACAGAGACGAAAGCAACTGATTGGCATCTACACTTAAATTTGCAGACAGCACTGGCAAAGATGTTGAGGAAGTGTGTAACGACAAGATCCACTTGAGTGTGCTTGATGATTGTGAATGTGTATTATGTTTAAATGTTGATGTTGGAATTCCAATTATTCATTTCATGTCCATCTTTCTATGTAGCCTTTAAATATATTTTGCACAATTCAGTTCTTTGGTACGTGATTTTTTTTTTTAAGAATTACAATACAGACAAACCATAAAGGTCTTTATAGAAATGTTAATTCTCATTTGTAAAGGATGGTTTAGTGCACGCTAACATTACATTTTATATAATTTAAATGTAAGTTTGTGTACCCCAGTTTTAGACATTTCAAAATGTGCCACAAACATCACTACCAAAAACCAACACCCCTTTCCACCAGGACCACAGCACTACCAGCAACTTAATTAGTTGTTGGGTCCCTCACAGCCCAATCTAATTCATTTCAATACTCACCCAAGCTCTCAATAAGGACCCCAAATGTGCCTGAAGGAACAGCCATCTTTCTTGAGGGATCTTGAAAAAGCCTCTCTCCCTTAAAGTCAGTGTCAGCTGTACAGTGCCTTAAGTCAAAGTTAAAATGAATGGACCAGCAATGTTCAACAGCTGATTTTACATTGTCCTCAGAAAAATCACAAGATTAATGAGTTAGAGACATGCATCCAAACACTAGTGAAGGTGGGTGAGAAAGAGAAGCCGGTAGAAATAGTTTTGGATAGGGGTAGTACAGCGAGCAACAACTGCACATCGGTTCAGGCTGTATAACCCTGTTGCAGGGCAATTGGGTGAAGTCTCAGCTGCATTCTTACTCAGCTAAGCAACAACACTCTCCTGTTCCTGTTAGAGTTTTCAACAGATTATCCCCACTCAGTGATGCACCCACTGAGAAACCTATTCAAAGTGTCCTGGTTATAAGAGATCCGATTGTAAGGAACGAGGAAAAAAGGATTCCAGCCACAATGGTAAAATGCTTGCCAGAGCAAGAGCATCTGATATATGATCAAATTTACAAGTGCTGGTTAATGCTAAACATAGATTGTCTAAAATCGTTGTTTATGTTGGCACTCACAATGTCCGGCTTAACCAGTCGGTAATCACTATGTAACATTAAAGAGGTGTGTGAACTTTCAAAAATGATGACAGACACTGTAATATGCTCTGGCCCCCTTCCTTCTTGTAGTGGTGGCAAAGTTTATAGTAGATTATTGTAACTGAATGGATGGATGTCTGAGCGGTGTCTGGAGCGTAACATAGAGTTTATAGACAAATGGCAGCAAAAAGTTTTTGAAGTAGACCTGACCTACTTAAGAGAGATGGACTCCATCCCTCCAAGGAAGTTGCAGCTCTCCTCTCTAGTAAACTGGATCATATTGATAATATTTGACAAACTGGGGCCCAGTTCAGGAAGCAGACAGGCTGGATAATTTGACTGCTAGCTGCCTTGAGTTGCCACACGGGTCACATAAACTTCAACACATAGAGACTGCATCACCTAGAAATCATCTAGAGACTGTGTCTGTTCCCTGAGCTTCCAAAAACAAAACAGAAGTTCAGACACAGTCTCTACATGATATCTAGGTGATACAGTCTTAAAGTGTTGATTTTTCTGTGACCTTCATTAAATCATTTAGAAAAATATAATTGATGTCAAACTTGAAAATAACATAACATTTCATAAAAGGTAAGGCTACTAAACAATATATTTGTTTCATCCTTATTGTATATGAAATTAATACAGATGATAGTTTGGACCTGTCAGACTTCTGTGATATGGAGTCGATGTTGATAATATAGCAACTCTGCCGCAGAGCGATGACATCTCAGATCATTGCCTCGTCCCTTGTATGCTGTGCTTAACTAAGGTTACTCTATATACACTGTGTTATCAATCAGTTTGAATTATTCTTTTAACCACTAAAGATTCACTAATAATCATCCAGTTTTGTCTCAAAGGCATGAGAACTATGTTTGCATTTATGGACAGGCATTAGCTTGGTTTAGGTCATATTTATCCAACTGCTATCACTTTGTTTGTGTAAACGAGGACATATCATATAAAGCTAAATTATGAAGTGCCACAAGGATCAGTTTTAGGGCCTCTAATTTTCTCTTTATATACAGTATTCTTCCCCTGGGTGACATTAGCAGAAACCACAGAGTTCATTTTCACTGTTACTCCGACAATACCCAACTTAATATTTACACAAATTTTCCAATTCTTAAAGTTAACAGATTGTATCAATGATATCAAAGATTGGATGGTTAGAAATTCCCTTCTACTCAATTCTGACAAAACAGAGGTACTATTTATTGGATAAAAAACCTCTTAAAATAAGTTTCTAAAACATAATTTGACTCTTGATGGATGCACTGTTATGTCATCTTCTACAGTGAAGAACTTGGGTGTTATATTTGATAGCAATCTGTCCTTTGAAAATTTAATTTCCAATATTTGTAGAACAACATTCTTTCACCTCAGAAATATTGCTAAGTTCCAACACATGCTCTTTTTCTAATGCCGAAAAAGGTATTAAGGCATTCATGACCACAAGACTAGATTTTTGTAATGCATTACTGGCAGGATGTCCTGCAGCTTCAATTTATATACTTCGATTAGTTCAAAATACAGCTGCTAGAGTACTGAAAAAACAAGAAATATGGTATAAGGAAGTGCTATACAAATAAACATGACTTGAATTGATTTCACCCTATCCCAACTATGGGAAGAGGCAGGCCTTTTTAATGAACTGCGGACTGCGTGACACCACCCAGGTGATTTTTGCTGACGCAAAGCACGTTCCCTTCTCGACCTAGGGGTCCATCAATGACGCTTGGTGACGTCCCTAGAAATTAACAAAAATGCCCCACTGGAAAACCCTTATCCTATCCATCCAATTACTCACTATATTACTTCACTTCTTTCCTGCGGGGTTAAGGACAGCCCCTGACACTTCTCACATCCCACGTATGTCACCTTACCGACATTTCAGAGGTGGAGTTCCCAGCCCTGGAGGAATGGGTCATTGGCTTCAGCCTTTTTTCAGCTAATGTAAGATAATGTTTCTTTGTTGTATATACAATGAGTTATATGAATGCAGAAATAAATAATAAATAAATTGATTGGATGACCCTGGGGGTACCTTTAGTCAATATATTAGATCACTATCTCTCTGTTGGGCCGAGGACAGCCCACACCCCCTGATGTCCCACAGACCCGCAAAATGTCCCATTACCCACTATGTAAGGGCAGAGCCCCTACCCTGAGGGCTTTGATTGGCCGATTTCGGAAGGGTGTCCAGAGGCAGGTGTATCCACTAAGACACTCTTATCCTGATTACCCACTTATTTCTCCCTGGGGTCTCCTAGACCCTTACTCAAAGTCCACCAAACGTCAATCTGGCCACTTATAATTAAAAGAATAGGCCCAATAACCCCAAACTTAAGTCCACCTACATAGTGTCTGCCCATTTCTAATTTATGGAAAGGTCAACCAGCCAACTGCATGAATTCAATGGTTAGTAGTTTCTATGTTTCTATTAGGATTTTTATAAATGACTTTGAGTTTAAAGGTGTCCAACTGTCCACTATCTGCCTAATTACAAATAATTGAAAAGGCTCTTTATCCCTAACACTAAGTCCACCAAACCACTATCTGCCCATTTCCAATTTATTGAACAGGCCCACTTAGTCTAACCAATAGGGTCATTTTAAACAAGTTTAATTTTTATAAATTTTTTATATAAAACTAGGCAGAATTCATAGAAGCTAATCGCAAATCTAGTTATTCCAGCGGCATGCATAAGCACATAATATATAACTTAACATGCAATATTTGTATATTATTTTATGATTGACATGTACCGCCTGACAGTAATTTCCAATGATGTTCAATTTTACTTGAAAATATGTCTTTTACAATACATGATGTGTTATGTCATTTGTTATTGAAAATGTGTAAACGTCAACGGAGCAGATTTCAGCTTATCAAGCATATGATAAAAAAACATTAGACACTGTGCATATTATGAATGAATTGAATAAATGTTGTTATTTGTCTTGCTTCTGAAGTAGCGTTTTAGAAAATTCACTTGATATTTTCTTAGAAAATTATCCATAAAACACAAAGCATGAGTGCTATCACCCTCAGATGTTCATAACTAGAACATGGTAAGACTTGTGACTTCCTTTGTGTGTTTAGGTTTTGGCAAGGACAGTGTCATATATTTTAAGGGAAATTACAAATTTAAATTGTCATATGTTCAGTATGGGGGTCAATAACAGCAACAGCATACATAGACTGCGCACAAGAGGGTGCTCAATGCACATTTTTTGAGGTATGGATGAAATTACGGAAAAAGAAGCCAAAGAGCTCTGAAAGTTATTTAGACTAGTTTAAGTATTTTTTTATGTATTTTTTTTAGATTTTTACATTCTTAGTTTTCAGTTATTCTGTTTTAATGTATAATGTACTATACCATGCAATTGAAGCTCCTTGCCATATAAAAAAAAGCTCTTACATTTGGGTATACGACTTTGGTCAGAATCAGTCAAAATGTCTTTAGGGTGTAAGGGGTTAAAGGTGTAGTTAACTAAATATGGAAAATTCTGTCATTTACCTACCCTTATGTTATTGTAAACCCATATGCTGTCGCTTTTTCTTAGTACACAAAAATAGATATTTTAAGCAGCTCTATTCCATAGAATGACAGTTAATCATGAGCAGGAACTGTGAAGATTCAAAAAGGACAAAAATTATAAAGGAGAGTAAAAGTGTATAAAGACACAATAAAAGTACAAATGGCTTGCGCACCATGTTCAAAATTTTCTGGAGTTATACAGCAGCTTTGTGTTGTCTTGACTACCTTTCTGGTATTCTAATGATTTTTATGTTCTCTTTGTACATGTGATATCAGTGATCATTATTAAAAACTATTTTTGTATGAACATAAAGGTTCTTGAAAAAAATGGGTTAAGATTCCACTGAAAAAAAAAAACAACAACACACACAAAACACAATGAGGGTGATCAACTTGATGTTAAGTAAATCATTTTGTGTATTTTATTTTTATTTTTTTGCTGGCCAGCTTACAAAGTCTTGTCATTTTACAGATTCATCAACAATTAAAAGAATTTCAAATTATATTTTTGAATTTTCACCTCACAAAAACAAAAATTTGTGGACAAACTTTAGGTTGGCTTGAAAAAGCCTAATCTGAAAGTTTATAGATAGATAGCTAGATAGATAGATAGACAGACAGACAGACAGACAGACAGACAGACAGATAGATAGATAAATAGGAAGGCTGGCAGACAGATAGTTAGATAGCTCATTTGTTTGCTAGGCAGATACCAGGGTGATAAAAAAAGGCTCCTTGCTAGCCTGAGTAAATGACCCAACCAGGATGTCTCTACGATGTTCAAATATGTGATTTGTTACTTGGTTGCTAGGATAACCCCATCTGGTTGCTAGGAGGTTACCAGGGTCCTACTTAAAAGGCTCCATGCCATCTTGAGTGAAATAAGTCAACATGGAAGTTGCTACGATATTCTGGTCCAGAAATATTTGATTTGTTACTTGGTTGATAGGGTTGGCACACCATCTGGTTGTTAGACAGTTACCAGGGTGATACTTAACATGGTTCCTTGCCAGCCTGAGCTAAATGAGCCAACCTGGAAGTGTCTATGATGTTCTGGTGCAGAGATATGTTTTGTTTCTTGATTACTAGGGTAACACCATCTGGTTGCTAGGCAGTTTCTAGGATGATACTGAAAAGACTCCTTGCCAGCCTGAGTCAAATGAGCCAACCCTGAAGTGTCTACAATGTTCCGATGCAGATACATGTGTTTTGTTACTTGATTGGTAGGGCATGGTTATTTGATTGCTATGCAGTTACCAGGGTGATACTCAAAAGGCTCCTTGCCAGTCTGAATCAAATGAGCCAACCAGGAATTTTCTACAATGTTCTGGTGCAGAGATATGTGTTTTGCTTCTTGGTTGCTAGGGTAGGCCCATGTGGTTAGTAGACAGTTACCAGGGTGATTCTCAAAAGGCTCCTTGCCAGTCTGAGTCAAATGAGCCAACCAGGAATTTTCTACAATATTCTGGTGCAGCGATAATTGTTTTGCTTCTTGGTTGCTAGGGTAAGCCCATGTGGTTGCTAGACAGTTACCAGGGTGATTCTCAAAAGGCTACTTGCCAGTCTGAGTCAAATGAGCCAACCAGGAATTTTCTACAATATTCTGGTACAGAGTGTGTTTTGCTTCTTGGTTGCTAGGGTAAGCCCATGTGGTTGCTAGGCAGTTGCCAGGGGGTTTACTAAGTAGGCTGCTTGCTGCCCTGAGTCATACAAGCCAACAATGAAGTCTCTACAACATTCTGATCCTGAGATAGCCATCTAAGTGATTTTGAATGGTCAAGTCAAAGGGGTTTGGTTGCTAGGGTGCTCTAAATGGTTACTAGGGCATGGCTAAGTAGTTTCCATTATGATACTTGAAGAATCATTGCTCACCCAATTAAAAAAGACAACTCTCATGTATATAGGACATTCTGATCCGAAGATATAACGCTCAGCCATTTTGAAAAGAAGTCAATGGGGCTGGTTGCTAGGGCATGGCTATGTAGTTTTTCAAGTGGATACATGAAGACTGATTGCTCACCCAAGTGAAACAAGCCAACTCTCATGTCTGTAGTCCATCCTGTCCGAAGATATCATATCCAGCCTTTTTATATGGAATTCAATGGGGCTGGTTGCTAGGGTGCTCTAAATGGTTGCTAGGGCAGGGCTAGCCTGTGACAAGAGAGATTATTATTGGCTGCTTACTAACCTGACACTCAAAAGAGCCAATCCCCAAGTGTCTACGACATTCTGATCCGAAGATATCACTCTCAGCAATGTTGAATGGAGGTCTATTCAGGTGGTTGCTAGGGTGCTGTAAATGGTTGCTATGGCATGGCTATTCCATTTCCAAGGTGATACCTAAAGACCTATTAGTAGCCTGGCTGAAATGAGCCTGTCCCATGTCTCTATGAAATTCTGATCCGGAGATATGATCCGTCAAATTTCTTGCATTGACTTGTAATAGTAGGAAAACAAATCTCTTCCCATAGTTCCCTATGTGACATTTTGAGATTTGTTTTTGCCCCCTAGGGGTGCACTGTACCCCTAATCCATTAGACAAGTAATGGCACAGGGGCCCTCAATAGGCCACTCATTTTGACACCTCATTTGTGGGTCTACGACAAATGGTAGGGGACGAGTTAGGTCCAGAAAAAGTGTAACGAAGAATAATATGTATGTGAGATTATAATAGTGATGCTGTGCCTTTTTAAGATGTTTGTTTTGCCCCCAGGGGTGCACTGTACCCCCATCCCTTAGGCAAGTAATAGCACAGTTGTCCTCAATAGGCTGATCATTTTGACACCTCATTTGTGGGTCTAAACAGTGTACAGAAGAATAATAAATATGTGAGATTTTAATGATGCTTTGCTTCGCAAGCACCACTAAATTGTAAAAAAACAAAACATTTTGGCATGTAATTTGTGCCGCACCAATTGGTGTAGATTCACAAATTAAGTGTCAAAACAACCGGCCTATTGAGTATACCTGTGCTATGACTTTTCTAAGAGTTGGGGGCTACGTTGTACGCCTGGGGTACGCCCGAAAAGTCCCATTGGCTTAACATTAGCAAGAATTTTGTTAGATCATATCTCCGGATCAGAATGCCACAGAGACTTACAAAGCACTTTTTATTCATCATCATGCAAACTACTTAGCCATGCCCTAGCAACCATTTAAAGCACTCTAGCTACCAGCCCCATTGGCTTCCTTCAAAAATGGAGTGTGATATCTTCAGATCAGAATGTCCTACAGACATAAGAGTTGGCTTGTTTTACTTGGGTGAGCAATCAGTCTTCAAGTATCATCATGGAAACTACTTAGCCACACCCTAGCAACAATTTAGAGCACCCTAGCAAGCCCATATCTCTGCACCACAACATTTTTGAATGGAAGTCAATGAAATTTGGTTGCTAGGATGCTCTAAATGGTTGCGAGGGCATGGCCAAGTAGTTTCTAAGTGGATACTTGAAGACTGATTGCTCACCCAAATAAATAAGCTCACTCTCATGTCTATAGGACATTCTGATCCGAAGATATCCCTCTCAGCCATTTTTAATTGAAGTCAATAGGGCTGGTTGCTAGGTTACTCTAAATGGTTGCTAGGCCATGGCTAGCCAGTAACCAGAGTGATTCTTATTGGCTGCTTAATAACCTGAATGAAAGCATCAATCCCCAAGTCTCTACGACATTCTATTCTGAAGATACCCCCCCCCCCCCCACACACACACACTTTGCAAGCACCACTAATAATAATAAGTATGTGAGATTATAATAGTGATGCTTTGCTTCACAAGCACCACTAAAAATTATAATTTTAAATAGTAGATCTGTAGGTTGGCTCTTTCAAGCCAATATAATGATATCTGTTCTATACACTTTTCTCTTAATTCTTATCTTAGTTGTGTTCTTTGATTTTCATATGCTGTGCAATTTAAAAGCACATGCTCCACAGTCTCTGGAGAACAACAAGCATTACAAATACCAGACTCATGTTTACCAACAATGAAGAGTTATTAATAAAGTGCAGTATGCCAATAAGCATTCAAGATATTATTGAGTCCTCTTTCCTTCCACCATAATTCCTCCTCTCAGCAGCAATATGCTTTTATTTTATGCATGAATATTATAAAGATAGCAGCCTTTTATTTCCCCATCCCACATCTCCTTTTTAATCACAGCTACTCTAATTAATCCTTTAATTTCTGTTTTGCTCAATGGAACGTTAATATTAATGTTTGAGTATCTCAAGGCCTGCTTTGCCAAATTATCTACCTCTTCATTCCCTTCCACCACTACATGTGCTGGCACCCATAACAAAGAAATGATTAACCCTAGCTGGTGGATCCTAAACATACTGTGGATAATTTCATATAATATATCTTGATGCGGATTTGCCACTCAGTAGACTAGTCAGTGCTGAGTAGGAGTCAGAACAACAAATCACTGTGACTATTGACTATATTTCTTCCACCCACTGAAGGGCCATTAAAATAGCAATCATGTCTGTGCTAAAAACTGAGACATTATCCAACATCTTCTTTGCTATATTGACTTTAAATTGTGGTACAGCTGCAGCTGTATTTCTGGATTCAGGTTCTTTTGATCCATCAGTATATATTTGGATGTAATTTATGTATTTCTAGTCCAGATATTGATTAACCAGTATATTTTTGGAAATATATCTATTCCTATCTTTGAGCATATCAATCAACTTAAGATCTACTATTGGCGCAGTAAATAACCAAGGAGGAATGAAAGGCACTACAACAGTTGTACTGATTTCTATTCTAGACAATCCAATATACACTCCCCTAAAGGATTGTTAGGAACACCTGTTCAATTTCTCATTCATGCAATTATCTAATCAACCAATCACATGGCAGTTGCTTCAATGCATTTAGGGGTGTGGTCCTGGTCAAGACAATCTCCTGAACTCCAAACTGAATGTCAGAATGGGAAAGAAAGGTGATTTAAGCAATTTTGAGCGTGGGATGGTTGTTGGTGCCAGACGGGCCGGTCTGAGTATTTCACAATCTGCTCAGTTACTGGGATTTTCACGCACAACCATTTCTAGGGTTTACAAAGAATGGTGTGAAAAGGGAAAAACATCCAGTATGTGGCAGTCCTGTGGGCGAAAATGCCTTGTTGATGCTAGAGGTCAGAGGAGAATGGGCCGACTGATTCAAGCTGATAGAAGAGCAACTTTGCCTGAAATAACCACTCGTTACAACCGAGGTATGCAGCAAAGCATTTGTGAAGCCACAACACGCACAACCTTGAGGCGGATGGGCTACAACAGCAGAAGACCCCCGGGTACCACTCATCTCCACTACAAATAGGAAAAAGAGGCTACAATTTGCAAGAGCTCACCAAAATTGGACAGTTGAAGACTGGAAAAATGTTGCCTGGTCTGATGAGTCTCGATTTCTGTTGAGACATTCAGATGGTAGAGTCAGAATTTGGCGTAAACAGAATGAGAACATGGATCCATCATGCCTTGTTACCACTGTGCAGGCTGGTGGTGGTGGTGTAATGGTGTGGGGGATGTTTTCTTAGCACACTTTAGGCCCCTTAGTGCCAATTGGGCTTCATTTAAATGCCACGGCCTACCTGAGCATTGTTTCTGACCATGTCCATCCCTTTATGGCCACCATGTACCCATCCTCTGATGGCTACTTCCAGCAGGATAATGCACCATGTCACAAAGCTCGAATCATTTCAAATTGGTTTCTTGAACATGACAGTGAGTTCACTGTACTAAAATGGCCCCCACAGTCACCAGATCTCAACCCAATAGAGCATCTTTGGGATGTGGTGGAACAGGAGCTTCGTGCCCTGGATGTGCATCCCACAAATCTCCATCAACTGCAAGATGCTATCCTATCAATATGGGCCAACATTTCTAAAGAATGCTTTCAGCACCTTGTTGAATCAATGCCACGTAGAATTAAGGCAAACACAGTATTAGTATGGTGTTTCTAATAATCCTTTAGGTGAGTGTACTGTGTTTCTTTATTTCCATTTCTTCCAAATCTTTTCAAATGAGCTGCCACATACTCCCAAAATTCGTCCAAAACTTTATTAATTGGATGAAATTCTGCATTGAAGACCAGTAAGCCATAGATAGTTTAATCCTATGTAATTCTATGTAATTCTAATGGCATTTCTCCCATCACTACCTGAATAGCTGGCAGAGAGGAGGATCTAAAAGCTCCACAGCATATACGTAAAGCCTGTGTTTGTAAAACATAGATTTTCTTTAAGAGAGCTGCCGATGCAAAACGCTGATCTATCACTGCTCTTATCACTGCACAATAAATACTCTTTAAAAATTGTCGTCTGGCACCCCATTCCACCCCTGCCAGGTATCTTAATATATAGACTCCTTTCTTACATTAATCAATAATGTTTTGAATATGTGTTGTAAATGTAATTTTGCTATCCATCCATACCCCTAAAAATCTTTTCACAGATACCTGCTCCAACAGCTGTCCATATAGTTTTAGTTTGATCTGGAAGGAATTCTTCTTTTTAGAGAAACGTATCACCTGTGTCTTTGAGATAGACATATGGAAGCCCCATAATCCAGCCCATTTTCCCAACTCATCAAGCTGCTCTTTGCATTTTTTCCCACAACATGATTTATATTCCATCCCCTCTTCCATGTAGCCCCATCATCAGCATATAATGACTTCCCTATATCTGGTTCAACTGTAGAAAAATGTAATTAATCATTATGTTGTATAGTATAGGGCTACTAACACTACCTTGTGGCATTCCATTATCTATTTTATACATCTCTGAATGTGATCCTTCTACCCTAACAAGGATTGTTCAATCAATTTTGCATTCTTCCTTTAATTCCCAATTTATCTAACTTAATTAAAAACTCTTCCTTCCATATCATATCATATGCCTTTTCCACATCAAATAACACTCCTATTAAAATGTATTTGTTAACTTGCGCCTTTCTAACATCAGTCTCTAAGCAAAGAACAATGTCCATAGTAATATGTCCTCTTCTAAATCCACTCTGATGATAAGAAATGAATCCCTTACTTTCCAGAATATATGTCAGCCTTATCATTACCATTCTTTATATTAGCTTACAGAGGTTGGACGTAAGTAAGTGCTATTGGCCTGTAACTTTTAGATTGGGATTTACCTGTACCTGGTTTAGCAATGGGAATAATATGCTTCCAAGATGATGGTAACTTTCCTGCTTCCCGTATTTTATTGTACATAGTACATTCATACTCTACTAAAGTTTTGAATTCCTCCCATCCTTCTAATCATGCCCCATATCTTACTAATGTCTATATTTCCACCAATACTGTCACAAAATGTCCTCCAGTATTCTCTTTTGGGAGCTCTGATTGTTCTTCTAACTTCTGCTTGCGCCCTCTTATAATGAATAAAATCATCAAAAGAATATGATTTTCTAACTTTCCTGAGTGCTTTGTTTCTCACAAGGATTATTTTGCTACAATTCTCTGATAACCATGGCACAGCTTTCTTACCTTTTAACTCTTTCTTTTTGCCGACTGCTTCCATTGCTGTACTACATAGTATTCCAATTACAGTATCTTATCTATATCATCAATAGATGTGTCTATCTTTATCATTTTTATCTCACAAATCTCATGGAATTTTTCCCAGTTTGCTGATTTAAATGCCCATTTATGAATTCTTCCCCCCACATCTTGCTCTACATTTACCCCTATGTTGCACTGTATGGGAAAATGACCGCTACCTATTGTACGTTCTAATAAAACCTCCCAAACACACTTTCCAGCCAGATTTTCTGAAGCAATCATTAAATCAATTGCCGAATAGTGTCCAAAACCTACATCCATTCTAGTGGCCCTGCCATCATTCAAGAACACTGGTCCACTCCATTCTAACATTTCATCCATTATACTACCATTATAATCTGTTTTTACACTTCCCCATAATGTATTATGTGCATTAAAATCACCATACCACACCACCCTGTGACCCCTCAATTCCCCAATGTTTTCTAGTACTTCTCTACTTAATCTATAACACCTTTCTTCTTCTTCTGTGGATTTTCTGATGGGTTGCAAACCAACTAAAAAGTATGCCTTTATACTTTCTGAAATCTTCCAGAGATTCACACCATCAAAAAGGGAGGCCAAGACAAGCACAGAAGTGGAGGTTTCATGTCTCTAAGTTGTGTGAGTGAGAAAGGACAGGGGAAACTAGGCTCTTTTTTATTTTCTTCTCTCTCTCCACATCAGGCAAAAGGTGTAAAGGAGGCTTCCCAAAAGGGTGACAAGTCTGTTTTAGTTTTAATATTAAATGTAACAGCACAGATAAATCTTGTTACATGAAGAATTAAATAAAATAGTGGTTGTGTATGTATTAGATATGATATCACATTAAATATAAAGTTCACAAGTACTTCAACACAACTAATCAAACTAAACCAAGTGAATATTAAAACTCCTGACATACAAAAATATAACCCAGAACTTATCTGTAAATCAAACTTTAAAACAGAATTGAATGTAATTGAATGTTATCAACTGCATGGACTTTCTCAAAGTATAAAAATACTGAATTTAAACACCCATTTGCACGAATACCACAAACCTCTTAATTAACATTTTAACATGTTAATAATGATCCTAAACAATGTATGGGCAATATAGATAAAGAAATTAATTATATTGAAACAGAGAGAAAGAGCACAATTCTTACCTTCCCAAAAGGAAGACAAATCAGTTGCCTAGCAACAGCTTCAACACTCCAATGAAGGGCTCAGTAACTCAATAAGGAACCTCCTAGTGGGTGGAAGACATATAACATCTTCCATACACCCACCTCTGGGCATCCCAGACATTAAACAGTCTTAAAAAAGAACAAAAAACTTGAAGACAGTTTAGGTTTTAATCTCTTTGAAGTGTGTGTGTGTGTGTGTGTGTGTGTGTGTGTGTGTGTGTGTGTGTGTGTGTGTGTGTGTGTGTGTGTGTTGCTAAGGCAGAGCTTTGCTCTCTTTGCCTTAGCCCTCGACCAAAGATATGTTTGTCTTTCTCTTTCTCTTGGCCACTTTCACTCTGCGATATGTAGTTCAAGGTAAAGCTTATTTGTTGGGTTACTTTTCTCCTCAGGCTTTATTTCCCAAGTTGTAATATTACAAGGATTAATATATGTTGTTATTTTTTAAAGTTAGAGAAGCTGAAGTTTATAAAATATTTTGTGCTGAACATGTTTTTATAATATAAAAAAACAATAATAGAATTGAGACAACCCACAAATACAATGTTCTCAAAGCCACAAGTCTAAAGAAGTTATTTTGTTATAAAGAAGTTATAATTTGAAGATGATCTAACCAAAAATTAGGTTCCTGCTAGCTTTTTCTCTGTAAATCGCTGCCGGTATACATAGTAAAATTAAGGCTCTGCTTTTCAAGATGGCACAAAATCTGACTTTGGAAACAGGCTCATTTTGTTTATGAGACTAATATATAAGATCATATACAGTTTTACAACATGAATGCTACTCAGATTGCAGTTTGTTGAAGAACGATGATGTAGGGTAATTCTTTCAGGTGAGATTGCATGTAAACAATGGAGAATATTTCAATATTTCTCAGATTTATCACTTTTATGGACAAAAGTGCTATTGGATGTATTTCAATGAATACTTGTCATGGACAATTGACAGAAGTGGGGCGAACTGGATTCATCTAGCGATCGCGATTTCATAACAAAGGTATGAAGTCCCATTTTGATATCGCATGTTTTCATTTTGACTGTAAATTATATTGTAAATGTAAGTGACGTCACTCCCGAGTGCGGTGAAATTGCGTATCAACAGGTTAATAAATGAAAGACTCTGTTCTGCTGACGCAAAAAAATCGGGTGTAAAAGAGCCAGAGGCATGAAAAGAGTCGATAAAAGCTGCTCTGTTGAGTGTCAGCCATCTTGAGTACAATGAGAGTGCTATGGACCACCAAGACCCCTCCTTGTCCATGTTGTAAATCAAAAATTCCCTAGACGTTAATGGTCATCACATGACTGGTCATTTGCTGTGAGACTACTCCTTTATGAAACCCATGGAAATCATTTCTCCTTCGATATAACCAATTTACAATAAAAAATTAGGCTAATAATGGAGAATGAGACATTCTCTGTGGAAGCACGACCACCACATGCAAAAACTCATTGTTCAAGACACTTCGGGTAGCCAGATTGCAATTCGAGGTATACTAAATGAAGTATCGATGGTTCACAAGGCATTGTCTATAGACTCGATAAAGTTAAATTTTCTCAGTTACAGACCACTCACCAACCTGTTTTTCATGTTTGTCTGAGTTAGTTTAGTTTGATGGTTTAGATTAGCAATAAAATCTTAAAATATAATTGGAATGTGGTTTATTTTGATACATAATTTGATCAATTGATCCTTAAAGTTCTACGTTCCAAGTTCAAACAATATGTCAATGTATTTGTGATATTATTTTATATAGCCATGAGAATAGTATTACTCTAAAGGTTTAACAGATGCATCATATCAACTCGTGATCAACAGTGATCAGATGTACACCTTAATTCTTTCAATAAGGGAATTAAGCTAATTCCTTACATATAAAATGTGAGCCTGTTGTTTTTACATATTTAATGGTGGAAAATGTTTATTCAGATTTGTAATCTGATCATTTGTCATTTATATTGTGGTAGAATGTGGTAGAATCCGACCATGATTCCTAAATTAATTCCATTAAACAATCTGACATATTAATGCTGATGAATGCTGGCAGTTGTAAATATAACCCACCATAAAGTCGCTAATTTACTACAATATTATGAAATTGTGCAAACTTTCTGTAAACATTCAACATTATTATTATTTTTATGGTACACACTCATTTTGTTTCTTTATTCTTTGTTATATTTTTGAAAGTTATATAATTGTTTTAAAAAGAAAGTTGCCATAAGCATTGAAATTATATTTTTGAATTGCAAGGGATCACAGTAGGCCTGTATTTGGAAAGAAATGTTGATAAATGTTTCTCGCAGTTGCTTTAAAATAAAATAAGTTTTGCACTGTGTGGCAGACAAGCCTCTCTTTCATCAGGAAACAAGGAAGCAGGAACCAAAAAGATTGTTTACTGCTTATGTAAAAGATCTCCTCCAAGGGATGACACTTGAAGCAGTGGCTCAAGTGTCTTTATTGTATTAATCTGGACGTGCACACAGCACTTTTATAAAGAAAGCTCTTATTAACACACACAGTAATTCTCAAGTCAGTCTCTCCCTCTCCATGGAGGCCCTCTGGCTGCCTTTTATGCCGCTCTCCCTGTGCTCACTGAAATTAGAGACAGGTGTTAGACATAATTTAGCTCAGGTTTAAGCGCCCTTACCGCTTTTCTCTCCCGGACGGGTGCTTGACCACGCCCCCGCTGCCACAGTTTATATCAGGGTTTATCGGTTATCGGCCACTACATTAAATAAATGATTGCCTTATTGTATTGGCCAGAATTTCCATATTGGTGCATTTCTACTGTTTATTTTAATTTTGTTTCATTTAATCAATATATCTTTGTTGAGCAAAAAAATTGCTTGTGAACGGAGACTACTTCTGGAACAACTGCTGTGATACTGTAATTTATGTCTATTGTTTTGACTGCATGTCATGACTGACCACTAATTACCAGAGGTCACTGTCATTAGAATTTTGTTAATCAACCCTATTAAACCTCCTTTGTGAACTCATTCAGTGCAAAGTATTTTTAGTTGTTGGACTGGAATTCTGAGCATATTCTTTGACTTCTTTCTTGTGCTATTTTGACCTTTTTCCTGATCATCTCTTATTTGCCTCCTGGGTTGTGTTTTTCAATCTGTTTGTTTGTTTCTTGGACTTGGAATGTGTTTGATTGCATTTTGGAAGTTTGGCTCATCAAAACTCATCTACTCATGGATCTAAACCCCAGTAGTTCGCCTACTGATTCACAGAATACTTTGCCTCCCTTAGATCCAGCAGAGATTCAAGCAACCCTAGCTGTCCACTATGCACAACTGGAAAAGCTCAACACATTGAGAGATGTCAATGTTTCTTTAAACCCCTAACCCCTCAAACTACCTCCGCTGTTGCAACACCTTCTCCTCCACCCATACCAGAACTGGTAGTTAAATCATCGCAAAACAGACCCCTCTTTTCTGGCTCTGCCATAAAAATTTGACAGAACCCTGGGAGCCTGAAGGGCTCAATGTTCAGTTTACTTCACCCAGCTGCTCCATGTCTTCCCCAGTGAAGGGTCCAAAGTTGCAGTGATAACTTTGCTTCTGTCCGGCCATGCTCTGGACTGTGCTATGGCCATGTGGGAGAAGAACACTAGACTCGCAACTCCCTTGAGCTGGCAAGGGAAGCATGCCGCTGCTGATTATGTCTTCTTGTTCAGGACACTAGCCAGACAGTATGGTTGGCTTGACAATCCGCTGAAATTATTGTATCACAAAGGTCTCTCAAGAATTCTACAGTCAGAACTAGAATGTCAAGAAAATAAACTTGTAAAGTCATCCCTGATCTTGCCCCACCTTGGAGGTCATGTCGGAACCAGTGCAGTCCGAACTGATGCAGATTGGATGAGCATGATTATTGCCAAGGGAATGGCATCGGTGTCAAGGCCTCTGCCTTTACTACGATTATGTCTATAATTGTCTCATGTCCCCAACTGTACAAGTCAACTTCCACTTAAACTGCAGTGGGTAATTACATTACATTTCGAAAGTAGACAACTAAATGTGCCTGTCACTATTAAATGGATGTGCCAGGGCGAAGGGCGGGGCCGGGTCATGATCCTACACACCCAGTCCCATATTAGGCTAATTATGCCTCCAGGATAAAGGTCGACTGCAGGGGATCGTGCGGGAGAGAGAGATCATTTACGGACATGTCCGTCATGTGTGTGTTTATGTTGTCTTTTAAATTTATCATTAAAACTATTATTTATATCGTCAAGCCGATCCTCGCCTCCTCCTTTCCATTGATCCTTTACAATGGAATTCTCAAAAAAATTACTTCCATTTCATCATTAATTGATTCTGGAGCTGCCAGAAATTTTATTGACTTTGAACTCTCAAGACAACTCACCATCACCACTGCATGAGACGGATGCCTGCTGGGTTCTGGAACCATCCATTCTTTCACAACCACAATAACTGTCCAAGTTGGAGCTCTCTATGTGGAACACAGTCTGTTTCAGGTTACACAGACTTCTCGCAAACCCCTTGACCTAGGTTTTCCCTGGCTTACTGAACACAACCAAAAATCTCCTGGAAAGATGTTCAAATAAGTAAGTGGAGCTCCTCTTGTCATCGCACATGCCTAGGCCTTCACTCTGCGGTCGACTGTAGGACTCTTCATGTCGAAAATATCAATGTGACAGTCTTGCCCTGTGTCCCTTCCGAATACTCTGATTTACAGGAACGATTCAGCAAAATCTGACCTACTCAATTGCCACTCCACAGAAAATACGATTGTGTGATACATTTGTTACCCAGAGTGGCGCCACCCAAAAGCAAATTTAGCTACTTAACTGCTCCTGAGATGAAAGTCATGGAGGAATATGTTAATGAAGTTTTACAAAAAGAAGTCTAAGACCTTATATCGATTACCGAGGCCTCAATTAAATCACCATTAAGTACCATTATCCTCTGCCTTTTGTTCCCACTGCTCTTGAACAACTGTAAGAAGTGAGTTTTCACAAAAAGGAACCTCAGAAATGCTTACAACCTCATTCGCATTCGAGAGGGTGATAAATCTTAGATGGCTTTTTGCACTCACACAGGGCATTATGAATATCACGTGATGTCCTTCGGCCTTGCTAACGAACCTTTCATTTTTCAAGCATTCATCAAAAACATATTCAGAAACATGCTTAACAAGTTTGTCATTGTTTACATAGATGACATATTAATTTACTCACCCACATTCGAATCCCATGTCCAGCATGTCCACAAGGTCCTCAAATGTCTAATAGACAACTAGCTGTGTAACAAGGCAGAGAAGTGTGAGTTCCATTAATCATCCATCACATTCCTGGAAATATACTGAATCCCCAAGGTGTACCCATGGATCAGTCCAAAATCCAAGCTGTCCACAACTCAAGTCCATTAAAGAATTACAATGTTTACTGAGGTTTGAAAATGTTAATCGGCGATTCACTAGAAATTTCAGCATTGTTGCATCACACCCCTTCACTTCTGAAGGGAAAGCCCAAGAAACTGATATGGTCAGACACCACCAATCAAGTGTTCGAAAATGTAAAACAATGATTCGCCAGTGCACTCATCTTAGAGCATTCCAACCCATTGCTGCCATTTGATGTAGAGGTGGATGCTTCAGAATGCGGCATTGGATCTATACTCTCCCAAAGACAGGAACCTTCAAATAAACTCTTCCCACATGTCTATTACTCCTGTAAACTCACTCCAGCCGAACGCAACTATGACTTGGGGAACTGGGAATTGTTAGCATTAGAGGAGTGGTGCCATTGGCTTGAAGAAGCACAACACCCATTCTCATTCTCACTGATCACAAGAAACTTGAATTTATCCAAAGTGCCAAATGACATAATTCCAGACAAGCATGCTGGGCGCTGTTCTTCGCCTGTTTTAATTTCACTATTTTTTGCACACCAGGATTTAAAAATGTCAAAGCTGATACCTTATCTTGCCTGCACGTTCAAACCTCTGAAAGAGACTGTGAAAACTGCAAAAGGAGGATTCCCTTTATCTGTGATTGTAGCTCCTGTCAACTGGGAAATAATGAATGAGTTGCACAACTCTCAGAACCCACCCCACAGACATGTCCCACAAACAAGGTCTGTGTTCTTCAGTCAATATGAGCATGACTCATTCAATAGGTTCATTCTTCAATTAGTTCAAGTCACCCTGGCACCCAACAAACTATCATGCTTGTTAGGAATACATTCTGGTGACCTTCACTTTTCAGTGATGTCACAGATCATATCAGGAACTGTGGTGTCTTAAAAAAACAACAACTCCCTGCTGGTCTCCTAAAACCCGATACCCATTCCTCATCGGCCATGGTCTCATTGCAGCTGATTTCATCACTGATCTACCACCATACCATGGTAATATCACAATTTTAACAGTAGTAGATTGTTTCTTTAAGGGCTGTCACTTAATTCCTTTAAAGAAACTCCCTACTGCCATGGAAACAGTGGAAACTTTGTTCCAATTTATGTTCTATCTGTACAGATTACCTGAAGATGTAGTGTCTAATTGGGGGCTGCAGTTCATCTCCAGAAAATGAAAAGCCTTCTGCAATCACTTAAATATTAATGTGAGTCTAACTTCCGGTTATCACCCTCAATCAAACTCACAAGTGGAGAGATTAAATCAAGAGATTGGTCGGTATTTGAGGGGTTACTGTAGCAATCATCAACTCGACTGGAGTCGCTTTCTTCCACAAAATTTGGTGGTTCATTCATCCACAGGAATTACCCCATTACGCATTACCCCAAGTGTGTTTTAGGGTTTCAGCCTCCCTTCTTCCCATGGTATGGTGAGCTGACTAGATGAAGAATGTAGAACCAGGCAGATCAACACAAATCAGCTCCTGTTCTGCTTCTTGAACAGCAAGTCTGGCTGTTCACACAAGATCAGCATCTAAGAATACCTTTCAAAAACGTTTCTTATTATCAAACAAATTAAGTCTGTTTTGTACAAAATATAGTTACATCTCATTATCACATCTCTCCTAAACTTCATGTTTCCCTCCTTAAACTGGTGCCTTCAGGAGAGCTGTTTTCGAGACTTGGAGTCAACGCTACACCCTCCGCTCAACATTCATGGTGAGGAGGCTTACCTGGTTAAAGAACTGCAAGAATTGCATTGGAGGGGTAATTGTATGCAATATCTGGTGGACTGGGATGGATACAGGAAAGGTCTTGGGTTCCTGCGGAAGACATCCTAGATCCTTCCGTTATTACTGACTTCAACTGAGTTTACCATCACCGACCAGCACCACGGCCCCATGGCAGAATGATTTGAAGGGGTTCTCTGGCATCAGGGCTGCCTGTAGAGGTGGGAATTCTGTCATGACTGATGCAACACCATTGTCTAATCACCAGAGGTCACTGTAACATAATTATTTACTGTATTTTCCACAATATAAGTCATGTTTTTTTGCACCATCTGAAAGGTTCTGTGACTTATTGTCCAAAGCGACTTATATACATAATTTATTCATACCTGATGTCGTCTGGTTAAACAGGTGCACCAAAACAGAAGAAACAACAGTCATAGAGACATTTTAGTACCATTTTAATACCCAATATTTGCACTGCTGTCTAACACAACTCCTCACATGCCCATAAAATGATATTTCATAACATTCGTGGTATAAAAATTCAGCAAGTGAACTGGAAACTTAGTGCACAGTTAACAGGGTTTCAAATATCAGAAATATTTACAGATAGAAAGACACTAAAGTTAATAAATTAACAGAATATAACAGGCATAGTGTGTTACTCACAGACTTAAAGCTGTTTATTTGTATACAACATAGAGTAACATCGGTTATAAATTTGTTCTTTTTTACAGATTTTTTATTAAACTAACTGTGGCAGCTGGGGTGTGATCAAGTGCCCGTCCGGAGAGAGGGAAGCGGTAAGGGCACTTACACCTGAGCTAAATTATGTCTAACACCTGTCTCTAATTCCAGTGAGCACAGGGAGAGCGGATAAAAGACCCACGCCACCAGCACTTGAGGGAGAGAGAGAGAGAGAGAGAGAGAGAGAAAAGAGCTCTTCTGCCCTCGGGTACGCCACCAAATGGACCTATGCAAGCTGGACAGCTTCCTCCAGCAACGCCGGGCAGTGGCATTGGACCCATTCCGCTGTCCCCTTCTGCAGACCATGAATCAGCTGCTCCAGTACCACCTGGTCGATCACTCCCCCAACGTCAGGATTCCCTGCCAGCAGCCATTTCCGGCACGCGTCTCGGAGCCGCTGGGAGAAAGCAAACGGGCGGTCGTCTTCCCCCAGCTTCTAGGACCGGAACAGCTGGCGATACTGTTCCGTACTGTGAATCACCCGCTGCAGGATAGCCTTTTTCAGGTCCCCGTAGGCCAGGAGATTTGCCGCCGGAAACTGTTGGGCAGCAAGCTGGGCTTCCCCGGACAGTAATGGAAGGAGCCTGGCCGCCCATTGTTCATGCGGCCAGCCCCAGATCTCTGCCGTTCTCTCGAAGAGGTCGATGAAGGCCTGCGCATCATCTTCTTCCCTCATTTTCAGAAGCGGGGGCAGCTGGGTGCGGATGTCGGGGGTCGTGGCCGGGGCTCTCTCCTGGCCAAGGAGGCTCCGGATCGTGTGCCGGTCCTCTGCTTGAGCCTCCAGGATTTCGAAGAACCATCGGTCCTGGTCAATCAGGGACTGTTGGTGTGTCTGATGCATCCCAGCAAGGGACTGGAGGATCTCGGCCAGCTGGGAGGACTCCATGGGGCGTACTTGGAAATCCCGGCTTTCGGCACCAGTGTAACGAGTTCAGGAGCTAAGGAGGACACGAAGGCGAATAGCTCCTCTCAAAGTAAATATTTTATTGGCCTGCTGCAGTGCACACAACTCCACAATAATTGCAGTATAACACAGCTTGAATTTACAACAATCAATTCAGGCCCCAGACTCTCTCTCCCTCAAGTGCTGGTGGCGTGGGTCTTTTATCCGCTCTCCCCGTGCTCACTGGAATTAGAGACAGGTGTTAGACATAATTTAGCTCAGGTGTAAGTGCCCTTACCACTTCCCTCTCTCCGGACGGGCACTTGACCACATCCCCACTGCCACACTAACATTATATGAAAAACTGTTATAGATGATTACTTAAAGCAGATTATCTCAATTAAAATAAGCTTTAAAACAAAGTGATCCCATGCATCAGTCCTATGGAAATCTCCAAGGAGGGAATGTTGACATGCTGCTGAATGCCTAAAGTGAAGTCTGGCGGCTGCTCCTGGGTCCTGCCACATTCAACCTCTGTCCACGTGATTTATACAGAGATGCGACTTATCTGTGTTTTTTCTCTCAACAATGCGGTGTTATGAACTGAACATGGAGGCAGCTTTAGAATCCATATGCAAAAATATAAGCAAACAAATCCAGATCCAGTAACAGGTAAACAATCCAACAAGGCAAACAAGGCAAAACAGTGATCCAAAGATGATATCCAGATAAACAGGCACAATCGTCATAAAGTGAGGCATAAACAGTAGGCAATGGTAAACGCTTGGTAAGACAGGGGTTAGCTGGCAATACTTCTCAATGAGCAGTGTAAATGCATGGCAAACAAGAAATGAGCAGTGAAGGAATGTGTGATGATCAGTATTCGGGAGAGGGCTCCCTTTGGTGGTTGGGAGGATGGGTGTCAACCTCAGATGTTAGATATGGTAACTAAATTAACAGTACTTGTGAGGATCTAAGCACATAACTGGGGAGAATGGTAGCTGAGAGTGGTGATCAGTGCCAGCCAGAGGTGCTGCTTTGAGGCCCGCAGCAGCCAGTGGATGCCATGAAGGGAGCACGGGTCTTGTTGTCATTCATGGCTTGCATTAAACCGAGCTATTTAAATCTTCTAGATCAAATCTGATTTTCCAAAACTCATGTTTTCTGAATTTTATTGTCTACTTTTTGTCTATATTTTTTTAATGTTTTGACAGCGGAATGATACAAAAACACTGTAAACAACAGAACAGCCCATTGAAATGACTGTACATCTATCCTTCACAGCCTCGTTGTCATTTCCATCAAAAATCAAAGATGGTGCTGCTGTGCATAAGGTCTACACAGAAATATGCTGACAGCTTGAATCCATGCAATAGAAAGGCTGCTAAGGCAATGAAAAATGGAGGACTTAAACAGGACCACTCTGATAAACATCTGAATTGTATTGGTAGACATCATAATCAGCTGAGCATCAGCTGATTGTGAGGTTGACTGTCAGGATTAATAGAGAATAATGAGGCTCAGGACACAAACATAGAGTGAAAATAAACAGGAAATAAATATTCAAATCAAAACTCCCACAAGGGGGAAAACAAACAAAAACTACCCTAAAGGGGAAAAAGGGTAATCCTTCTGGGGCAGAGGGAAACAGGACAGACCGGACCAAAACAGGAACCAGGTAGGGGAAACAGGTCTGACAGGGAATGAACTAGATCGACTGAAAATACAAGGCACAGAAGATGAACTGGCACTGTCAGAACACACAAGGAGACTAAAATAGGGAGAGAGAACAGGTTAACGTATGACGTAAAACAGAGAGAGACACACAACGATAAAGAAACAAAACAAGCCACATGCTCTCACCAAAACTCCTGAAGGGCATGGGCGCACATCGCCAAGACAATAAGGCAATATACGCCCATGCCAAACAACAAACAAGACGAAAGAATACATAGCAATTCTCACACTAAACGAAACCTGAGTGTACATGCATGCAACAGGCGACAAAAAGAAGACAGCTCACAACCCAGTCACGCAGCGCAACGAAACCCAGACTGACACAGGGAACATCAAAAAATACTCAAGACAGACAAAATGAAAATGAACATAAAGCATACAACACAACAGAAAGGGAGTGAAGGGAGGGAATTTAAGGAAAGGGGCAAGGTCCGGTGGCCTGGGGAGAGGCCTCAGTGCGGAGGCAGGGTCTGGCAGCCTGGGAGGAGGCCTCAGGGCAGATGTTGCACACTACTGGGTGGCGGCCGCTGCACAGGGGGAAACGGACTGGGTAGTGGCTGTTGGACTGGGGGCACTGAACAGGACGGCGGCCGCTGGACAGTGTTCAGGAGGGAGCGGCTCAAGCGGTGGAGCCTTGGAAGGCTAAGAGATTTCGGAGGTCAAAATGGCCGGGAACGCATGCGCTGGCTCTGGGATGGATGAGGCTTCAGGGACTGGCTTTTTGACCGTGGCAGGCATGAGAGCTGACTCGTTGACCATGACAGACATGGGCGCTGGCTGGTTGACCGTGGCAGGCGTGAGCACTGGCCACGTCAGCGGAACGGCCTCCGTGGCTGTGAGACTAAGTTAGTGAGACTTTATAGGAAGTCCCAATGGAGGGAATATATGGAATATTTTTATTTAATCATTCAGTTAATCCATTATTGATAATCGAATTAATATGTTTGCAATATGCAATAATCTAAAAATGACAACATGTACTCAATGTACTATGAATAACTGCATTATGAAAGTTATTCTATGTGTTCAAAATTACAGCCTCTTTCTGTTAAACTCTGTATGACTCTAAAGGAGATGTGTGTGTGGATACTAAAAGGATGATTTAATGTCAGAGACAGGAACTGCCTGGTGTCCAAAAATGGCCGATGTGTGTTAATTAGTGCTAGGAATTAGATGAAACGTATGTGGGTGGACATACAACTCTCCATTTTATAAGAATGTGTGTAACCAACGACTGTAATAAGGTAAATCTTTTAATATACTAATCAATTTAATGCAGAAAATAATGATAGTTAGTCAATACAAAATATGTAACCATATGAAGTGACTACAAAATGAAATAGTCATTCTTTTGCCATCATTGAAGCAAGCTGGGGCAAGGGTGACCAGCTTGAAGGGAGATGACGAAGATGAAACTAGGGAGGCATAAAAGGATTTCATTGGATGAAGAGACCATCGCTCAAAGAGTTAAGAACAGAAACTGTATAAAAATGCATGATTCTGAAGTGTAATTTTAGATGCTCCATGGAACATATGGTTACTCTGTAATAAGAGTCTATTTTTGGAATCAGAACTTTGCGGCTCTGAGAAATCTTTGACTCGACTGTGCTTGGATGGCTGTTATGGGGGTTCTGCCACGACAATACTACTCAATTATTTAATTTTACATCATGGAAAATGAGATCATTGAGATACAACTCACAAGTAAGATGAGTAATACAAATTGAATCTACAATGAGTAAAGTTAAGTTAAGTTCAATTAATCCATTAAAAAAAATAGTCTAATAAGAATAATGCAGATAAAACAAACACATGAGTTATTAGAAAGAACTTGCATGTATTCAATTTATGACAAATAGAGGCATGTACTATAAAACAGTTAGCCTATGTGTTTTGGTGAAGTCTAAGTGAATTTATTTTTTGCGATGAAATGCCTGACGGTTACACCCTCTTGCACTTCTGGGTCTTGAATGCGTCTTTATTGCTCTTCCTGCGGGATCTCCTCACCTCATCATCAACTGGCATCTTCCACAGCATGGCCAAATTATGCAATACAATATATCAGGCTCCGGGGTAACAGGATGTATGGACCCAGTTACAGAGAACACAGGAAGTCAGGGATAAAACAAAACAAGTCTTTAATAAATCCAAATGATAGTTCAGTAGCGAGTCAAAAGCAAATCCAAGCTAGAAATAGGCTGTGTTAAATCCCAAAAATATAAATCCAAAGAAGAAAAGGTAATTTTCTAAAACAGAAAGTACTGCAGCAAGAGAGGCAGTAATCCACAGAGACTCAGGAGACACAGAGAACAGAACATGAACAAGGAGTGAACAAAAAACAGGAACTTAAATACATCTCAGAAAACAAGTCACAAATTAATTGAATAATGACAAACAAGCGAGGGAAACACAGGGAGAACACAAAGGGCACATCTAGTGTACAACATGAGGAACAACAAGACCAAAACACTGACAACAATGCATACTGCTGTCATCTTTGCTGCTCTCTCCGTCTCAAGCGCAATTTCAAGAGAGGAAAATTGAGGTGTATGCATGTGCGAATTCATGTAAGATATTAGCCATTCCTGTCTGAATTAATCAAATGAATAAAATAATAATCTGCTGTCACATACCCCTGTGGAGGCATGACCACCTCCTTTTTAACACACAAATAGTTATTTTCAGTTGTTTTGGTATATGAATTGAACTTTTCCTCTGCTCATGAGGACGGGTTTAAGGATGGTGTCATCAGCTACTTTTTAGTGGGTAGGCAGAATCACCCAGCAGGATGCCATGATACTCCCCATTCTCCCAACTGTCGATCTTCTCAGGATAAAGCTGTCGTGCTTAGATCCATCTAATGACACAGTTAAAAATAACATAAAATGGGGTCACAGATGGCTTGGGTGCAGTGCAGTGCAAACAATCACCTATAAACCCAATTTTACAGATTTTTGAAACATTGACAGATCATTCCAAATTATGATCTCCCCACTACTCTTCTCCCTCTACACCAATGACTGCACCACCAAGGACCACTCTGTCAGGCTCCTGAAGTTTGCAGATGACACCACTGTCATCGGCCTCATCCGAGATGATGATGATGATGATGATGAGTCTGCATATAGAAAGGAGGTTGAACGGCTGGCTGTCTGGTGCAGTCAAAACAACCTGGAGCTGAACACGCTCAAAACAGTGGAGATGATTGTGGACTTTAGGAGGAACACCCCAACATTGTCCCCCCTCACCATTCTAAACAGCACTGTGGCAGCAGTGGAGTCATTCAGGTTCCTGGGCACTACCATCTCACAGGACCTGAAGTGGGAGATACACATCGACTCCATTGTGAAAAAGGCCCAGTAGAGGTTGTACCCAGCTAACAGGGAACGTTCCCACAACATTTGCTAATGTTCTGTAAAGGTTATGTAAATGTTAGGATGAAACGTTCTTAAAATAATGTTCATGGAACGTTCTTATGACGTTATAAGTGTTTGATAAACGTTCACATAACGTTCTAAAAAAACGTTCTTAGAACAATGTTCTTGGAACGTCCTTTTGATGTTATTAACAATTGGCAAATGTTCTCATATTGTTGGGAGAAAACGTTCTTAGAACAATGTTCTTGGAACGTCCTTTTGATGTTTATAACAACTGCCGAATGTTTTCATAATGTTGGTGAAAACGTTCTTAGAACAATGTTCTTGGAACGTCCTTATAATGATATTAACAACTGAAGATTGTTCTTATAAGGTTGGGAGAAAATATTTTTAGAACAATGTTCTTTGAATGTCCTGTTGATGTTATTAACAACTGAATAATGTTCTAATAATGTTTGGGGAAAACATTTTAGAACAATGTTCTTTGAACATCCTTATAATGATATTAACAACTGAATAATGTTCTCATAATGTTGGGAGAAAACATTCTTAGAACATCCTTATAATTTTATTAACAACTGAATAATGTTTAATCATGTTGGGTGAAAAAGTTTTTTTTTTTAGAACAATGTTCTTTGAACATCCTGTTGATAACAACTGAATAATGTTCTAATAATGTTTGGAGAAAACGTTTTAGAACAATGTTCTTAGAACGTCCTTATAATGTTATTAACAACTGAATAATATTCTCATAATGTTGGGAGAAAAGGTTCTTAGAACAACATTCTTGAAACATCCTTTTGATGTTATTAGCAACAGAAGAATTGGGAAAAACATAAAACAGAATTTGTGGAACATCCTCAAGATGTTACTAATGACTGAAAAAACATTCTCATAATGTTAAGAGAACATTCTTAGAATCTTTTATCCAAAGAGACTTACAAATGAGGAACATCACAAGCAATTTGTCACAAGAGATATTCGTAGGACACATTGCCAAGCAGGGTGTAAGAGATTAGTACAGTGAAAGCTAGAGTAGAATTGAAATATGCAAAATGGAAAGAGAGGTTTTTTATTTTATTAATAGGTGTTATAGTAAGTGCATTTAAGTATGGTTGTGGGTTAGTCAAGTGAATGCAGAAGAGTCTCGAGCTTTCTTGAAAGTTGTAATGTAGATCGGGTGGAGGTTGGCAGTTTGTTCCACCAAAGAGGGTGACGGTTTTGATGAACGATTTTGTGCCTCGTTGTGAAGGAACAACCAGGCGACGTTTGTTCATTGACCGTATCTGGCGTGAGGGAACATACACTTGCATATTGAGGTAAGGAGGTGCAGTCCTGAAGGCTAAAGTCAAATCTTGAATTTGATGTGGATGGCTGTTAGCCAGTGGAGTGAGGCTAAGAGAGATGTGATGTGTGCCCTCTTTGGCTGATTGAAGACCAGATGTGCTGCCATGTTCTGGATAATCTGCAGCGGCTTAGTCGCGCTGCCTGGAAGGCCGGCCAAGAGAGTGTTGCAGTAGTCCAGTCTTGAAATGACAAGAGCTTGAACGCGGAACTGTGCAGTGTACTCAAGACAGGATGATGAAAAATAATTGTGAGTGTTTGCATGGTTTCGGGGGAAACCTTTGAACAATATTCTTGCAATGTCCTTTAATCATCAAATTATTTAAAAGGTAAAACCTGACCTTGAGGTGATATCTTAAACATCACTTTCTTTCCAGGGACATTCTCTGCTTAAAACATTGTTGCTAGGAATTGTGTTATGTTTATGTTGAAAAATGTACACACACACACATACTTTTTAATTAACAATTCACATTATTCACATAAAACAATCAAAAAACAGTGTTTATTAAATGTAAAAAAAATAATATTAAAATGGAAAGGCCAGGATTGATTTTGTCAGAAACAACAAATTAATTTAAATAAGACTGTATTTATATCGATCAATCCATCCATGTAGAAAATATTTAAATTGTGGTTTCTGTCAAGGTTTGCACTATACACCTTTAAAATAGATATTTTAAACCTACACGGAAGAGCCCTACATTGGAAGAGCCCAATTTCTATATGATATGGTCAAAGAAGACCATATCATATAGAATTGATATATGCCCGGAATTGAGTCAACTCTGCATAGAAGGAACAGAATTTTGTGACAATAAATGTATCAACAGGGTAATTACAAATATTATTTTACAGGCATGTTAACAGAACCCTGTAAAATGGAAATATGGGCTTAAGGAGTTTGGTGCTTTAAGAAAATAAGAAAAAGTTATTTCTATTATCCACTTCCTCCTAAGGTTAAAGAACTTCTAAATTTTAAATAAGACTTATCCAACAAACAAATTTATTTAAGATCAAGATCACATTTTTGATGTGATTATAATTGTGTATTTTGTTGATGTAAAAAAAAACAGATGTCAGAATGTTTTATCAATGTTTTTTCATTGTGAATTGGTGCAACCTTGGAGAGATGAGTAGACCAGGGAGACATCTTCCCTGAAGATAACCAAATTTGGTATTTTCTTTTTTGAAAATAAGGAACTAGACTTTGGAACAAAAACTATAACAAATTATTGAAACTTGTATAAGTTTGGATAAGTTTAAGCTAATTTGAGAAAGCTCTCTCTCTATATATATATTTTCAAATAAATGGGTAGAGTTACTGACACCTGTCTACCATCTGCGGCTTCTCTGACAAAACAGCAGTATAAACTCCACACACAGTTTAATTCAAAAGGATTTTTTTATGTATATTAAAGATTATCGGAAAGGCGGTCAGTTCATTAAGTGACGAGCTTATTCAGTATACTGAAGCATGTCATCCATACACATCCATTCAGAAAGAACAGCGCACTAATCTTATTCTATAACTACTTCAATTTAAAGCTGGCTGCTTTAAATGCTTTTTGAGCGCGCAATTACGGCTCGCGCTTGCGCAGTTGCGGGCGAAGACAACAGTCGTTCAGTCTGATCACCGCTTCAAACGTTGCATCAACAGGTAAGTTTATAAGAGCGGCTACTTTTCTTAATCATTATGAACTGTTTGTTTTGTTGATTACCAAGTCCACGGCTGTTTTACCTCATTGTGTATTTAATGTTTGAAAGTATATATAACATGTTTTAGCAGGACAATCTATTGTAAATCTAGCACACATACTTTGGGTAAATTTAAAATGAAGTGCACTAAATATAACAAAGATATAAAAAGAAACATGCTAGTTTCAGTTGGGGAATGACCCAAATAATGCAAAATAGATTAATTCATGTTACAACCATTTTATTTTTTTTTTTGCTATTGTGAATTTTCCCGCCCGAATTATCAGGATTATATTTGGGCTCCATTTTATGGTGGTGGTTTGCGCAGTTGTTTTTGTAAAACCTATTATGCTAGACATACTGCTAGTAGATGTTTAGTTGATTTTTTTTTAATATTTCAAAATTAAAAGTTAAGTCTTCTTTCATAAATACATCCTAGAGAAATAACTTTTATGAAAGAAATGAACAGAGAAACAATAAAATTGCGCACTTTAATAATAGAGAGAGAGATAGCGGTGATAAAGGAATTTAATTGATTTGATTTGTTCATCTTTATGGAATTGTTTTACTAATTCTTAAGTCCTGTACTCTTCAGTTAATGAAAGCCAATATATGAGTTTTGGAATTCCCTACATGCCTTTAAAGTTTAGGGCACAATAAGTAGGCCTTGACACAAATTTTTCATATTTTTCTTTTTTCTCTACAGTGATCCAGCCAAAAAAGAAATGATGGCATCTGACTTGGTGTGTGGAAAAGACATTTCCCTTTTTATTTCATGAAGTTTTAGAGGGGGTGGTAATTGAAGACATGTCAGAACAACAAAAATACAACACAATTTGGAAGAGAGCTAAAAGAGACCAGCAGAAATCTGTTCAGACTCATATGGAAAACTTAGAGGTGCAGACAACAGAGAGATTTAGTATACAGCCCCTTGAGGGTACATCTCTTGAATTTGAAACTGATGTTCAGGGGGCTCAAGGAAATTATGATTCAGATTCTTTTGATATGTCTGATGAAAGTGTAAATGACACACCATCGTTACAAGTTAGGCTTGCACAGTGGGCCAATAAGTTTCAGATCAAACACAATGCAGTTGATGGCCTTCTTAAGATTCTCGGAGAACATCACCCAGAACTTCCTAGAACTGCAAGAACATTTCTTGGCACTTGTGAGACTGTTACATTTGAAAACTGTTACATGTGAAATCTGGGATGCAGTACTTCTATTTTGGATGCAGAGAACAAATGTGCAGATACTTTAATATATACCCTAGTAATGTTATTACTCATTTAGATTGTCTGGACATTTCTTTGAATATTGATGGCTTGCCATTGTTCAAAAGCAACAGTCAGTCACTGTGGCCAGTTCTTTGCAAAATGAATTTGTGTCCATGCGTTGTTTTTCCTCTTGCTCTGTGTTTTGGTTTGTCAAAGCCTAGGAATCTTGATTTTTGACAGATGTTACTCATGACCTCAATTACATTTTACAGAATGGATTAGAGACTGACAAGGGTGTCATTAGAGTTAATCTGCGCTGTGTCACTTGTGATGCCCCTGCTAAAGCACTTGTTAAGTGTTCAAAGCAATATTCAGGCTATTACGGATGTGATAAATGCACACAAAAAGGTTTCTGGGATGGTAGTCGGGTTATTTACCCAGAGACTTCTAATCTAACTCTAAGAACAGACGTGTCTTTTCGTGAGCAGTTCCAGGAAGAGCACCACCAGCCTTCAGGGGTTTCTCCTTTTTGCATGCTCCAAATGGACATGATTCAGCAGTTCCCTGCAGATTATACGCACCAATGCTGTCTTGGTGTAATGCGAAAACTGATTATTTTGTGGTTGCGTGGAAAGCTCAGAACAAGATTGTCAGCTGGCCAGGTAAAGGAGATCAAGAAGGAGACTTCTTGGTTTAAGACCATTCATCCCAGACCTTTTTGCAAGGAAGCCACGTGGCCTGGAAGAAATTGACAGGTGGAAAGCCACTGAACTGCGACAATTTGCCATTTACACAGGCAAAGTTGTACTGAAAGGCATTCTCTCTGATGAGCTCTATGAACATTTTATGCTATTCAGCGTGGCATTGGCCATTTTAGTATGCCCACACCTAGTGAAAGAGTATAACTCATATGCAGAAGATCTGTTGGTGCACTTTGTGGAGGAGGGAAGAAAGTTGTATGGGGATGAGTTCTTGGTTTATAATGTGCACTCTATGGTTCACCTCGCCTCTGATGCATACACTTATGGTGGGCTAGATGAATGTAGTGCTTTTCCTTTTGAAAATTACCTACACCAGCTGAAGAGGTTAGTACGCTCTGGTCGGAATCCTCTGTCACAAATTGTCAAACGTCTCAGTGAAATTGACAAGCATAGAGAGGAAATAAAAACACAGCCCAAAGCTGTGGTTGGTACTCAAAAACCAAACAATGCTTTTGCTCTCAGTGACATGCAGTGCTGTGAGGTCATTTCTGCTGTAGGTGAAAACGGAGACAAAGAAACAATGGTACTTTGTCGCATTTATGAGAAACTTGAGCCATTCTTCATGCATCCTTGTGATTCTAGGTTGATTGGTGTTTATAAGGCCCAAATAAATCACACCAGAATGAAAACAATGTCTGAGAGGCAGTTGGTCAGAAAGGCATTTTTATTTGAGGCTGAGCACGGTGCATGCATCGTCCTCTCAGTGCTTCATTCATATTGAGCAGTAATCCTTTTTTTTTTTTTCTTTTCTCCATACCACCCCCTTGCATTTTTTTATATTTTATGCAATTGAGGCAGGCAAATTGATCTGTCGACTTTAATGCCATTTTATCAGTATTGACTGATATTCATACCTCTATATAAAGAAGTGTGATTGTCCAAACATCTGCCTTGTCAATGATTAAGGTACAGTTTTTCATACACTTTTAAGTGAATTAAGGACATATTGTGTAAAATAAATGCATTTCACTGGATTTGTAGTTTGTTTTTATTTTGTTTCTGTACAAACAGTGTACTCTAGGCAAAACCCAATGAACCACTATTTCATACATTTGTATGCACCTGAGGACACATTTAAATTACTTTTCAGTGCACCTGCGCTATGTTGATTCCAGACCCTCATTGTTGTTTATTTTTTAGAAATGCTATGCCGTGATAAAATTTCCTGAGGATAACACTGTTGACGTTGTGCCTTCTACATGGCTCGAAATAACAAGCAAGGTATTACCAATAATTCTCATCTGACTGTTAAAACTCTTACAAATTTCTACAGTATATGCAGCTGTAGGTGGATGTCTTTTTAATTTTTGACATGAAGCTCTTGTTCTCAATAGGCTGTATATTGCTATTGGCCGCGTAAAAACTTAACTGCCAAGGTGAAGCGAAGAGATGCACCTGATACTACACTCTGGTCGAAGCATGTTGCGTCCATTCTAGTTTATGCAGGTATAGGATCTATTTGAGGTTTCTGATATATTCGTGGTTTATACTGTTCTATATTTTACTGTTCTACTCATTTATTTTACAGACAGCTACGAAGAAGCCAGGTGCAAAGCAAATCAGGCAACCATAACTTCAAACTTGGAGAGTGAGGATGAAGATTCGATTCGTAGAAAAATAAGACCCCCAGCACGATACAGTAGAGCATTGGATAGTGGCAAGTACAATATACATTTTATTTTGTTAATACAGCATTATGACTTTGCATAGTTGTGTTTAGGTATGGATAAAAAAAATTTAGTAGGGTGGTGCTATTGACACCAAATCAGAGTCTATATTTGTTCAGTTCAGTTTAGTGGAACTTTCTGTATTCAATTATTTGACATATTTCTCATAGTCTATTTTTGTATTTTTTAAAACAAGATGATGATGATAACCCTTCGGCACCAAAGATGTCACGAATTACAAGAAGACCCACATGTGAGTTAATTGAGTTGTTTTGATAAGCTCAGAGGCCTGTTGTAAGAAGCTTGTTGTGCTCAATTGTCCTTTGCATAATGTAAAACTACCATTTACTTAAACCTACAATTGTATGCTATTAATTATTCTTTTCTGAACTAGATGTGGAAGACCCACCAGCACCAAAGACAGTCATTGCAAGCACACCTACATGTGAGTTAATTGTTTTCTGCTTAGTTTTCCACTGCATAATTTAAACCCAACATTGACTTAAACCCACCATTATATTCCAACACTTTAGTCACGCCAAGGACAGAATTTTTTAACAACAGAACTGGACAAAGAGAGCCTTGTGAGTTTTTTTCTATTCTTTGTAGACACACATAGGCATTGTATTTCATATAGTTGCTAGTAAACTTTTTTCTTATTTTTCAGGTCTTTTCACAAGTACCCCACGAACAGAGACTGACATTACTTCAAATATATCTGAAGTGGATGCCCATTATCAAGGTGGAAGAGATTAAAAAGTTTATACTAGCCATTTAATTGCATTAAGGTGACACTTTTATACATGCATTATTGATGAATATTAATATTAGTAGTAGGTAATCATTCAAAAGTTGATTTATCCAGATGTTTTTTTTTTTTTTTTTTTTCATTTTTTTTTCATTCATAAATAACACATTTAAATGTGTAGTGCTTTTACAAAACACATTGTTGCGAAGTAGCTTTACAGAAGGTCATGCCTAAAAGTTCATCTAAGTGTCATCTCAGTGGGGTTCATGGTGAGTTGTGAGCGGAGAATAGCACGGGCCTACAAACGTGCCACGTCTCCACGGTATCACACACAGTGAGCCACGTGAAAAGATTACCATCTCAGAAGCAGAGGCAACTGAGATCACGCCACCACAAGGACTTAGTGAGCACTGGGAATTGGACATGCCTAATTGGTTGAAAAAGGGGGGAAATGGCCCAAAAAAGAAAAACATACTTATTGTAATATATTATTTCCTTACTTTCAGGTGATTACATGCCATGCACACCTACATCAGACAACACCAATGTGGGTGAGTATGCATTGCCCTCCACTGCTTATTCATTCACTAAATAGTTTTGACTAATATTGATTCAGTGAATCCTTGACATTTTGATAGCCTAATATAAAATAATCAGAAAAGAAAGTCCATTTTTCCCTGTATCTTATAGTATCGGATTAGGCAACTAGAATAATAAAATTATGTTTTTCAAATGTATTGCCTATGCACATAATGTTTTTGACTATACTAACATTTTTAACTTTTAAACTAGTCAATTGCAACATTTCTGTTTAAACAGCATTAAATTAGTCATTGGCACATCACTATTGCTGAAATGAGCTAAATTAACTTTTGTGTTAACCTGTTTTACCATAAAAGAGGGATATCAATAAAAAAATCTGTTTCAAATTGTCCTATGGACTTATGAACTCTTTTTATAATTTAATGACATTTAGATGAGTCATTGTGAATAAAGATGTGAATTTTTGACAAATGTTTATTACTTAAAACCTTTGACAAATTTGACAAATTTAACTACTTATAACCTTCTCTTTTGTGTTAACTTGTTAACAGCACAAATCTCAGAGAATTCAGAAATGAAGAAACTTGAACGAGCCATATTTGTTCGACTGGACAAAGTGGACCAGAAACTTGCAGATATAAAATCCATGCTTTTAGGTCTTGTCCCACCAAATGACTCTTCTGATGAGTTCCTGTTAAATCCTTGCCAGAGCACAAATTAATTGGATGAGTTGTGCATGAAGTTAAAAGATGGCGAATATAAGAATAAAACTGTAAGTTATTTAAATTTAACAGTAGATTGTTGATGTTGTTTAAATTTTGAATGCAGCATTTGTCATTCTTTTATTAAGTCTCAGAGACTTGCTTTTTACTACATTTTTATACTGTTTTAGTGGTCTGCACATAAGTCTATATGGAATTTAAATGGGAAAAATGCAGCCTGCAAAGCGCTAAAATCTAATTGATTTATTTCAGATCCATCATCTCAGCCTTCTTGGTAGCAAAACTCCAGGTGATGCTGTAAGGAGGGTGTTGCGCACAGTTGCCCCAAACAATGTGTGGGCTCAGTACAGCATGAAGGGTCGAAAGGGAAAGAAAAGCCTTGAAGACCTGGAAATCTGCACGGTGATCATTCGTAAGTGTTCCATTAAAAGATTTTCTGTACCTCAACTGTGATATTGCTTTTATACAAGTTTAATCAACAAGCATATGTGTTCAATAAATGGCCATTTAAAACAGATATTCTGATACGAAAAGATATTCTTTTTTACTTTTGCCTTCCTATGCTCTATGGTTATTTCAGAATCCATTCAGATTCATTGCACCTGTAAAATTATGGGATACATTCTTTAGAACATCTTTGTTTTGTTAAGCTATTTCAAACTTTTCACACTTCTTATCCATCCATAGTTTAAAGGAGATGTTAATCCAGGGTTAAGGAAAATTGTGGCCATTATAATCAATTAGATTGTATATGCTGGATGTGTCGCCACATTGCATTGCAAAACAGTAGAACAGGGTTCCAAAATTTCAATGAAATACCTCTTTTGAAAATAAAACGGGATGCAAGTTATTCAGACATTTTAATCATTGTTGAAGTTTACTCAAGTTCAAAGCTGATTGTCTGTGCTTTATGTAAATTGACATTTATTCATTTATTATAACCTTTTTTAACCAGGATAACCTCTGAGATTAAAAATCTATTTTATAGGAGTGTACTGGCCAAGGTGGGCAGCAAGTAAATAAAAAATTCACAACCTAATTAAAATCAACAGAATTCTGTCAAATTTAACAAAACCTTTTATCCAAATCGACTTAAAAATGAGGAATACAACAAGCCATTTATTAGCAATAACACGAGAAGTGATAACAATACGAGGTTCCAAAGTGATTCAGAATAGTACAGGCAAGAACAGGGAGAGAAGAAATAGTAAAAGTTTGTCATTATGAATGTTCGCTTCACATCCAGTGTAGACAGACTCAAGCTCATGTGCCATCTGCCTTGCACAGTGTAGAAAGGGTGTTATTGTAATGTAAGTTGAAAAAAGAGTGAAAAGTGTTTAAAAGTTTTTGTTTTGATGCAAACAAATGATTTATGAAAAATATATTTTTAGAGGCATGCCGCAAGATGCATCCAAAGGAGTCAATAAAGGTGTTTGTTGAGTGCATCGCAGAGACTTTTAAGTATGCTCCACATCGCGGAACAAGGGTAAGTTTTTATAACAACATGGATGTGTACTAGTGATGCGCGGGTCGGCTTTTTTTCCAACCCGCGGGTCCCGCTTTTATGAAATTATTTGGCCCGCCCCGCACCAATGTATCTATTTTTACAACCCGCCCCGCCCGCACCCGCGACCATTAAACAGACGTAATGTAAATGAAAACAGCCTTTATTTCATTTAAGTGCTTGGAAACATCGTGTAACATGTTGTAAACAGGCAACAACAGACGATTATGTATGAACCATCAGGTCATATTAATAAAATAACGATAAAATAAAAAATAAAAGTGCTGGCATCCACACGTCCATAACGTGAACCAATGTTAATTAGAGACTGGGCTACGGTATGAAATCCATCTCCAGATACTATGTCGAAGGGCCGCAGATCTCGACAGCACAATGCAACACAAGCGTCTGTGACCTCGGACTTGACATGTGCTGGTACTTTACTTTTGAGGAAAGCAGTAATGTTTTGAGACGTGCCACTGTCGTCCTTTTTCTTTGACCCCCCGCAAATATGTCTAGACAAGCTGGAAGTGCCCGTTTTGTGGCTCTCGTGTTTGTAAATTTTCTCACAGGAGTTGCACTTAACGTAGCCGATACTGCAGTTGTCTTCTGCTGCAACTATTTCAGAGAACCGGTCCCAAACACTAGATTTAGCAGCTTTTTCGTTTAGTTATGTAATCTCCCGACCTCAATTTCTCCCGCACCTCGTCCTCCATCTTCACTTTTTTTATTGCTACGTTTTGTTGTTGTTGTGTCTGACGGCGGGAGCTGCTTGGCGCGCAGCTTTTATGTGTAGGCTACGTGACGCCAAAGGTTTGGGGAAATCACTACGGCCTTCGTATTGTAACCTTATAAAAGAACCTAATAAAATATGAAAATAGATATTCCCAAATATTTAATATAGGCTGGAAATTGCAAAAAACATACATGAAAAAAAAAGAGAAAAAGTATGACCCGCCCCAACCCGCCCCGCAAATAAAGTGACAATTTATTTCCGCGCCCCGACCCGCGGGTTACCCGCGGGGTCCGCGGGTTACGAGACGACCCGCGCATCACTAATGTGTACCACATGGTGGCCGATGACTTACTGGCATATTGGCAGGGCTTAATGCACATATGTGATCTTAACTGTTTCCAGGCACTCAATAACCTTCCCTGAGCTGTCAGTGATATTTATTTATACTAGTCATCTATGTCTGTTGTGTAACTTTGACCAAAATTACCATATTACAATTACTACAAGTTTTATGTTTATGAAACTGTTTCAGTTTAAATTAATCTTCTGTTCAGAATATTCTTGTTCTTTTCTCTTTTTCTCAAAAATGTAAATAGGTTGAAAGATGGTTAATTTTAATGCAATTGAAAGATTTCTCACAGTTTTAAGGATTGTTTCACTGTGGAACATAAAAATGTAGTACAGCATCCAAGCTGTTCTTGTACATACATATATTAGAACGTAGACTCTAGGGTAAAGTGAGTGAAGTGACTATGCAAACTCGAAAAAACAATTGAAGCATAAATAATATTTATCGGCTAAGGTGCAAAGCAAGATTTTCAATTAATAGATAATTTTGTTTGTTCCTCACACAAAGCTATAATATGGCATTAGATGCTGTGGTATCTAAGCCACATGGCCTAAAGGTTTTTATTTATCTTTTCTTTGTACCTTACCTTAAGGTCTAACACTTGCACTGTGGCAGCAGTGCAATCAAAACATTGTTTTAGGCACACGTTCAGGCCAACAGTTGGTTGGCTCTTCTGAAGTTTGTATAAAAAACATGGACGTTTTAGCTATTTTCCTTGGTGGAAATTACACACTTCAGCTTTGATAAAAGATGATAAAATAAGTTATATCGGGAAGACTTGAGTGAGGTTTAAGATGGGATTAATTTGATGAATATAAAACAGAAATATAATGTCTCCCTTTGGCATAGGCCCTGTCTGGCAGTCCGAGGGAGTTGTACTCGGCAGGGGCGAGGAGCCTACCCCTGTGTGGGACGGGGCTCAGCTGGTGGTGGTGGTGGTGGGGTGGAGGAGGTTGCCGTGTTAGCACACTGAAACAGCAATGTGATAGATCGTAAGCAGACTTATAAAGCAATGCCTTACATGCGATTGGCTGGGAATTACCCATAATGGTGTGATGATGTACAGCTGATCTTCCCGCTAGAACTACACTGCACTTACATTTCAGTTGCATATAAGTAGCAAAAGTGAATGTCTTATGATAATCTCATAATATAATAACAATTAAAAATAATAACTTGAGGCAATCTGTTCACTTCACAGGTGGAGAATCAGGAGAGTGGACACCAGTAGTGTGTGTAATGTGTACACACACTTATATACTTTTACTCTTAATGTTATAAAATACACACACAAATTTATATTTGTTGTTCCTTATTTTTTATATCATTAAACCATTTTGTTTTTTAAATGTTTTGAAAATCTGTTGTGAAAAGTTTTAATAAATGTTTCATATAACATAATTGTACATGGTTTCTTTATTATGAGATAGAATGCAGTTTCTAGGGTTTTTTAAAAAAAATATTACAAAGAAACATTCCAAGAATTATATTGTGAGGGAAATAAAGTTAGCAAAATGTAAAAAAACATTAATCTAAACTTTCATTGACATTCTAAGCACAAGAACAATGTAACATTGTTTAAATGTTTATTTAAACATTATATTAGTGTTATATTGTGAGGGAAAATAAAGTTTGAAAAATGTTTTTAAAACTTTTTTTTACCTTTTAATAATTTTATAATCACAATAAGAAAAATTGACATTTTAATGTTCATAGAATATTTAAAATAAACGTTCAAAGTACGTTTTATTTTGGGTGAAATTAAAGTTAGGATAACGTTGTTAGAAACGTTTTTTTAACCTTTAAATAACGTTATAATCACGTCAAGAAAACTGGACATTTTAACGTTCTTAGAATATGAAAAATAAACGTTCAAAGAACGTTTTTTTTTGGGTGAAATTAAAGTTAGGAAAACGTTGTAAGAAACGTTTTTTTAACCTTTACATAACATTATAATCACGTCAAGAAAACTGGACATTTTAACGTTCTTAGAATATTAAAAATAAACGTTCAAAGAACGTTTTTTTTTTGGGTGAAATTAAAGTTAGGAAAACGTTGTAAGAAACGTTTTTTTAACCTTTAAATAACGTTATAATCACAACAAGAAAACTGGACATTTTAACGTTTCAGTAACATTTTTAAACAACGTTTGGAAAACGTTTTTAGAACCTAAAATTGTTACCTGGGTACTTCCTTCGCCAGCTGAGGAAGTTCAACCTGCCACCAGTGCTGCTGAAACAGTTCTATTCAGCAGTCATTGAGTCTGTCCTCTGCACTTCAATAACTGTCTGGTTTGGTGCAGCTACGAAATCAGACATCAGAAGACTACAAAGGACAGTTCGGTCTGCTGAGAGGATTATTGGTTGCCCCCTGCCCCCCCTTCAAGAACTATACACTTCCAGAGTGAGGAAAAAGCTGGTAAAATCACTCTG